>NW_023270389.1:15632679-15747448 GCF_011800145.1 Mirounga leonina
CCTTTTTTCAAAATATCATCCTCCATATATTCTCCATACAGGGTGCTATGCAGTAAAAATGCCTTATGAGTTATTCATTGCTTTAGACTCATCCATTTATTCATTCATATCTTCCAGAACTGTTTATTGAATATCTTATGTATAGAAGCATCTCTTAGATGCTTAGGATAATAATAATAAAATTTAGCACCTATTAAATGCGTACTACATGGTAGGCATTATTCCAAGGTTTATCTCACTAAAGTTTACAAACTCAAAATGGTAAGTACTATTATTATTACTCCCTTTTTACATATGAGGAAACTGTGATAATGTGAGGCTAAGAAATAGTCCTAAAACAAAAGTTCACTTTGTACTGAGAGGAAAAACACCACGAACAGACAAATGTAATATAGTAGCAGATCCACTAAGAACAAAGGTCAATTTAGGAGTAAATTCAAACCCATTCTCTCTCATAAGTAGCAATGTTTATGACAAAGAAATTTGGGACTTCTTGTTTCAAGCAAATAATTTTAATTTTAATTGAAAAAGAGTGTGTATACATGAGTTGAGAATCTCAGACTCAATTGCAAAGCTAGTATTGATGGGTCATAAGATCTTGTACAGGTTATTTAAACCATTTGGACTTTAGGTTCAACTACAAAGTGAGGCAGTAGAATAGAGTTTTCATCATTCTTTGACTCTTTAACTCTAATTAAAAGTTTTACTAAGACTTATGTATACATAGATATTTCATATTTAATCACAAGTATTATGAGTGTATTATCAAAAGTTGGAAATATAAGACTCTTTTCTTCACAGCACAAAAGTTCAAACAAATCTTTGATTAATCTTTCATTGGAGCTGCCAATTAAAGCAGGGTATAATGTAGTTAACTGGCACTCGAAGTAGGGTCTGTGAACACCTTAGAGTCCCAGAAACTTTTCCAAGGGGTCTTCCAGGTCGAAAATATTTTCATGTTAATATTAAGACATTGTGTCTCTTTTTCACATTCATCCCCTCACAGTGTACAGTGGAGTTTTCCAGAGGCTACATGAAGTGTGATGATGTTATCACTCTGGTGGCTAATAGAATACCTGCTTCTGTATTCTTTTTTTTTTCTTTCTCTCTCTCTCTTTTTTTTCCTTTTAGAATTTCCTCAGCTTTAATTTTTAATATGGTCCAGTATTGGTGGATGTAAAACACAGAGATAAAAGATTTGGGGGATTCTCTATTGTTTTTAAGAAATATGGGTCCTGGGACCCAGATGTTAGAACCACTATCACAGTTGACAAGAACATTTGAACTCAATGTAATACAGGAAAAAAATCGTAACCGTGCCATTTACTGGCAGTGTGTCTCTGGGCAAGTTACTTAACTCATCTAAGACTCAGTTTCCTCATGTGTAATATTATCAACCTCATAGCTCTTTTGCAAAGATGAAATGAGATAATGCACGTGAAGTTTTTTTTTGTTTTTTTTTTTTTTTTAAGATTTTATTTATTTATTTGACAGAGAGAGACACAGCGAGAGAGGGAACACAAGCAGAGGGAGTGGGAGTGTGAGAGGGAGAAGCAGGCTTCCCGCGGAGCAGGGAGCCTGATGCGGGACTCGATCCCAGGACTCTGGGATCATGACCTCAGCCGAAGGCAGCCGCTTAACCGACTGAGCCACCCAGGCGCCCGCACGTGAAGTTCTTTACACCAGGTCTGATACGTAAAAGCAAAACCTCTGCTCAAAAGTAATTACCTATCTTGGGAAGGATAGACAAGAAAATGGTAAACTGATAATAAATTGTTTAAAGAAAAAAGTTTAAAAAAAAACTTTTTTTTTTTACCACTGGGTACATAACTTTCATTGTGTACTCTTCACTTGGAAGATACAATTTATCAAAAGTAATAATTTAATTAAAACATTTTAAAAAAATTAACCTGTTCTTTTTTTTTTTAATGTATCAACACTTTTTTTTGGTTTATTCTTTTTTTATTATTATATTATGTTAATCACCATATAACACCCAGTGCTCCATGCAGAACGTGCCCTCTTTAATACCCATCACCAGGCTAACCCATCCTCCCACCCCCTCCCCTCTAGAACCCTCAGTTTGTTTCTCAGAGTCCATAGTCTCTCAGGGTTCATCTCCTCCTCTGATTTCCCCCCCCTTCATTCTTCCCCTCCTGCTATCTTCTTTTTTTTTTTTGACATATAATGTATTATTTGTTTCAGAGGTACAGGTCTGCGATTCAACAGTCTTACACAATTCACAGCGCTCACCATAGCACATACCCTCCCCAATGTCTATCCCCCAGCCATACCACCCCTCCCACCCCCCACCACTCCAGCCACCCCCCAGTTTGTTTCCTGAGATTAAGAACCTGTTCTTAATAGATAATGGGCCTTGTAGTTTATCTACCACTTCATTTTTTGATGATGTTTATTGTTCCAAATTCATCTATGAAAAGAGCTAAGCAAACAATGATGGCAGCTCTTAGTATGAAACATGGCTTTGCTACAGAGGCTAAGGCCAACTCCAAATTAATTGGCTGATATCTGAGCACATCCATATCCATTTGCCATACGCAAAACTTTGGCTAACTTATTTTCTACATGCAAAGTGAAAAGGAAGTTGTGATATTTAATTCTAAATTAACAATATCTTCCTTATTATTGAAGAATTCTTATCAATATACAAACACGTTCTAGTATCTCCCTTTTAAAAAAAAAAAAATATGACCACACAGGCCCACAGGCCCCTCCAGCTACCATCCTCTTTCCTTGTTCTCTTTTACAGCCAACTTCTCAAAAGAGTTATGTTAATAGTCCAGGCTTCTCCTTCCACACATCTGGTTCTCTCTTCCTCTCCAATCAGAGTTCTGTCTCTACATTCCACTAAAAGGCTTATTTCAAGACCACTTGCCACCAAATCCAAAGACCTTTCTGTGTACAACTTCTTTAACATTTCAACATCATAAAACAAAACAAAACAAATTTCAGCATCATTTGACACTGATGACCACACCTCCTTTTACATTATATCCTTTTCTTTTGGTGTCCATGAAATTGCACTCTCCTGGTTTTCTTCCTACTTCACTGGTCTCTTCTTAGTTTTCATTACTGACTCATTCTCTTCTGCTTGAACTTCTCACCTTCACCCTGCTTCTGACACTGACTTTGGTGCTGGGCCCTCTCCTCTACCTATGCTCTCTTCCTAGACTCTCCCTAACTCTCTTCTCAGACTCCTCTTAGACCCACTCTGCACTCTCTTCTTCACCCCATCCCTTCATTTTCAATCCTGTCCATATTCATTGATAGCACAGATATTTTTTGAGCACTTACTCTCTATGAGGCACAATTAGAGACACTAGGGTTGGAGCAGAGAATGAAACACATACAGGTCTCTGCTCCAGTGGAACTTACAGTCTAGTAAAAAGAAACAATAAATAATAATCGTAATCAATTAATAGATTACATGATATGTTAGAAATGAGTGATGAAGGCTTTGGAAAAGAGAAAAATAGAAAGCAAGAAAAGGGGTCCCAAAATGGGAGGAGTGGGGGAGGAAAGTGGCAGATTGCAATTTTAAATAGAAGTGGCTCAATGAAAAGATGAACTGAAGTTACCCAAGCTGTCTTGTGGGTAAAGTGGGTTGCAGGCAGAGGAAACAGCCAGTTCAGGGCCCTCAAGGCAGGAGCTTGTTTGATGTATTTGAGGAACAACAACAAGACTAGTGCGGCTGTAGTGCAGCTTGCATGTGGAGAGGGAGGTAGGAGGTGATGTTACAGGGAAAATTAGAGGGTGGGCAAGAACAGGTTTCTACTCTGAATGACATGAGAGCTACTATGAGGTTTTGAGCAAAGGTGCCTCGTGGTCTGACATGTTTCAAAATATTCTGGTTGTTGTGTGGATGGGGGTGGTGGTTAAGGTTAAAAGACCAGTTAAGTTGACTATTGCGTGATGGAAGTGGAAGAGAATGTCTCAGAGCAGGGTGGTCGTAGTAAAGGTGATGAGAACTGGTAGGATTCTGGGTGTACCTTGAAGTTAAATAAATCCAAAATTATTTCCTAATGACTAGCTTTAGATGTGAGGGAAAGAGAGGATGAATCTAAAGTTTTTGGCCTAAAAAATTGGACGGATGGAGTTGTCATCATCTAGGGAAAAAAGGAGAATTCCAGGTGAAGCAGCTTTGGTGGGTGCATCTGACACATTTTAGTTGAGGAAACTGAGCAGTATGGGTATGGGCATAGGGGATTTCCTACAGGAGCTAGAATTCACAAAACTGTGGGAAGAGCTGGAGAAGTGAAGATTCAGAGAGAGGAGTAAGAGGATGGATAAAAGAGCTGCCACCCATCCAGTCTAAGAAGCCAGGCATGACCAGCCGCCTAAATGGAACTGTCAGGAAGAAATTTGTGGCAACACCAATGGGAAGTTGTGCCTCTGTGTAGCTACCATCCCTGTGAAGCCAATATTAAATTGTAGACCCACAGCCACCCATAGTCAGTAATTGGAAGGAAGAGCCCAGATATGGAGCAAAAAAGAATGAGGATAAACTGAAACTTGGACCTCTGTGCCTATTTATCTCCACATCTAGCCTCAACGAACTTCAGGGAATAATGGTTGCCTCTTTACTTCATCCTCCAAATCTCTCACCAACTTTAACCCAGAACCATAAAGGGATGGTGCACTAGTTTCCTACTGCCACAGAACAAATTACCACAAACTTAGTGGCTTAAAAAGATATGTATTTGTTCTATCATAGTCACATGGGTCAGAAGTCTAGACGTGGCTTAGTTGGGTCCTTTGTTCTGCAATCAAGATGCCCCCTGGGCTGCATTCTCATCTGAAGCCTACTAAGGAAGTATTTTCTTCCAGATTGTTGGCAGAATTGATTTCCTTGTGGTTTTAGGCCTTGGGGGTTGTTGCCTTCTTATTGACTTTGCCCTCAGGTCCTAGAGGCCATCTACTGTCCCCTGCCACAGGGATCTTCACAGCCCTCTCATAAGGTGGCAGCTTCCTCCCCCAAGACCAACAGGAGAATTTTGCTGTCAGTCAGTTAAGATGGTGTCTCTTACATTCACGTGAGTGATAGAGGAGTGATACCTCATTTTCCATTGTTTAGAAGTAAGTCATGGGTCCTGCCTGAACTCAAGGGGAGGTGAATTTTACCAGGGTATAACTAACTCATGGTCACCTTAAGGTGTGATTGCCACAGAATGGGATTCTGAGATACATAGTTCCACTTTAACCTACTTAACATAATACAAACTATACAAGAGATCATATTAAGACTTGTTAAATTTGAGATGTACTAGAAATAAAAGTGGAGAGATTGAGAAGGCCATTGGATTTGAGACCAGATTTGAGGAGAGATGTCCAGTGACTCTCAGATGTATATTCCTAACCTAGTCTCTACTCAGCACTAGAGATTCATAGCTCTATGAGATATGTAAACTTCATATGGCCAAAATGATTCCCTCTTTCCCCAAATCTGTTACTCTTACTTCCACATCTCATTAAATGGTACCACCATCCACCCTTTCTTTCAAGGCAAACCCAAGAGTCCTCCTTGATTCCTCTCTTTCCCCTTCCTTCTACATTCAATCTGTCATAATTCTCTTGGCTCTACTTCCAAAACATAAATCCATCCACTTAGTTCCATCTCCACCATTACCACTGCAGACCAAGAAACTAGCACCCCTCCCGACTTTTGCAAAAGCCACTCCTTCTCTTGACCCCTATTGTGGACTGCATTGTGTTCCCCCATAATTCATATGTTGAATCCATAACCCCCAGTGTGACTGTATTTGGAGGTAGGGACTTTAGGAATTAATTAAAGTTAGATGAGGTTATAAGAATTGGCCCTGATCTGGTAAAACTGGTGCCCTTATAAGTAGAAAAAGAGACACCAGAGGTCTCTCCCTCTCTCTATGTGCATGCAGAGAAAGGCTGTGAGAGGACAGAGTAAGAAGGCAACTATCTACAATCAAGTAGATACACAATCAAGGCCTCACCAGAAACCAAGCCTGATGGCACCTTGATCTGCACTCCTAGTGTCCAGAACTAGGAGAATATAATGTTTTTTTAAGCCAGTCACTGATGTTTTGTTATGGCAGCCTGAGTAGACTAATACAACCCCCTACATATATTCTCCACAGAGCAGCCAGGATGATCTCTTTAAAACCTACAATAAATCATGTCACTCCCTTGCTTAAAGGCCTTCAATAATTTTCCATTGAAATTAGAATCAGACTCTCTAATGTTGGTCTACAAGATTTCACCATCTAACTTCTGCCCATCACTTTGACCTTATCCTGTGCAACCCTCCCTCTCACTCACACTAGCTTCTCACTGTCAGCAGAAATACCAAGCTCTTCCCTTTCACCTGAAAGCTTCTCCTCCTGTTCTTTACATGGTTGGTTTCTTCAGCATTCTTGCCTAAATGGAACTTTTTCAAAGATCCAAATCACCCGTCTTAAACCAAGAATCTCACTCTTCCCCACCACCTAAACCCAAACTCTATTTTAATACTCTACTTAATACCTTCATAATTTGCCACCATTTCTAATTCTCTATTTTGCTTATATATTGCCCATTTTTCCCCATTATAATGTAAAACTCAAGAGGGCTGTGTCCATGTATCCTTTGCTTTCTGCTCTGTCCTCAGAGCTTCAGAGGCTGCTTATTACACAGGAAGCCCTCAATAAATATGTCCTTCATCAAGGATTGAGTAAATACAAGACTATGGCTGGAATGAAATTCTTTTAAATATATTTTAGTACAATTTTACTAGTATTGCCATAAAATAGATTACCAGAGTAGAATTGCTGGGTCACAGACTATGCACATTTTTAATTTTGATAGATCAGAAGTACCGCTTTTTAATATTTAGTGTGACTGATTTGCCACTTTAAAATTTAATTATCACAAATTTAATTTTTTTCCTCTTCTCCTTTGAAAAATGAGCCATTTCGAAACCATTCTTTTTTTCTCCAATGTTTTTATGGTAACTGAGGCATCATCGTTCATTTTGCAAGAACTCTAGCTTTTGCTTTATAGATTAAATTGATAGAGCCCATTTGTCCATGAAGAAAAAAATCTGTGAATTGAATCTTCTTTTTGCATTGACCCCCCCATTACAAAATGAATGATATATTCTGAGAGAGGAAAAAATGAAAACCCCTCTTTTACATATCAAATACAAAACAGGTATTTGTGGGAGTAAAGACATAAAAGTGCACACTCCTAGCACTAGCATATGCATACTCCAAACTGAACATTTGGTTTGAAATTTACAATTGCTTCAACAAATGGCCCCTGAGTCATCAATTATAATAATGCATATCATAATTACTTAAAAGGAGGATATGCATTTTTACTTTCTTGAGATCTTTCAAACTACGCCTTCGAATGTTAGTTAGAACCCAGAGCTAGGAATGCTTTAACACTTGTGTGTGCTTTTGGTCTCATTCTATGTGTGGTCATCAATAGTGTCCCTAACCTTTCCAGCTGCCTCGTAGCTGTTTGATATGTACAAGTGACCGGTGCAAAGGTGTGGATGACGCCACACAAACATGTGCCTGCTGTCAGAAAAACAGACCAGGTACCTGTGATTCTGATAGTGGTCTGAACAGAGGACAGTATAATTGGCTTCGACTCAGCCCCGTTTTTATAATCCCCACTTTGACTGTGATCAAAAGACAAACATCTGCATTGAAAGAATAATTACAAATTTTGAGATAGAGCAAACATTCAATAAAAAGTTTTAAAATCTTATTCCTAAGAAAATACTTTCCTATTATCTTTTATATATGCTGATCCATATTTATTGGCTGAATAATATCTAAATGAATTCATTAATTAATTCCTGGCAGATTTTTTATTTCATCAGTCACTGACCATGACCTACATACCACAATAGGGCAAAATTTTAACACCCCATTATTCTCTCAAATTGCATTGTATTCTCTCAAATTGCTTTTTATACCAAATTGGTTCTTCACATTTTTGCCTAATGCTACTCAGTGTTTCCTAACCAATTTTCATCCAAAAAAATTACGGTGATTTTCATAGCCCTCTCCAGTCTTGCCACCAATCCCTTTCCAGCCTAAATCCCCTCTATTCCCTATACTTCGGCTCCATGCAGCTCCCAGCTCATTCTCAAACACATCCTGCATTTTTTCTTCTGTTCTTTCTTCTAATCACTCACATGTTTTTATCTACTCAAACTCTGCATCTTTCCTGACCTATATCAGATGCCACCTCCCAAGTAAGTCTGCCCCACTCCTCAGCCTCCTCCCTTCCCAATTAGAAGTGTGCCTTCAGTATTTTCCTGGCATTCTGCTACAGCACTTACCACACTCCAAATTGTGTGTATCTATGTTTATTATTGACCTGCTCTAGTAAATTATGAGCTCCTAAGAGTCAGGAGCCTCTGTTATCCATCTTATTTCCCCCACAGCAACTTTATAGAATCTTGTACATACTAGATGCACAAAGGTGTTTAAAGAACCGAATGGGGGGGGGCGGGGAATGCCTGGGTGGCTCAGTTGGTTAAGCATCTGACTCTTGGTTTCATCTCGGGTCCTGATCTCAGAGTCATAAGATCGAGCCTGGCGTCATTGGGCTCCACTCTCAGCATGGAGCGTGCTTAAGACTCTCTCTCCCTCTCCTTTGCCCCTCCCCCCACCTCTAAAATAAATAAATAAATAAATAATAAATCTAAAAAAAAATTGAATGTGGCTACAGACCAACAATACTAGATGTTTCTACTAACCATTTTAGCAGCTCTGTCATACAACTTAGCAATGCCCCCTAGCACATGCACACGCTTCATGCAGGTAAAACAACAGACCATGAACTTAAAGGGTTTTCTTCTACCTTTCTTGTATTATGAATCAATCTTTGATTCAGGAGCAACACTGCATGTATGTGTGTGCCATCAAAAAATGTCTTTGTCCTACCATGAGAGACGATGGACTCTGAAAAGCAGACTGAGGGTTCTAGAGGGGAGGGGGGTGGGAGGATGGGTTAGCCTGGTGGTGGGTATTGAGGAGGGCACATTCTGCATGGAGCACTGGGTGTTATGCACAAACAATGAATCATGGAACACTTCATCTAAAACTAATGATTTAATGTATGGGGATTAACATAAGAATAAAAAAAAATGTCTTTGTCCTATCAGCCAGGAGGTTTGTAGGCAGAGATAGCGGTGGTAAAGTAAATCACATGTGAAATCAGTGGAAATTTTCTGTATTAACATTTTGCAGGCTTGGAAGTCTCATACTGAGATAACTATGGATAAGTATTCAAGGCTATTATTTGGCTATGGGTAATAAAAGATCACTTCTGTATTGAGACTGATGGGACGTCTACAAAATGAGTACTAGATATAAATATGTTCATCAACTTTGGAGAAGTTAAACATTAACTTTATAAATGGAAAGGAAGATAGACCTCCAGAACCTATGCCTCAAATGATCTGGCTTTCAGAAATCTACAAAAATATTTTGTGTTGATTTGTCAGCATTAAAATATGTAAATCATCCTATTGATTGGCTGTACTCTGTCCAAAGCCATGGCTTTTAGGCAATAGTAAATAAGAGTAATAGTAAATTATAGTAAATAAGAGCTTTTCCTACTTCTCGTGTTTTATTTGTAGTCTAAACCAGAAACTTGTCTATAACCATTTGTTTATTGTTATATTTATAGGAAAATTATAACTTATGATAAAACTAAGAAGAAGCACCCAAATGGTTCAACTAAGGAAAACAGAGGTTAATAGAATTAAATTTAGATTCCTCTGAAGCTCTCTTTATACAAAAGAAAGCAAAATTTTGATGTGACATATTCTCTGGATCTTGGCATTCATGATAACTAACAAGGAAAAGAATCCTGTAACCGGGTTAGGATTTATAGGCCAAAAGTCACACATTTTAAAATGAGGAGTGTATGATAAGCCATGATAAGGAGTATGGACAGAAGAAACCCCATCAGCTGGGAATGAAGTTGATGGTGACCAGGAAGATTAACCCTTTCCAACATGTAATAAGCACACACAATACTCTGTTGATGAGCACAGCAGTACCTCTATGCCACTGTTTTGGTTCATTACCAGGAGCAGGGTAAAAAAGATTCCTAAGGGCCAAGGTAAGTGGGTTCAGTGAAAATGCACCACAAAGACCAGAGGGAAAGCTTTGGAAACTGCTGGATCATCAGATCAATAGACTCAAAGATGACTAAGTTAGGTTGCTTTATGCAGTTTAAACATTTGTGCAGGGAGTCTCCCCACGCAGTCTTTTATTGACAGCTACAGATCAATGGTAATTTTTGATCATTTTCAACCTACATAAACCTATTGACCCCATGGCCACCTTTGGGGCACTTCAAGTCATCAAAAATAATCAGAGGAGATGGTGTAAAATTGTCAGACTGCTGAAGACTCCAAGTAGTTTCATGTGCCCCCAGGAGCAGAGTTGAGAGGTTAAAATGCAGTTCAAATTGCCAGCAGAACCTCAACTGGCAAAGTGTTCCAGAGAGTCTTGTCTTTATGTCTCATAAAAGGACATACGGATTTGGATCCAGACTCTGACCATTATGCATGTAAGTTTTTTTTTTTTTAAAAAAAAGCTAAGTCTCGTTGGAAATATTAGATTGCAGAGACTGGATTATGCCTCTTTTCCTCTGTTGAATCATTCTTTCCACCTGCTGCCTAACAAAAGTAGTTAAATACTTGTAGAATAAAAATATGAACATTAGGTGGATGTGAACATGGGAAGGACAAGGACAGATGGGAAGTGAGCACAAGCTTGTAGCCCAGAGATCGGGGATAACAAGAAATCTATCTCCTAAGAATCAGTAAGATGGAAGAGTGAGGGAAAGAAGGAGCAAAATAAGGACAATGAGGAGGAAGAAGTAAGAGTATTGAATCTAGATCATCTCCATAGGGGATGGAAGTAGGGGGAGCAGAGGAATGAAAGGGAAGAAAAGGTTTTTTTTTTTTATTTTTATTTTTTTAAAGATTTTATTTATTTATCTGACAGATAGAGAGACAGCGAGAGAGGAAACACAAGCAGGAGGAGTGGGAGAGGGAGAAGCAGGCTTCCTGCTGAGCAGGGAGCCCGATGCGGGGCTCGATCCCATGACCCTGGGATCATGACCTGAGCCGAAGGCAGACGCTTAACGACTGAGCCACCCAGGCGCCCCAAGAAAAGGGTTTTTAATGATGACTTTCACTAGTCAATAGCGGAGAACACTACATCCCCAAAGGAAGGTATTTAATCCAAAACACTTAAGGTAGACAGTGTTCAAGCAAATCTGAATTTAAGGGGGAAAAAACCAAGTAACTGAATAAACAGACAAGATACGACCCAATCCGCAGAATGAACTCTGCCCAAATTTTACAGCAGGATTCTAAAATAGTGAACTTTGGTGTTGGAAATCCATTCAAGAGAGAATAATGTAAATGATTTCTTTAAATGTTGAAGAATATATTGGTAAGGATCGTCTTGCCATTTTTAAATTTTCTGCATTTTTTAATATGTGGCCTTTACTAAACATTGACAAAAAGCATGGCCATTAATGAGGCTTATTTAAGGTGTGTGTGTGTGTGTGTGTGTTGCTCTTCAGAAATAACAACACAATGTGAGAACTTGTCCTCCATAAATTTATGTATAAAAATTCTCCTTTACATTTCCTTTACATTTACAATATGAGATTCTTTCTTTTTTTTTTCTTTTAAGATACAGACCAAAGTAAGCAAAACAACTACTGTAATCACCTTTTGTAGGAATAAACCTCTAAAGATCTCTGTGTCAGGCATGCACGAACTTCGACTTGAGATCTGCAGGTCATATTTCTACATTAGATGGCGGATGTTTTGAGGCCAGGGCGTTCTGAATACTTCTGCTTTCTGAGGATCTGAGCTATAAATGTTTATTAAAAGGATCTATAATGAAATCAGTTTTGTTATTTTTTTAATGGTTGCCTGGAGTGTGTTGGATGACTGAATGCCAGTTGTTAATCATTAAGTACTCATGTTACCAAAAGTGTTTGGTAGTATTGCCATCTAGGGGCTGAATGGAATTCTCAGCTCTGAAATAAACTCTAATTGAGCAGGTGCTGCTATTGACAATATACATATGTTTTTGCTTTATAGCCCACATGCTTTTCATGTTTCTTATGACAAAAGCTATCCCTAAATGTCCCCCAACAGCCTACCTTTTTTATATATAATCTGTTAGAGGTGATTACTATTTGCTTTGGAGCTTATGCTTTTTGGGCATCTATTACTGAATATTCTGAACAAAGAGTTTTTCTTTTTTGCATTATTAATCTTGCCCGTGTTTGCCCTATTTCTACAGAAAAGGAATCATTTATCAGAAAAGAATGTTTGCAATCGGGACTTGTAGCATCTTCAGATTTAATATTCATTATGGTCATTCTAGTTCTGTGCTGTATTTATCTAAAAGACCAATCCAATGTTGTGGAGAAATAAGTTTTAAATATTTATGATCTAACTTTTAATATTTTAAAAAAGAGAAATTAGTATTTCTATAAAATTTGTTTCAGAGTCTGGTCGCTTAGCAAATGTTTAAATATTAAAAGATTTCAAGAGGTTAGCATGTAATATCATAATGGGACTTATCGAAAGAGGAAAATTAACTTACAAGTTTTTGATAAATAAAGGAAATTATATTTTCTCTGCTTGTGTTTAACACATAGTAAGAGACATTTAACAGTTGAAACTTATAACCAAGAATGTGAGGAAACTGTCAAAAATTATTTCTGTGATGTGTTTTGGTTTTGTCTGACCAGTTTTTTGGAAAATGGTTCAGTTCGATTTCGCCACCTTGTTTTAGATTTTATTCAAAATAATATTTGGATGCCTCTACATTAAGGAGAATTTCCATTCACATAATTTTGTCTGATGCTTTCAGGTATCTACTCTCAGAAATAACTTCCTCTTCTCTCCCCCCCATTTGTCCTTTTGTATCCACCAAGGGGAAGACAATTGAAAACTGTCATATTTAAACATCTGATAAACCAAACCTGATCGTACACACCATTAAGCATAAATATCCCATTAAGCGAGTCAAAACTTCCTCATGATTAATCATGTATAGTACGCAAAAGAAAGTGTGTATGTGTCTGTGTGTCTGTGTGTCTCTGGGTGTTTCTGTGTCTGTATGTGTGTGTGTGTGTGTGTTTACCTATATACATATTAACGGTCCACTTTCAGACATAATTGCTATTTGTAAACAGACATATCCATCCAGCCCAGATGTAGAAAGAGCACCTTGGGCTCTTTCAAAACATGAAGACTTTTAGTTCCAGCTTTTAGTTATGTAAATAAAATATGTTAAATGTTCTCTCCAAGCAGGAAGAAAAAAAAAAAAAACCACCTTAATTCTACTATCCTTTTTTTTTTTCTTTTAAATTAACAAAAACCAAACTCTCAAAGCCTAGCTAACAATTACTTTTGGTAAGTTTGATGGTTCTAGTTATGGTGTTTTTAACAAATGAGAATATTTTCACATGTATATCACTAGTAGACTTCTCTAAGAGTATTTGTGCATTCATAGTTCAGTTTGCTTGTTGTTTTGTTTTCTTGTGTCTGTTTTACTGCATTTGTAAGATATAAATACCAAGAGAATGAGAGAGGGAGACTAGAGAGAGTCGTATGTGTAAACAAATGGTGCTGGAGATTAACTGTTCCAGTTAGATCTCCAAACCCTTAAGATTATCCCATTCTTTGTCATGAAACTTGGTGCTACTGATTTCCACCATGAGCTGGATGTAGCACTGTCCTGAAGCATCAAAGATTTTTTTTTTTTTTATGTTATATATCACATCCTCTGGGTTGCAAACTCTGGAAAGGCAAGGATCCTATCTAATCCATATTTTGTGTATGTCTGAAATTACACAACATTAGATAATTTATTCAGGTGTGAAGAACAATAAAAAAACACATTGTTTTCTTAATAATTCAAAAACTCTGTTGTGATATTTTTGCTGTCATTGCTACTATACCTTGGTCAGAGAATGATCTTCCAGCAATTGTTAGCAGCTTCTAAAAGAAAACTAACCTGTTAATTTTCGTGCAGGGAATGAGCCTTCAAGCCCACCTGTTTGGGTTAGAACCATTCACAACATATCACATTGGAATTGTGGCCACAAACCAGGCAGGAGAAGTTTCAAGCCCCTGGACTGTGGTTCAAACCCTAGAATCTTCCCCAAGTGGACTGAGCAACTTTACCGTAGAACAGCAAGAGAACGGCCGGGCTTTGTTGTTACAGTGGTCAGAGCCTGTGAGAACCAATGGTGTGATTAAGGTAACGTCTACTCTGAATATGAAATCATGTTTGGTGTTCTCCAGATAAATAAATGAGCCCTGACATGCCATCAGGTCACTGTGGGAAAACACCCTTCACCGTCTGTTTAATCCTCCTTGATAGATCCTCCAGGCACTTAATCATAGATCGGAAAAACTAGCTCCCATGTATTATGTTTCCTATGAACCCAACACTGGGCTAAGTGCTCTCCGTGGATTATCTCATTTAATTTGCACATCAACCCTACCAGGTAGGTGCCACTAAATTTCATGAGGCTTATAAAAGCTAAATAATTGTCCAAGCCCACATTCCAAATGATCGAATTGCAATTTTAAGTCAGGAAGTCACGCCAAAACTGAACTCTAAATGACTGTTCCTACTGCCTCCTGAATTATCCTGCCCAGTTATTTGCTTAAGTCTTGCCTAATTTGTGCTTTGAGCAGAGCTCACTGAGCAGAAGACAGGAAGCCTCCCATGTCTGTTAACGCCCCCGCCTCCATGCATAGCCATGAAGAGCAGTCTTACTAATGTCCTAGGTGCATCTCAGGTTTTACCAGTCTGTGAGCACAAATAAGGTTGCATTTCTATTATTAGACTGCATTTTGTTACTTTGAATGATCACCCACATGCAAGCCAGTCTTCATTTCCCTTTTGGCTGTTCCTCCCCAACAGTTGGGGTGACTTACCTGTCAGTCTGTGGCTGCCTCTAGCCCTGGACCACCACTCAGGCCCTGATCGACTGCCTTCTGCAGGCTGGGATGGCTGCTCCTGTAGGCACTGCCTCTCCTTGACCACTCCTTCTCAAGGTGGCAAAGAGTCCCCCATTAATTCTACATAGAACATTTGAGACTAAGCTGTAACTTTGGAGAAAGCTTCCATAAAAACCCTATAAGGAAGATGACAGCAGAAATTACCTACAGCAACAACTTAGAACTGTAACTACAGCTCACAGGCCCAGGCCCATCCTCGTGGGCCTCCATGTAGCAGCCTCACCTCACTGCTTAGTACAAGGGCTGCCTCTCAGCCAAGCTCCAGGCCTGCTACAGGCAGCAGAAGCAAGCTGCCTTCTACCAGCCTGCCTACATGTGACAGTGCCTGACTTCCCCCAGTCCAGGGCAGGAGGTTTGAGTCGTAGGATCCAGGGTCTCAAAATCCAAGCCACAGCCCTAAGATCCCATCAGAGAAAAGAGTCTCTCTCCTCATACCCATCAAAGTGCCCCTCCTTATGAGTGTTTGTTTCCCATTCCAGTGTCTGCCTCTTCCTGGCATGATTGACAATAGGAATATCTACTCCTTTATCTTCGCTTACATTTCACCAAATATTCATTGAGCTTCTACTAAGTGCCAGGCATTTATTCAGGAGTGAACAAGACAGGCAAGATCCCTGCTGTCACACACCTTACCTGTGTGTGTGTGTGTGTGCATGCACGTGCATGCACACACACACACACACGAATGGTGGGGGTACAGAGAAGCAAACAAAAAGCTAGTACACAAATAAGAGAATTCCAGAGAAGGATGAAAACTATAAAGAAAATTAAACAGAATAATATAATTATGCCTGCTCGGGCTATTTTAGAATGGATGATCATTTGAATTGAGTTGACATTTGAGCTGAGCCCTGAATGACAAGACCGAGTCAGTCATGTGAAGATATGAGAGCAAAATGTTCCAGACAAAGTGAACAGCAAATGCAGGGCCTGAAGCCAGGAATGAACTTGGTGCATTCAAATGAAGGGAAGAAAGCCAGTGTGGTTGAAGCATCGGAGGGGTGCGGGGAGAGAAAGATGAGAATGGCAGATTGGTAGGAGGTAGACTGTGTCCAACCTTGTGGGCTGTGATGAGTTTGGAACTTATTCTAAGTGCGATGAAAAATTACTGAAGGGTTTAGGCAATTAAATAGCATAGTCAAATTTATGTTTTCCAAAATCACTCTGGCTGCTATGTATAAAATGGACTCTAAGAAGACCAGTGGAGTTTGGAAGATACTAAAAATTTAGGGTAGAATTTATGTGGCTTGAATTAGAGTGGGAGCTGTGAGGGTAGAAGATGTAGGTGGATTGGAGATATATCCAGAAAGCAAACTTGACAAGATCTGTTAATGGACTGGATGTGAAACAAGAAGGAAAAAGGATATTCAGGCCTTGAGTCATTGGCTGAGAAGATAAGGTTGGAAAGTGTACAGGTTTGAAGGGACAAGTAGACAGCTGGAGGTATAAGTCTAGAACTCTATTTTTAGAATCCATTCATATATGGGTGGCATCTAAACCCATGGCCCTAGAGGAGATCAGTTATGGAGAGAATATAACTAGAGATGATGAGAGACTGGGATCAAGCTCTGAGGAATACAGAAGGTCAAGAGGAAGAAGTGGGGCCAGCAAAGGAGACTCAGAAGAGGCAAGTGGGGTAGAAAGACAGGTAGATGAGTGGGGCATCCCAAAACTGTGGAGAAAGTATGTCCAATGCTGTTGAGAGATCAAGTGGAGTGAGGGCAGAGAAGTCATCCTGGACCTGGAAATGAGGTAATCATTGTGACCTTGACAAGAAGATCAAGTGGTAAAATGAGAAACCAGGTTGGGATGGCTTGAGGGGAAAATAGCAAGTGAGGAATGAGGACCCCAACTCTTTAAAGAAGTATAGATGAAAAGCAGAAAAACAGGGCAGTAGCTGGGGAACTAGAGTGTCAAGAAGTTTTATTTAAAAATCAGTGAAAGATACTAGAATGCATTTAACCACTAAGAGAAATAGCCCAGTAGAGGGAGATAAATTGGTGATGCAAGAGATAATGAGAATGATTGCATGAGTGAAATCTGTAGGAAGGAGCAGGTATGGGATCCGGAGCTCAGGTGGGCTCCACAGGGGCAGAGATACTTCATCCAGAGCATAAGGAAGGAGGGCACACACTGTAAGTCTAGATTCACATGGACATGGTGATGATAATATATAACATGAGAATATTCCCTTTTGACTGCTTCTATTTCCCTAGTCAAGTATGTGGTTCTGTCAACAACCACCTATGAGGTACAGAAGAGGATGATGGCAGTTGGTGGAGAAAGAAGAAGATATGAAAGAATCACTTTGGAAAATGAAAGAGCGAACATATGGGGGAATGGAATAGGCCTACAAGTGGGGAATCACCCACTTAAAATTTATAGTAAGGTATTTAAAGCGAGACCAGTCAGAATATTCAAGTGTTTTTCCCCAAACCCAGTTAGAAGCTAAGGTACAGAGGGAAAGCTATATTTAATACTAGTTAGAGATTTACTAGGTGAATATGAGGGAGCTCAGGGACTCATAGAGGCTTTCAAATTGATTATGGAAGCTAAGCTCTCTTCAGAAAATACACTATTTCCCATCCCTCGGGGGTGTGGTCTTGCTCTAGGAACCCAACTAGAAAAAAAATCACACTGAAATACAATAATCCAACATAAATCGATTTCCAAAATCTAGGCTATTTAATTTTAAATAACAAAAAGTCTATCAACAGTGCAGTCCAAGTTAATTTTGCCTGTGGAATCTTTTGAACTAGATGTGCCTCCCAAGGGATTCTGATGTACACCCCAGCTCCTCTTGAGGGATGCCATCCTGGAGAGTCACTACCAACCACAGGAATGTATCATATCTCTCAGGTGCATCGAGGCTGGAGAAGGGCAGGAAATCACTGTATAAAAACATCTACATTCAAGTTGTTACATCCCATCTTTCCCAAAGAAGGATGAATAATATGGGATAAAAATTTGCTCTATATTTATATGACGAATATTCAGATGGTTTTCCCCAGAACAGAAGAATACTTTGCTCCAAAGGAGCAATCAATTCTCCCATGGCATGCAAGAGAAAACAGTGTGGTTTTTTCCATCTTCTAGTCCTCAAAGTTTGTATCTATATTTGTGTAGATATGTATAATACATATATGCATATATGTCTATGTATGTGTGCGCGCACATGGATACACAGACATTTTCAGCCCTGGCACCCTGGTATAAATGGTTAAGCATTATAACTCCATTTTCCAATAAATGCTGCAAGAGATAGACAATGTAGATAGGCCCTACTTACCCCACTCAGAATGAGATCCAAAGTGCTCATCATCTATAAAACAGGGGATTTGAATACTTTTCCTTATTTTTAAAAAGCATAAAATAGGAGGAAACCTATTTTACTTGTTAAGTCGAAGAACCAGCTTCAATAGTCCTTAGCTGTTAGATACGTGCTTATATGATATCCAACCTTAAAAAGAAAAAAGAAAAAAAAAAGGCAAAGGAAACCAGTGTTATTCTTTTCGTGAACTTTACATTAACTAGAAAATATCACATTCCCAAAATTAATATCAGAGTGCTTCATCTGGATTAGGACCATCAAGATGAGGAATGGGAGGGAGAGAAGGTTAAAGGGATGAAATAGCTACACCAAGAAATCATATGTTACACCTTGTTTTCCCTCTTCTTCTCGTCTTCCTCCAGACCTACAACATCTTCAGTGAGGGTATCCTGGAGTACACTGGCTTGAATCGGCAGTTTCTCTTCCGACGCCTGGTCCCTTTCACTCTCTACACGCTGGTCCTGGAGGCCTGCACCAAGGTGGGCTGTGCACACTCAGCGCCCCAGCCTCTGTGGACAGAGGAAGCCCCTCCCCACTCTCAGCTGGCTCCTGCGATCCAGTCTGTAGGCTCTACCAGCATTGAGCTGAGCTGGTCTGAGCCTCTCCACCCACACGGAAAGATAATTCGCTATGAAGTGATTCGCAGGTGTTTCGAGGGGAAAGCTTGGGGAAATCAGACAATCCAGGCCGATGAGAAAATTGTTTTCACAGAATATAATACTGAAAGGAACACATTTATGTATAATGACACCGGTTTGCAGCCATGGACGCAGTGTGGGTACAAAATCCACACTTGGAATTCAGCAGGCCACACCTGTAGCTCTTGGAACGTAGTAAGGACAATGCCGGCTCCTCCAGAGGGTCTCTCTCCACCTGAGGTAGCCTGTGTATCTCTGAATCCTCCAAAACTGCTGATTTCCTGGATCCCGCCGGAACAGTCTAATGGTATTATCCAGTCATATAAACTTCAAAGGAACAGAGTGCTCTATCCTTTCAGCTTTGATGCTGTGACTTTCAAGTATACTGATGAAGACCTGCTTCCGTTTTCCACGTACAGTTATGCAGTCATAGCCTGCTCAGATGGAGGCTGCTCCACCAGCGAAACCACCAGCTTTACCACTCCTGAGGCTGCTCCAGCAGGAGTCAGCCCTCCAGCTCTCCGGACCATCAACGCCACTCAAATAAATGTATCGTGGGCACCACCATCGATTCAAAATGGAAAGATCACTAAATATTTGCTTAGGTTGGACAGTAAGGAGTACCTTGCTGGGCAGAGCCTGTCCCTGCTGGTTTCTGACCTACAGCCTTATACTCAGTATAATTTCTCCCTGGAAGCTTGCACCAATGGGGGCTGTACGGCTAGTGCATCCAAATCTGCCTGGACCATGGAGGCCCCACCGCAGAACATGGACCCTCCAAAACTGCAAGTCACCGGCTCAGAATCCATAGAAATCACCTGGAAACCTCCCAGAAAACCAAACGGCCAGATCAGAAGTTATGAACTTAGACGGGATGGAACCATTGTCTATACTGGCCTGGAAACTCGCTATCATGATTTTACTCTCACCCCAGGTGTGGAGTACGGCTACACAGTGACTGCCAACAACAGCCAAGGGGGTGTTTTGAGTCCACTCATCAAAGATAGAACCAGCCCCTCAGCACCTTCAGGGATAGAACCTCCAAAATTAAAGGCCAAGGGTCCGCAACAGATTTTAGTGAACTGGGACGCTCCCGTGAGGACAAATGGCCATATTGTCAATTATACCCTCTTTATCCGAGAGCTGTTTGAAAAAGAAACAAAAGTCATACACATCAATACAACTCATAATTCTTTTGACACACAGTCATTCGTAGTAGACCAGCTGAAGCCGTTTCACAGGTACGTAGCCAACTCCAGATTTGCTAAGAGTAAGCCACTGAACTTTCTATAGCATGAGAGCCCTCCGTCAGTTCAAATGAAAACTCTAAAAGCAAGATGGGTGATATCCCCAACCCCCAACCCCTTAACCATTGACAGTAGACTAAACACGCCCTCATCTGGTCAAAACTTGCTTGTGTAACTTCTAGAGAGCATTCTTGCAGGTGACATCTTGAGAGTCAGTTTTTCAGAAATGTTTGCAATTCACCACAATGTCTGGAACAAGTCACAGAGATGGGCCCCCTCCCTGAGTCTAGTCCCTCCAGAAAACATCCAGGCCCCTGGACAGTTGGGGGAACCCAGACGGTATTATCTAATCCAGGCAGTGAAGAAAATTAGGTATTATTTTAAATATGAAAAAAGTACCAATGAGAGCTCTTACTAGCCGGAGTTGGACTGACCCAAATTTTGTTTTGGGGAGAGCCTTCTTCCTGAATCCAGCACGTCTTCCAGGGATAATGAGACTCACTGGACTCTATTTCCCCAACCCCTTAGGATTTCCCCAGCTCTGATGTCATGACTTCCCAGGATGGTGCCAGTTTGCTACCTCCTATTTCTCAGTGGTCCCCTCGGGGCTCTCTGACGTGCATGGATGTGTACTGCTCTCCATATGAAGGAATCCTACCACTGGCCCTTTTCCTATAGCTTGAAGAATTACTTGGCATTTTTCCCCATCACATTTTAAGTAACTTACATCCCCAGCGAGAAGAGTAATAAAAGACATTTTATGCTTAAAATTTAGTAAAATGAACAGAACCACTTAAAAAAAATTAAAGGCTGAAAGAGTGTTGATTTCTAACCACCACTGGTAAAATTCAGCTATTATTGTAATCTACTGATGTGTAGATTAGATCCCTCCTATAATTATCTCTGATATATAGTGCTGTTTAAATGAAACATTCATAGTCTTATGCATCTACTCATGACAATTATTTAAGGTTGCATTAAATATTAAACAGTAATTAAAACTTCCGCAGGTATCTTTCATGGCTAATCCACATAGTGTGTGAGTTGCCTTTTATCTTACGCTCATTTGGGGCATAAAAAAGACCCAGGTTAGCTGCAGAGCTGTACATTTTATACTGGCTTCCTCTTTACCTGACTGGTGCCTGCAAGTTTGAAGAATCATATCAACTTGCTCCCCTTTGAAACTCTCAGCCAAAAAGATTTCTAAAGAAAAAGGTTTCCAGGTGTGAAAGAAGCACTTTTCACAGGTTGGGGGTGGGGGGAGTTTGATCATCTGATAAGCCTGACAGTGATATTTAAGGCGAGAAGAGATATCTCTTTGCTCTCCACTCTCACTGAAGATGTAAGTGACATTCAGACTTAAAACAACATACCATTTCTATATGAAATTGAGGTTCATGTAGTTTGGGGTTTTTCTAGCAGCTTAATGCTAACTGAATACTGCAAATTAGTGTGCCCTCCTGGGGGTACCTGGAGTGGGTCAGGAGGAAGAAGGACCATGGGAATACTCTAAGTAGCAAAAGGTATATGAACCAGAATTTTAAAACTACCACAGATAATCCAGAAAACAAATAATCTATGTGTGGCAAATTGAAATGCGCAGAATTGGTTAGGAGTCAGACCTGCCATAACACACGGATGGATGGACGCCCCACCCATAAACCAGTAGTCCCATCACAGTGGAGATAAGCAGGGGAGGAGCAGAGAAGAAGGAGGAGCAGAAAAGGGGAATGAAAGATGGCACAAAAGAAGAAAGAAGTGTAATTAAGAAGGGGAAGGGGGAAAAGGAAGAGGACAGGGGAAATAGAAAGCAAGGCAGAGAACAGAAAGCAGAGATAAGAGGAGGGAAAGCAGAAAAGAGAAGAGGAAAATGCTGGAACCAAAAGAAATAAAGATAGAAAGAAAAGTGGCTGCAGCTGGAGGGAAAATCAGGGGTGTCATAAAATCAGTGGGGCATGGGAACAGAGGGGAAAAATGCACTTAGGTACAGCCCTAGGCACTTAATACTAACAAAAGCCCCTCTTGTTGGAAAGGGAAAGTCCCAGCTATGTAAATAGACCTTTCCAGGTGGCAGGAGACCAACTATGAGGCAAAACATAATTGATTGGTTGAGTTTAACTGGGTGGTGATAAGGTGTCTCCATGATTGATAATCTAGCATGTAGCTGGGTTAACTTTGGCCCCAAAAGGTCTTTGTGTGGTGTAAGAGAGCCTGTTTTAAGATGTCAGGTATCAGGTGAGGGGATTTATTACCACTGAGACCTTAACTCCATGATGTTCCTTCGTGACCTGGAAACATTCCTGGGGAATCATTCAGCTCCGGCTGCAGAGGTAGAAAGAGCCCAGGGCTACGGAAAACTGGTTCATACCCCCTAAGATCTGCATTCTTCATCGTTGTGTTAAGTAATTCTGCAGAGTACCAGAATTTTTTATGTGGAGAGAACCTTGAAAGTTATATTCCTGTTTAGGGAAGAATTGTTCCCACCCTTTCCAGACAGTTGAGAATTTTTGTTTTAGTTTGGGAAGCCAGGAGGATTTAACATGTTCTCAAATTTTTATAAAAAGAGGACTTTGTTGTTCTTTAAAAGGTTTAGCTATAGACAAGAATAAATGTAAACTGATTTGTCTTTTTCTTTTCAGCAAATAGTCTCTTTTTATCTGGAAAGCAGTCTTGTAAATATTCTTTCCATGAAAATCTGTTTTGCCAATTATGGGTAATTTCTGCCTTGTATCCTGAAGGTATGAAGTACGAGTTCAAGCCTGCACCATGCTGGGATGTGCGTCAAGTGACTGGACATCCCTACAGACCCCTGAGGTTGCACCTCTAATGCAGCCCCCACCCCATCTAGAGGTACGGATGGCTCCAGGTGGATTCCAGCCCACAGTTGCCCTTTCGTGGATGGGACCACTTCAGCCAAATGGAAGAGTTTTATATTATGAGGTATACAGAAGACAAATCACAACTCGGCCTGGAAAATCAAATCCAGTGTTAACCTATAATGGAAGCTCAAGCTCTTTTACGGATTTCGAACTATCGCCTTTCACAGAATATGAGTATCAGGTAAGAAATGTGTATTATCGACAATTCACACTGAGATTGCGGGCACACATCAGCACCTGCCTGTAAAAATCCCTTGCAATTTGAAAAGCCACTTAAAGAAACATGGGGCTTAAGGAATTTAATAATATCCTTTAAAATTTTTTAAGCAGTAAATGAGGGAAGAAAGACAATATTCATTTGCCTTCTTCATTTTCTTTGTTCTTGATCCATGTGATATATGCTTGTTATTCTTATGTAAATTTCAGGTGAAGTATTTGCATTCCTTATTAATGAAGTGATTTCTACCATTAAGCTTCTCTCTGTCAGTGTTGCCTTGGCAGGAAACACTCCTTGTGAAAAAAATCACTTTGAAAATAACTCCTTAATTGTACCAAGATAGCATAAAACCCAGTGGCAAGTACCTTCATCCCCTGTACCAAGAACGATATGGAGTGTTGAGAAATGTCTACAGGAAAACAACGAACCTGTGCATGGGGGTGAAGCTAGTTTTGTATGAGAGCAGTCTAAAAAAATAGGACTTTGCATATGCCTAAAATGCCACGAATTAAGAAAAATATTCTGAAAATATTTTGAAATCTTTAGAGGACTTCTGTTAGGTTCACTTTGTTTCGCTCTCAGAGTGTTTTTTTCTTTTTCTTGTGATAGCAACTCCATTTCTGGTGGGGGGTGGGGGTTGGGAGGGTATGATTCCCCCACCCCTTGCTCAGGTCTGGTGGGAATGTCAATCAGTGAATGTGTAGGGTTATCTCCTAACCAAGTGGTGGACACAGGAGCTGTGTTCAGCCCCTCAGATTCACCTGGGGCTTGGTCTTCAGGACAGTGACTCAGAATTTTAAAAGGCGGAGGTAAGAAGTCCTGATAAAATATCCCTAACCTCAGTCCAAAAGCTTTTCTTATCCCTGCTATTTCTAGGCATGGTTCTTCAACTATTCTCTTAATTCCATGTACTCCCAATAAACTCCCTTTTGCATAAGTCAGAACCAGTTTCTCTTGCTTGCAGTCAGAAGCTTGCTGACTGATACAAGCACTAAGTGCCAGGCACA
Source organism: Mirounga leonina (assembly GCF_011800145.1). Classification (NCBI taxonomy): domain Eukaryota; kingdom Metazoa; phylum Chordata; class Mammalia; order Carnivora; family Phocidae; genus Mirounga; species Mirounga leonina. Next base: position 15,657,075 of record NW_023270389.1, read on the forward strand.
ATGCCAAGTGCGATTTTCTAAAAGAGGAAACTGAACCCTGAAAGGCTTACCATAACCAGAAATAATAAAATCACTAAGTCACCAGAAATATGTTGGGCAAATCGATGAGTACGGTGATTAGAGGTAACATTTTAAGTGTGAGAACAGTATATTTTGGGCCAATAATGTATGAGACAAATTACCCAAGGAAGTTAGTAAAAATTGAAAATATAAAGAGATTCTTGAATGGTTTGGAGAAATACACAGATATGTATCCAGAATCCCTTGTTTCCATTTCCAAAGCTAAAAGTTTTTTCTAGGTTTGGCACCACTCATTTGGCAGCAAAATGCAATCTGAACAAACTTGAAACTATTTATAGCATTTATTTATCCCATCTAATACAAATATTTATATGTTTTGCTACAGAAATGTCATGTTTTATTACCAGATCATTCTGCAGATATTACAAAATATACAGTATATGTATTTCATTACCTTTTCATAATCTGAAAAAAAAAATTATTTAAAAACACATCAGGCCCCAAGGGTTTAGGGAAAGGATTGTGGTTTATATCATAAAGAAACAAAATGCTTATTGATACCACAGCTGGAAACAAAATAGTATCAGAAACAACCAGAATCTGTGTAGCCGGCCACCCTTTTGTTCTTTTCTCTATATCTTTACTAAAAAAAGTATCAAATTATCAAAGACTCTTCTATTCTCAATTATCTGTCCTCCCTTATGAATAAAAGCACACCTTTGTGACAGAGCTGAGTGGAATCAGCAAGAAATGTTTGGCTTCTAATTAGATGAAACTAAATGACCCCTAGATACTGAAAGCAAGCCAGCGATTATAGCTTCTTTGGCATTATGTTGTGCCACTGGGTTCAATAATTGGCGAGTTGATCCACTGAAGTCTTACGCCAGTTTTTTAAAGAATGGTAAACCTCATGCATATGTCTTAGCTCTAGTGGGATTTCTTACTGGGAGCTAAGGACAAGCAGGAACCAAGGGACCCACAATTCAGAGGAGAGTTTCTTTTGTAACTCTGTCAGTTCTGGGTCATGCTTCTCCTCCATACTCATTCCACCCAATGGAAGTATTTAATGGGGTTTCCTAACAAACTGATCTCAAATTTGCACTTACTAACTAATCCTACCTTGTTACAACATAAGAAGCAGGAGGGTAAAATCTAGCCTATCTGCCCAAAACCCAGTTCTTACAGGAAATATTTTGAGAAGTTTAGACTAAATGCTGAAAAAAATGAATTAAAGTGTTAGATTTATTTAGCCTGTGTAACTGCTGAATCTACCTACTAAGCTTGCAGAAGCCATTTAGGACGTAACGTACGAAAAGAATTGATTTCCCTTTTACAAAAGAATATTTTGCCATTGAGATGAATTTGCTTTGCTCTCAAACCTGTCTGAGGGTTACTTCATCTGCAAGTTGCCTTTCACAAAATACCTTCATTGTCCTAGAGGCATTGATTCACCCAACATCTGTCAATGATTTGACCCTTCTGCAGAGGATTGTGTTTTTGAGGTAATTTATATTTCTTGGAATAAAACCAAAGAACTGAGAAACTGCCCAGAGGTTTGGACCTATTAATCAAAAGGGTGGTGATGATCTGTAATTGGGTGGGTGGTCTTCCACATGGTGTGCCCTGAGGGCGTCAGATACTGCTGTCCGCCACGCTCCTACATGACCCTGTACATTGTACCCATTTCTGTTTTGGAGTTAAGTCACTGAAGGCAGGTGCCAAAATTTATTATGTGGGAAAACCAAGGCAGCACTTCTTAGTGTAAATTCACCCATCACTTGACAGATGGAGCTCTGGGCGTGATAGAGCTCTGGGAGAAAAGAGTATCGAGTGGATGAGTTCCGATGGACCGAAGGGACAGGAACTATGTGGAGAAAGGGATTCTTACTGAAAGAAAGGGGCATCCCTCACTCCGGAGATCTTGGAGGGTGAAGTCCAGCCAGTGTCACTTAGCTCACAACAGTTCATAGAACCAGCTTGGTAACTGTCATGTCTGAAGGTGGGCAAAAGCCTTGTTAAATTATAGGCACCTTCTAAGTTTTCAGTAATACGTCAATATTGAACATCTTAAACGTACTGGCTCCTTGTGTTTCTAGTAACAAAGGATTACCCAAAAAAGCATGTTCAAAGTGCAGATTCCAAGGGGTGAGGATGGGGATTCTCAGCAATCTGTATTTTTAATAAGCAGCTTTGATGGTCCACAACCCTTTTTTTTTTTTTTTTCTTTTCAGCATTGTTGCTGTGCTACTTAAGCCAGATTTTCAAGTGGTGATTTCCTAATTCAGTGGCTCTCAGCCCTGGCTGCACATTAGAATCACCTGGGGAACTTTAACCATGTTCCCCGTGCCCTGGTTCCATCCCCCTGTAGTTCTGATTCTGGGATAGGTCCAGGGATCAGTGCGTTCCAAAAGGTCCCCAGGTGATTCTAATGTGCAGCCAGGGCTGAGAATCACAGTCCTAAACCATCATAAACCGATTGCCTAAATAAGTGAAGCTAGCTCCCCACAAGTGCCTAATTTCCATGATGATAATTGATGACCAGCTTATTTACCTTGGTCTATCCATGACTTCCCTAAACAAGAGTCCTATTGTTTTGGTATGAAGCTGAAATGGGGTGGGGGGCAGAATATATTATCTGTAAAGTTTGTGTCTCAGTTAATCAAATAATGTCTTCTACTCTTCCTCGTGGATTTTGTTTGTTTTCTGTTGGCATTTTATTTTGCTTTGTTTCTCACTTAGGAGACCTGGCCTTTGGTAGTAAGAGTTATAACATTCACCACCACTTAAAATGGGATTTTTCTAATTTGATTCATTTCGGCACAGCTTCCAGAGATTCTGAAGGATCAGCTTTAATAAGAACAGTAAGATCTGAAATAGAAATCGTAGAAATTTGGAAGTGCCTTTTTATATTTCACAAGATGGATGGGGTGTCTCTGCAGAACCACATGATGCAGAGTCTCATTAGAGAACAAGCATTCTCAGTGAATTTCAAAAACAATTTAGTTTACCAAAACCTAATTCTCAAAAACGCTGCCAGTGAGTGATTCATACATAAATGAGATGCATCTTCACTAAACGAAATTCTTTGGTGCACAGATCTTTTCCTTACATGGAGATTACAGGCTTCCTGTTCGACAGAATATTTACAAAATCCAATGTGATACTTTTCACAGACAGTACTCATTCCTATCTTCAACACTTTCACATTCAGGCTGTACTCATCTATATAGTTGAACCTCCAAATTCTGTGTGGGGAAGTTCTTCATTGTTCAGCAAGCAAATTAAGACAACAGTCTCTGCACAGGCTTTGGAGAGGGGCCTGGGTGTGAGTCTACTCCATGAGCAGCTTCAGTTTTTACCTGCAGGGAGAGAGCTGGGGCTGATGGCAGCTCCCAGTAATTGTGCATTCATATTCATACTCTCGCTTAAGGCAATGACTCACCATGGATTTGCTAGGGCCTGCCATGGCTCCCCCTTTCACCGAATCATGCTGTCAGTGACTTAATTAGTTTTCCTGAAAAATTCCCCCACTTTGACAGGTTTTTGCAATAAGCACCCACGCTCACACGATCTCTGAAGGCTGGAAGGCTTCCAGTGCCTCGTCACTGGGTGACTGAGAAGTGACAGGTCAGCCTCAGAGGAAACCCTACGACTCATTACGTGTGGGACTGATCTTAGGGCTGGTGCTGTGGGAGGCCACACAGGATGGCAGCCCGCTGCTTTCTAACACACCAACCCTGGCTCCAAACAGTTCTGTCTGAAAATGTATGCCAAAGAGGATGGAAGGAAGGGCTGAGAAGGAGACAGACAAGGGGACGGACCCTCACTGTTCCTGCCAAAAACATCTGTGTGAAGACCGCAGGGGGAGCTGCTGGGGCCTTCTCTGTGCAACCCCCACACTGCGGGTGAAGAGCCAGAAGGGAGAAGGAGAAAGGACAGCAGCTTCGAGTCCTTCTCTCACTATATCTGGATCCTTAAGCAACTTAACCTCTCCCAGTGGTTTCCCCCCGTGTTTAGATGGAGGCTCCCCCCAGTTCTAAATTCTAGGAGCCTCCGTGGGGGTGATCTACAACCATACACTTTAAAAAATTCTAATCAAACTTTAGCTTCTCTTGATTGGGCTTGCTTTGAGATTGAATGAGTTGATACATAAATATGCTTAGGCCAACACCTCACACATAGGCACTACTCACCCAGCGCAATTATGATAGGTATTATTATTCTTACCCTCCCACCTCAGAGTGGAAAGAGGGCTTCTCTCTCTCAGTATTCATAAGTCAACCAAGAGCTGGACTCTCACGAACCGCCTAACACCTTATAGTCCTGTGACCGAGAGAATGGAGGACTTTGATCAAATAGGCCTGGTCACAGGACCCCCGTCCTACAGCCAAGGCTTTATGAATCTGTGGGAAACACGTTCAGCCAGAAACAAGGGCTGCCCCAGCACATGATGCACACCACCATGCTACTGTGAAATAGTCCCAATTCCTAGGCTCTTTCTCCTTAGATACTCACAGCAGGGAGATGAAACTGAGTGAAAAATCACACAGGTTGGCCAAGGCACTTAATTTCTCATAGCCTCACTTTAAAAAAAAATGGGTGTTAAGAGAACTGAGAGATCTTATCTGTCTAGCTGGATGCCTGCTACAAGTAGGCCCACCTCCCCCCTCTACCCTTAGCCCCTACTATATTAAAAAAAGGAGGTACTTTCTTCCAAGACAGAAAAGAGCCAGGTTAAGAAAACTCTTAATGTCTCTATCGTGAGTCACTAATAAAATGCTAGACTGTAAAAATCTCTAACCAAGAGCACAGTTGGTTCTGAAACTGTGATGCCCCTTCAATCAGGGGGTCCAGTCTTCTTTGTCCTTGCCATTTCTCTTCTCAGGACAAAACTACCTTGCCCACGTACCCATGACTAGGATTCCTTCCAACTCTGAGTCTACACTTCTGTGACTAGCTACTCGATTCAGATGGCTTGTTTTCTGTTGCTATCACCTTTATCCCATCCCGTTCCTAAGCATTTTCTATGCCACTTTTAGAGAAAATGTATTGAGCATGTTTTCTGTTTGGTTTTGGACTTGCATTTAATTAGGTATTAATCTCGCTAACGTATTTCTGACCAGCATGGAAGCTTTTGTTTGGTTAGTCTCTCCCACAAGAACTAAGCTGCTCCCACCCCCAGCTCCCACAGCTCAAGGTATTAAATGATTTATTGATGTGGTCTGTCTCAAACAGTGCATTTGTCCTAAAACTTTAGAGCCAAAGTGCTACAGCTTAGACCAAAGGCCATCACGACACTTCCATGAATAGAAATCAGAATTCTGCCACCAGACCAGGAACCGTGTCTTTTTTGTTTTTGTTTTTTGGGTTTTTTTGTTCCAATAGGAGATCATTTCTACCTACGTGTGTGTGAACACACCCAGGAGCATGCTCTAGTTCACATGTGTGTACCTCTTTTCATTCTTTTTCTCTCTCATGGCATCCCTTAGGGTTCATTGCTAAGCTGCAATTGTTGGCAATCTTTACTTTGCCTTTGATACAAGCCATTCCTCTGAATATGCCTTGGTTCTCACCCTCACGCTGGTGCAACCCAAATTTATATTTCACCGAAGCCAATATTGATCCTCCTATCTTTGTGTTGGAAGCTTGTTTGCTGGACATAAAATATTAAATGTAACCAAATTTTCTCCAACTGAAGGTAGATAATATGTAACTCCAACCTGCCCTCATGGCTCTTCACCAACAGCTCCTGTTTCAGTGAGTTGACCATGGAAATCAAGGCTCACCTGATTTGGTCCTAAAAAAATATCCAGGAAAGGATGAGACATGTTTTACTTATTTCCCTTTATCCTAGTACTTGAATACATAATAACTTATTATTAAAGGCCCACCATGTTCAAAGTGTATGCCTCGTTACTAGGATTGGGGCAGGAAGCTAAAATCTCTGTTCCTCAGGGGCTTAAAGTTTAGTTGATAAGATAAGCACACCCATGAATAATATATCCATAAAAATATAGGGATGGTAGTATAAGCTATGAAGAAAGATATTTGAAAGATCCAAGTGATGGTGCAGCAGAAAAGCAGAGAGGAACAGAGAATGCCTTATCTTCAAGGACAGCACCAGACTCTCATGACCCCTCTCATTCCACTCTCTGGCCAGATGGGCTTGAGCAGCACAGGTGGTACTTGACTGAAATCATTCTATGCAGACATGAGAAGGCACTATTCCTCTATTTCTCCAGTCTCACAAAATTATTTCCAATCTCTCCATGCTTACGATCCAATGACAATCTCAGCCCACCCATTGTTATTGGGGCCTGTGTAAGGTTTGGAAATGTTCTCCCCGGTGTCAGAATCTCAGCAGGAAACAGATGGCATACTCAAAGGGGCTTTTGAAGAGAATTAAATGAAAAGGCTATTTATTGAGGTGTGGGCAGCATTAAGAGAATCAACAAGGGAGGTTAAAGTACCCAGGGACCAGCAATAGCCAGACGCTATTACCTTCTAGGCCTAAAGGGAAAGAATCTGCTCCTGGAACCCAGCAAATGCTAAGGCCAGTGAGGAGGGGCTGTCCCCATAGAGAAAGAATGCAGTCTTGCCAAACTGGGGTGCCAAAGAGAGGGATCAGGAGACATTAAAAAACTGAACTCTCTTCTTCCTTTGATCAAATCCAACTGGAAAGAAGCCAGAGGGAGGAGAAGATCCCTAGGCAGTCTGCAGAGTCACTTCCCAGTGCACAAAGCAGGGCAGAGAATGGATCTGGAGGCAAAGGGAGCATACCTAGCATATTCCCCATACACTCAATATGTGACGAAGAATCCTTTCCAGGCTAGAAGATCACCTGGCAAGCTTTGGCTCACCACTCCATGATTATTGATAAAACACTAAGTAAATCTGAAGGCTTAAGGAGAATTGCACGTAAGTACTTAGACTGATGTTATATTTCCATTAAATTCTAAATAAATGTCTTGCTACATGAAGCAATCAAATCTGCAGGTGGAAACAAAAAACGTTAAGACGCTTAAGTAAATCACATGCATTCAATTGAAATCTTTAAGAAGATGGTTGAGACTCTCTCTTGTGAATTGATTTATCTATCTGCTGATGGATATGATCATTACTAAGATGCCTAAAAACATCTTGGAAACTGTGCAGTTCTCTCCTTGATGCCAATAGCATGTTTGTAATGGGAACCGGAAATAAAATTCTTTTCTCTGAAGAATCCAATGAATTGCTCCAGTGTTTCCCTTCACTTAGACTCTGGGATGTATTTAAGAAATTTTCATTAACCGTAAGGCAAAGTAGACAATGCCATCCAATATACAAATGTTGATGTAAGAACAACATTTCTCAAAAGTCAGGCATACATTTGCTCTAACCCTCAAAATTTGAGAGCAGAGAAGTACCTGGAGAAAGATACACAGAGATGTGGCCTAAACTTGAAATGCTGTGAAGGGTCTTCAAATCTATGGTTGCTCCATCACAGCTACATGGAACCCAGAAGTGAGTACAGAATTGTTACTTAGTCCCACTTTCTCTTTCAAGCTGTCAAGTCACTCTCTCCTAACTTTTCACACAAAAAATATAATAATCATTATTATTTTTTCGTGCTCGCTATGCGCTATGTTAAGAGCTTTACATGTATTAACTCATAACAACCATTTGAGATAAGGGCTATTACTAATAATAACATTGAGAAATCTGATGCACTGCATGATTGTTAACATGCCCCAGGATACAGCTGGTGAGTGGAAGAACTTGACTTTGAACCTGAAATTCAGGTTCCAAAGCTGTGTCCTTAAATTCACCCCATGGTTGCTCCAAATTGCATTTATATACTGCTCTGGGGCTTTCAAAATCTTGATAAGATACTTATAAACGTATTTATCCACCAACCCATTCTTTGGAAACTTATACATAACATTCTTGCACACAAATCTCAGCATAGCCCTGTGCGATAGGTATTATTATTTCCCTCTGTATAATCAGAAGCCTGAATGACTGTGCAAGGTACCTAAGAAGTGGAAGAATCAGAACTCAGACCCAAGTCCAGTAATTGTTCTGCTGAACCACAGCTTCCTCAAGTCACCCCCATCAGGGCATGAATCCTAACCCTGCAAAGATAAACTGACTCAGAATGTAATCTGGGCTCCAGGATTCACTGGTTCTGTAGTCGTAGCAAGTGATTTAAACCCTCTAAGCCTTCATTTCCTTATCCATAACATTAGGGTAAAAAGACCTACCTTAGTAGGGTGGCTGTAAACTTTAAATAAGTTAATTTAAAGGCCAGGGCATTGTCACTCACATATAAAATTAAAATAATAGATAAATTCATAAAAAGTAATCAATACCCAGTTATTTCTGTAAAATGTACATCAGATAAAGTCAGTTCCCTGCTGGGAACCCTCCCTTGGCTTCCCATAAAATGCAAACTCCTCTCTGGTTCAATGGGGACTTTCATTTGTCCACCTCTGTCCTCATGTCATTGCTCTCTGGCCCTTACTCACTAAGCCTGCCTGCACTAGCCTTCTTGAGAATCCAGCCTCAGGGACTTTGCATTTGCTCTTCTTTTGCCCAGAATGTTTTCCCCCTATGTCTTCACATTGTGGCCTTCTTCTTGCATTAGCATTCCAGCTTGATTATCGTCTCCTGAGAGCACCTCCTGAACAATTCAACCATTCTCTGCTCTATTGCTGTATCTTACACAGTTTATAAGTTGTTTCCTTCCTAATGTATATGACCTATTCATTTTGTGTTTGTTTATTTACATTTTTTGTTTGTTTATTTATTTATTGTGATCCTAGTTTTTTCTAGCAACTTATTGTGGAGAATATATATGTGTCCAATGTTATATCAGTGGGGTATGGTTATCATTTTAGTTAACATAATGGAATTTCACTACCTTTACATGTTTGGAGCAGTATGGAAAGTATGTGAATACTGTTTGCTTCTGTGTGACATGCAAAATAGTGTTAAAACATGGTAAGTGCCAGCAGAAATGGACGCCATGATGTTTGTGGTAATTCCCACCGTCTCACTTTGAGGCTGCTCTCTGGAGAAATATCCAGTCCCTGTAGGGCTCTATGACAGTCCCAGAGCGCAATGTCAAACACTTGGAAGATGTGCCCAGGTTTTCCATCAATGACCTTATGTAGAAAAAGTCCAAAGAGTTTGGGCTTTTACACCACGTACTTGTATTGGAAAGCCAGCCCTCCCACTTCCAAGTTGCAGAAATTTCTCTGTGCCTGTTTCCTCATGCAAACCAGTGACAATATAATACCAACCTGATAGAATTGTTGGGAGGATGAGATAAATTAGTACATATAATACACTTATAAAAGTGCAAGGGCTCAGTGAACCCATTAACTACTTTTATGTATCCTCCATAAGAGCTGGATGGAACTGGGTTCCTATTTTCTCACGGGGAGAACAGATAGAAGCAATAAAAAGTAGTACGTGATAAATTCCAAATTCTCATTATTATCACTAAAATCAAACTGAGGCTAATTTTAGGATTTCCCACTAACATTGAAGCCAGTTTTCCCTCCCTCATATTCATATATATTGAGTGACTCCAAAGAGCAAGGTAGTGCACTAAGCATGAGTGACAGAAGACACCCATTTCTAGCAAAGAAAATGTCTTATAATTTTTTCAGTAGCTTCACATCTCTGAATTTCAAAAGTACCAGTAGAAAGGAAGACAATGTCTTGTTGTACCCTTCTTCCCCTGGGTCCCAGAATTCAATTAAAATCGTGTTCCATCTTGTCTGATCCAAAGTGTTTCAGATAAAAGGAACCTGGAATGCAGGGACTATATCTGTAGAAGTAGAACTATAATATATCCAGTAAAGTATCATGCAAACAGAGATGCTGAAAAAGTCTATTTGATGATGAAAGAAAATCAGATAGGTAGAGAATTAAATAGGCAGCTACACAGAGCTTTTCAGCAAGCTAGTCCTTTATGACTATAGCCTGCAGGACTTCTCATGAAATAAAATAATCTTGTAATCATGTAATTTCAGGTTTATTGCTTTCTCTTTTTAGCCATGAGTCTCTCTAACCATAATTCTGGCAAAGCCCATTTTGGCATATTGCTATTCAAACATATTCAAAACCCACAACAGGCTACCCTTTAAAAAGGCATTAGTGTAAGTGCCATGGGAAAATATACTCCAAGGTTGTAGGTGAATTGATATGATTTCCTTGATTGTATCTTTTTATTTATGAGGCATAATTTATGAGCACTGGAGAACAAACTGCAATGAGTGATGACTAACTACAGTCAAAGTCATAAATCAGGAGCAGTGAAAGAAGTGATGATTTTGATCGAATCTATTGAATTAGCTGTTGGCCTTAGCCAATACAGGTATTGGAAAGACCTTTTTAATATCTATTTGTCTCCCTCATGGGAATGTGATAACAATCTCATTACATGCCCCTAGGAAACAAATAATTTAATTGTTTGTCTGTTAACATGCAACCTATTTACTCTACTTCTTAATTGCTGGCATTTGGACATTCATGTTGGGTTTTTGTTTATATCTGATGTGAATTGTCACAAAAATATATTCATGTTCTCTAGTTTTAGAAAGAATGAAGTTGCTTCCCTAGTGCTGTTCAATATGCATATGTCATCGGTATTGTTGAAAGGCTTTTGTGCTATCAAAAATTGTCATTATTCCACAAGGAAGCATGTTACAGAATATCACGGAAGTTGCAGAGATCTCAAAAATGCCTCCAAATCTTAATCTTTTGAGAGCAACAGGCATAATACAACTCTTATAATAAGCAGCCTGGAAAAAGAACAAAATCTCAAATTGCTCCAAAGGCAAGGACAGTCACTGTCACTTACATTAGGAGGCAACAGATTAGAAGTTTTCTTTGAAAGATCACTGGCTGAATTTCGTTATTCCTGCATTCTGTTTTTGTATGGAAAATGAGAGTGAGTACAAGAACAAGTAGACATCAATTGGATGCTAACAGTGTAGACAACATTTCTAAGCTGTTCCCTGGACTTTAACAAGACTTGTAGCATGATGATCTCTCAGCCAAAAGAATCATGACATATTTTTACAACTAAGGAGATTTGTTGATGATATGAGAAAGAAAAACACATCAGGAAGTCCCCAGAGATTTACATTAAGAATTTCTCTTTGCATTTAGACTATACTTGGAAAATATCAGTCCTAAGGAATGCTATTTCAGAAAGCTATAAAGACTAAAGCTTCGTGTAAGACAAAGCACTAAACTCTACAGTTAAGTGTAAAAGTTGGGCTAAAGAATAACTAGCACAGTACTGTAAGCACCCAATGGGCTACCACTCTGGGAGAATTTTCAGATCTATCTCCCCTTCCCTTGTCCTCTTCAGAGTCATGGTTCCTTCTCTGTCTCTTTTACAACAATTATTACAAATACTTCTGTTCACACATTCTTGCTTCCTTTCTGGAAGCAAATTAAAAGGAGAAATGTGTTGAGAAGAATTGGGAGTATTTAGAATAATATGCTGCAAGGGAAAAATGGATCTAACAAGTTTCAGAAATATCAGGATTTCAAGAAATTTACACCTGGAGTGAAAACTAGGTAGCAAATGATGGTTCTACAAAGCTAGTGAACTCTGGTTCTGTTTGGAACCATGACCACTGTAATAAACTCTATGATGATTAATGCAGCTGTAACATCTTCAAACAGATACATGCTTCATGCTTTTTTGAATGGCTGAAGGTAACGACAAAGGAAATGCAGAGTACAACTCTAAATTTCTATTCTTATGATGTATGAATAGAAATTTAAAATGTATAGTGCCTAGATTCTGTACCAGGTTCTATAGAGAGTAGCCTTCTGTGTTTCTCATATAATCTTGGGCACAAGAATCACTTGGAAATGCGTTAGAAAGACAGGTTCCAAGGTCCTTCTGCCACAAATTCTGATATAGGTACGCAAAATGATTTTGATGATCGTGGCCAAGGAACACTTTTTGACAAAGACTCCTCTGATGGAAGATTTCTAGGAGGCAGTTTTAAACAGAGAAGAGATGATTAAACCTGTTTACACAGAAATGGGATTTTGGCAGCTTGGTGGCAGATGTTGACACAAGGTAATTGAAATTTTTTAAGGCAAAATACAGTCATTAGTCCCGGGGAGGGAGGATAATAAATAAAAGAACAATTTCACTTCTTTAATGGACAATAACATAAAGATGGTAATGGTCACTGGTTAGATTTTTTTTTAATTAAACTGAAAACAGAAATATAAACAGAAATTAATCTACTTTTTTTCTAGTCAATTATAGAATTTGTGGTTAAATGGTCTTAGTTGTTTTGGTTTTATCCAAATGGTTGATCTATGTTCTCTGTGACATCTTCTTACATTATAACTCTTGTCATGGTTACAACCAAAACCTTAGAGAAGAGAACACCCTAATTCGGCCAGTCCCAACTTGTTCTTGTTTATAACGTTCTTCATTGGGAGGTTCCTTAACTCTTACAGTTATAATTGTGTGTGTGTGTGTGTGCGCAAGTGTTCACTAAACACGAATAATTGTTTTAGTGAAAACTTTAATCATCTTTTTTATTATAAAAGAGTAAATATGTTCAGCTGGATACTGTAGGAATAAGGATATTGTGAATAAATTTAAAAAATGAAGAGTATCCTTAATTTTTGTCACTTTGACTTGAAATTCATAAGCTTTACTTGCTCCCACCCCACCAATATGTCCCTTCTTTTCTGTGAGCAACCCACACAGAAAGAGCCCATATTTTGTACCCAATGATCATGACAGGAAATCTTGGGTCACAAACCAGATGGATTAGCTTGTCAGGTAAAATGTAGGTAAATAGGTGGTGATGGATGGATGGACGAATGGATTAGAGAGATGACAGAAAGAATAGAGATAGATACAGTAGGCAACTCCATGTTCACAAGACATTTTATTTCTTGATTTTTATATTGGTTCATTAAAATTAAAAGATCAGGTCATATTGCTCAAAATTTCCCATGTAAGATCTCTGCTGCTTCTTTCTCCACCCTCTAAAGATGGACCCAAATCTTGGGCTCATTGTTTCTCAGTAGAAATCATAAGCATATCTGTTAGCATTTTCTTAAAGATTTACTTATTTTAGAGAGAGAGTGTGCACACGAGTGGGAGGGGCAAAGGGAGAGAGAATCCCAAGCAGACTCCATGCTGAGTGTGGAGCCTGACTCAAGGCTCAATCCCACCACCCTGAGATCAGGACCTGAGCTGAAACTGAGTGGGACGCTCAACCAACTGAGCCACCCAGGTGCCCCTCTGTTAGCATTTTTATTCTGAATCCTGAACTACTATACTTCAGTTCCTTGTTTCTTGCTTCACTGGGCATAGGCAAAAATCCACGCAATTTTTGTGTAAAGGACTTTTTACCTCAACAGACAAAGAGGTGTTGACAGTTTCTTTTTTGTTTCTTCTGGCAGTTTGGTATAACAGAAACATTGCCTTGTGGGACAAGTTTTGTGAAATCCATAATTCTTCATTATTTCAGTCAGCTTTCTCTTCATTGTAACTGCTTTGAGTAGCTCATGTAAATAGGCTGATCCTGCTTTGCATAAACACGTTGATTTATATGAATGTTATTTTGATCTCAAGTTGATTGAATACTAAAAAGAAAGACTAAGAAAAAGGGCAGTATATTATGAAGGTTTCCTGTCAAAGACAAAAGACACTAAGTCCTACATATATTCCCAGTTAGTGATGAAGAATTTCTAATTGCTGAGGTTTAGGAACAGAATATTTTTACAGAAATACAGAGAAACACTATAACACTGAGTAGAAGAAACAAAAACAAAGCTAAGCTCTCGCTGCGGAGTAAATTCTATGGTCTGTTTCTAAGCATCTCATATTTTGGATGTTCTGCATGCTTTTTTAACACTGCACACCTGGCACGTGTGTACTATGGAATCAAACAAGTTTTTCAGACTTTAAAAGCTCAGGACAAATATAAATAAATAAATATATATATATATTTAATACATATATATGTGTATATATATATATATATATATATATTAGAAGACATAGTAGAAGACACTGGATGAGAAAGAAAATTTCCTGAAGTTAGATTTGCACACCACGAAAGCTTACTAAGGAATACTCCTACTCCTAAACATGCAGACAGTCTTCTTATATTGCCATTTAGATCTATCATTCTGATTGATCACTGTGTAGTTGGCTGTTATTGGGCCTAATTTAACCCTATACACTCACACATCCATCTACTCTGTCTATTGTACCTGACATTGTACAAATTACTTACTCATGCAAATGACGACCTAAGGCAACCTTTTAGGATATTCGTGTTTAATTATACAAATGGTTCTTGATAAATAAGATTATGCATCCTTCCATATGTTTGTTCCCTCCTTGATGAAAGGAAAATTTAATTTTCATGCAGATTTGGTGGGGACGGTGTTTAAGAATTGCTGAGTTTTATGTAGTCTGCAGATCCATTCAGGTTGCAGAAGCTGACAAAATCACTCTACACCCCACTCAGAGATGAGGAGTTTTTCATTAGGCTTTAACCAGCCTGCTGCATTCTGACGTTAGGGCTCCTAACTGGCCCCCTTTGTGTTCACATGGCCAAAGGCAAAAAAGAAGAAGAACTTGCTCTCCTCTGTGATGACAAAATTGCAAGATCCAAGTTTATCTCATTCTGTTGTGTTTGGTTGCTTTGGGTTGCCAACTTTTCTTCCAGCCTGAAGTTACCTTGCTTTTGAGTGGTCTTATTGATTTCTCTTTGGAGGTCTGGGCAGTGAATTCAGCAGGAAAAGCCCCCAGTACCTGGACATGGTGTAGAACTGGGCCTGCTCCGCCAGAAGGTCTCGGGGCCCCCACATTCCATGCAGTCTCTTCCACCCAAGCAGTGGTCAACATCAGCGCCCCTGGGAAGCCCAACGGAATCGTCAGTCTCTACAGGCTGTTCTCCAACGCCAGTGGGGTGGAGACAGTGGTGAGTAGCAGATTACTCTGAACAAAAATCCAGGACTGGTTTGTTCTGTAAAAATTGACTATGGTGCCCTGGCCTTTTCTTCTACTTGAGACTTCTTTCTTTCCCATCTGTTCTCAATTGCCCATGATGAACTTAGCACAAAGATCCATCAGAGAGAAATAGTGAGAGTTAGGAAACTACAGAAATTATTTAAGTATTCAGGGAGAGAAGTGCTAAAGGTATTAAAGACTTCACAAACATAAGAAACCTAGGACTTTAGTGACAATTGATTTAATTTAATTAGAAAATGCATGTCAAGGATTGCCATACAGTAAGGGATCGACACATGGCCATTGTTGGTGGTGTAAATGTTAATATGAGAAAGAAAAAATAGAGCAAAGACTATCCTCGGACCCCCATTCTGGCATGAGAAAGTCTCTAATAACACTGAAAACTCAGTCTTTCGGTGACTTGGAGAAAGTTCCAGCACTTTGGGAGAAAGCAGAACAGTTTGGCCAGCACAAGTCTTGCTCTGCTGTTTGTGTGTTGGCATGTTTGGGGACATGAGGGAAACACAATGGACAATTTATAGACATCATCTTTCACACCGTGTTCTAGCGAAGCCACTGGCTGAAGGGACCCTAATGATGAACTAGACCAGTTCCTACATTATTTATACGAAGAGGCTGAGAGTCAGCAGGATAAAGCCTCTTCTCTGTAGCACAGTGTGTAACACTCTCACATTTCTCATAAGTGTAGATGATAACACTTTGTTCACAAAAAGAACCTCATGGACGAGTTATGCAGATCTTACTATGACATTATAAATTATTTAGACCAATTTAGGGAACAATTTGGGTAAGTGTGGAGAAATCCTCTGAGGTCAGAGTTCTAGGTATTGAAACACAATTTCAGAAGACAACTTGCAAGGAAAGTGGTATCATATTGAATGTTAAAGGAATATTAGCATATTTTCTACAGGGCTTCGTATTCAATAAATATAGATGATGTAAATACAATCAACCCTTGATTATCCATGGTTATAAAATGATAATATTAATAAACTAAAATAATTTCTATTTGGAGTGCATTGTACACATTTTTTTAAATAGCAGATAACTCTTCTTAGTTATATGTTGCTTACGTGAATGTAAAAATTCATTTTCCAGTTTCTGAACTCTTTTGTTCCAGAGTTCTTAATAAAACCACAATGAGATAAAAAACATGCTCCAAATAAACCAAAAAGTTTATAACATAACAAAGACTGTTGAAAAAAAGACTATATTTCATACATACCAACACTGCTGGGGAAGAGATGGACTTTCAAGTTCTTACATATCCATAAAATATAAAAAAATATAACATATACAAATATATAAGATATATATTTCAAGCTCTTAAATACTCAATTTAACATGGATTTGAGGGAATTTTTGGCCCAAAAAACACACGTTGATAACAATGGCAAAGTATGAAACTTCGTGAATATTGACTACAAATACAGTTGAAATATAGGTTTTGTTTTTTGAAAAGGCATTATTCTGAGAGTCACAGAATTTGATCCATATTTTGTGTTTCTGTTGGTGGGAATACAAACTGTTGTGGTCACTCTAGAAAACAGTATGGAGGTACCTCAAAAAGTTAAAAATAGAACTACCCTATGATCCAGCAATTGCACTACTAGGTATTTACCCAAAGGATACCAAAATACTAATTCAAAGGGATACATGCATCCCGGTATTTATAGCAGCATTATCTAGAATAGCTAAATTATGGAAATAGCTCAAGTGTCCATCGACGGATAAAGAAGATGTAGTATATATATATATACACAATGGAGTTGATTCAGCCATAAAAAAGAATGAAATCTTGACATTGGCAATGACATGGATGGACCTAGAGAGTATTATGCTAAAATAAGTCAGTCAGAGAAAGACAAATACTGTATGATTTCACTCATGTGGAATTTAAAGATTTTATTTATTTGTCAGACAGAGGAATTTAAGAAACAAAAATGATCATAAGGGAAAGGAGAGAGGGAAACCAAGAAACAGACTCTTAATTATAGAGAACAAACTCCCAGAGGAGAGGTAGGTGGCGGATGGGTGAAATAGGTGGTGGGGATGAAGGAGCGCACTTCCTACGATGAGCACCTGGCATTGTATGGAGGTGATGAATCACTAAATTGTACACCTGAAACTAATATTACACTGTGTTAACTAACTGGAATTTAATTAAAAATTTTAAAATACATACTTTATGGGCCACCTGGGTGGTGCAGTCAGTGGCGCATCTGACTTGGTTTTGGCTCAGGTCATGATCTCGGGGTAGTGAGATCCAACCCCGCATAAGGCTCTGTGCTCAGTGTGGAGTCAGCTTGGGATTCTCTCACCCTCTCCTTCTGTCCCTCCTGCTGATGCACTCTCTGTCTCTCTCAATTAAATAAATAAATAAATCTTTATATATATATATATATATTGCATGTTTTGTGCCATATTCTATTCTTTCTATAGTGATAAACAATATTATGCATTGTGATTTCTATCCTGTTACCTCAGACTTCTAACTATTATATCATTACATTTTTTGCATGTTTAAGTTATGCCTTTCCAAGCAGACTGGCAATTCCTTGAGGGTAAATGTTATGCTAAATGCTCTGGTGCATCTCCCAGGGTACGGAGCATGGCACTCTCTTCGTAGGAGGTGAGATACATGATAAACATTTATCAGTTGTCTGTGATCTGTGACACGGCCTCATCTAGTCTCCTCTGTCTTCCTACAGTTGTCTGAAGGCATGGCCACCCAGCAGACTCTTCACGGCCTGCAGCCCTTCACCACGTACTCCGTTGGGGTGGAGGCCTGCACCTGCTTCAATTGTTGCAGCAAAGGGCCAACGGCAGAGCTGAGAACTCATCCCGCTCCACCCTCGGGACTGTCCTCTCCCCAAATCCAGACGCTGTCCTCGAGGACAGGTTCCTTCCGGTGGAGCCCACCCCTGTTCCCCAATGGTGTCATTCAAAGGTAATGGGCCAGAAGAAAGGATGAATAAGCTAAAATAAGACATGCATACAGTCTTGTAGCTGCCCAGCACTGCCTAAGGAAGCCATGCTTATTGAACAAATACCTATAGCAAAATAGACAAACTGATTAGAGTTGTAATGTTCCCTGACAAGTGTTTAAATCACAAAATCAACTAGATAGAAAGGCGAACAACCAAACTGTCTTTAAATAAGAAAGATGATGCAATGTGTTTGCATTCACTGAAAAAAGAGGCTCCTCCTCATGGTTCCCTGGAATTATTCCTTCTATAGGCCTCAGCTGGAATGCAGAAAACTTCTGTGGTTAAATCAGAACTTGCTTGATCTAATTTAAAATGTTGTCATGAACCACTGTTTGGAAAACCAAGGAAGGTATTTCACTCAAAATAATCTGGATGAAAAGATATTGTTTTGTTTTGTTTTTGTTGGTTGGTTGGTTGGTTATTATTTATTTGTTTAAAAAAATGATATTCTCCATTTTCAACAGAGGAGAACAATTTTATCACTCTTCTGAAAAGAGAGACATTTCTCTCTACCAACAAGGATTGCTAGTTGCTGGTGGGACGGCACATGTGAGCACATTGGCTCTGGTTGCATCTGCTGCTCATTTCCAATGGCATTAAAGAAAGTGTTACTGACAGCAGTTTCCCACAAATGGAGATCAGAAAGAGCTGATGGTTCTGCTAACACAAAATGTCTCCTCACAAAATATACCCCGTTTTCAAAGAAAGTTCAACTAATCTTACTGCCTGCTTTCGGCTTCTAGCTATGAGCTTCAGCTCTATGCGGCTTGCCCTCCAGATTTAGCCACGCTGTGTGCCCCCGGCCAAGCAGAGACCAAGTATGTGGGGCTGGGGCTGACGGCCAGCCTTGAGGGCCTCCAGCCCTACACCACCTACAAACTCAGAGTGGTGGCCCACAACGAGGTGGGCAGCACGGCTTCTGGATGGATCAGCTTCATCACCCAAACAGAATGTGAGTAGAAGCGGCTGCCACCATCAGCCAGAGAGGTAGGGGGGAAACCAGGAGACACTTGGCTTTTTTTTTTTTTTTTTTGCTTTGTTTTTTTAAGATTTTATTTATTTATTTGACAGAGAGAGAGAGAGCACAAGCAGAGGGAGAAGCAGGCTCCTCTGTTTGACTCGGGGTTTGATCCCAGGACCTGAGAAGGCAGACACTTAACCCACTGAGCCACCCAGACACCCTCCGAGATGATTTTTTTTTTTAGTTTGCACTCCTTTTCTTTTCAAATTACATGGCATGGCATAATCCAGAAAGTATTTCCAGAACGCATTGAGATACGGCACTTCAAGAAAAACAGAAGAACAATTAACTAATAAATTGGGGCCTCCTTACATTTCTGTAAAATAACTTCTTTTCAGAATTTATAAGGTATATATGTCAATTGTTTAAAAATGACAAATACAAAAACAGGGCACCTGGCTGGCTCGGTCAGAAGAACATGCGACTCCTGATCTTGGGGTCGTGAGTTCGAGCCCTATGTTGGTTGTAGAGATAACTTCAATAAATAAACTTTAAAAAAATAACAAATACAAAAAGTACTAAGAATAAAATTAGTACTTAGAGTCAGAACCAGCTACATCATGTGCAGGGCCCAGTGGAAAGTAAAGGTGTGAGTCCCCTTATTCAAAAATCACTAAGAATTTCAAGACAGTGACAGTAGAGCATCAAATTAAGTTCGTGACTCTTATGTGAGGGGCCCCGTGGGGCTGTGTGGTTCACACACCCGTAAAGCCACTCCTGCTTATAATCCCACCACCCAGAGGCAACCACATTAGCATTTTGGCCTAATTGATTCCTTTAATCCTTTGCTCATGCAGTTTCTATTATGTGGCTGAGATCATACTCTAATGAAAATTTCATAGTCTGCTTTTTATACTTAACAAACATTTTATTTGCATTTCCCATGACATTAAAAATGCTTTAGCCTAACCAAGTTGAATGACTATATAATTTTCCATCCTATGAATTGGTTAGGCATTTTAGTTGTTCTAATATTTTTCTTTATAAATGTGGTGAGAAGTTTCTTTGTGAACCCATCTTTGAACGTCCGATCATCTTCAAATTAAATTTCGATGAATGGAATTTATTACATCAAATATTTTAATATTTTGGATACTTATCACAAGTTGGCTTTCCAGCCACATTATATCAACTTATAATCTCATCTTCCGGATTTGGCATTGGCATTTTTTGAAGTAAGAGTTACACATTCACGAAAGTCCAAAGCCTCATACAAAGACCTTAATGTGACTGGGTGACATGGCAGGATGTTAGCAACAGGTCACTCTGAGAGAGTGGGTCCTGCCACTGTTCAAGGATTTTACAAATAATCCTCAGCACAAGCTGATGAAGTCAGTGCTATTATCCAAATACACAGAAAACTGAAGCAGGTCCGTGGACCATACACTGTAATTCCAAGATGCCGTTCACGTAGACCAGAATCTGAACGGAGGCTCTGGAAGCTGTACCATGAAGTGTCCCCAAACTAAGGCCAGAGCTGAAGTCACCTGCCAGTTTCCACCCCTGGAAAGTGGAACTATGACTCTAAATTCATAATCCCCCAGCTCAGTGGCACCCTCAGTACCACGATGTTACCCTGGTCTGTAATAAAGATTTCGGACCTTCTCTACCCTCCTCAAGCCTCCTACATCCTCCCACCCCGCCCCCCACCCCCATCCTATCCTCACTCGCCTCTCCCTATATTCTCCAGAACTCCTTGCCTCCAAATTCACCAGGAAAAGACAAGTCACCAGTCAGACGTTTGCTCCCTTCCTACCCCAGACCACCGCATTCACCCGCAACTGGCTTCATTTCTGTCTGCGACGAGGAAGGTGGTCCTTCTACCTGATATAATCCTACCTCTTGTGCTTCGAATAGCAGCCCCTTCGCTGCTGAACGTCCTCCTCTCTGCGACCTTCAGTGTATCCCGGTTAAAGTCACAGCTGTTTCGCTCCCACATGTCACCTCTGCGGCCTGCCACACTCCTCCCTTCATAGCAAAACTTGTCTGAAGAACGCTCTTTGTATCTTTGCCCATTTCTTCCTATTTCGCCTTTAACTTCCTCCAGACTGACTTTCACCTCCTCCCTTCACAAACCTTAAAGGAACCATGAGAAATATTTGTGCCTACCTGAAAACACAGTAAAATGAATTCTGACTTACTAATAAAAAAATGCTACTGTATTCAAGGAGCGGGAGAAAACATAATCACCATCCCTGAGAAGGAGTTACCCTTCATAATACAACCATAAGCCAGTTTTGCTAATTATTCCAGTTTTGTGTGTGTGTGTGTATTGGCCAGACGGCCAGGCCAAAACAACTGTGTGAGGTGTGCAGGGATAACCAATTCTCTTGTTAATCATCAAGCTGAGGTTCACCAGATTTTTTTTTTCCTCATGCTGGGGGAAAAAAAAAAAAAAACAGACTGAACAGATTTAAGAATTCCTTCCTTTCTGTTCTTCCTTCACATTGAAGAAGTAGCACCAAGGAAGAAGGGGCTCACTCGGCTCACTTTACTGGATCCACAGACATGGAAAAGTACAATCAGTGACTGGCTATCATAGGGGTTTGTAAATACCATTCGTGCTACTTTTAACTCATGATACACACTAGAATAGAAAAAAATAGGGGGGCGCCTGGGTGGCTCAGTTGGTTAAGCGACTGCCTTCGGCTCAGGTCATGATCCTGGAATCCCGGGATCGAGTCCCGCATCGGGCTCCCTGCTCGGCAGGGAGTCTGCTTCTCCCTCTGACCCTCCTCCCTCTCATGCTCTCTGTCTCTCATTCTCTCTGTCTCAAATAAATAAATAAAATCTTTAAAAAAAAAAAAAAGAAAAAAATAGGGATCGGAAATACAGACCAAAAGTACTTTAAAAGTAGTATTTGTAGTTTTATATAAGCATGATCACTTACATACTCAGAAAAGGGTCTGGAGAGGCTTTAGCAATGCATTCAGCCCCCTGTGCCTGAACTAGACCTTCGGCACCAGGACAGAAGTGAGGCGTCAACGTTGAACAACTGGCCTTCTTGAGAGAAAAATGTCCTGATTGGAAGCGCTCGCCAGTTTCCGTGGTGTAAATACTCCCACTGCAGCGGATTTCAAGGTACCCGTGTGACAGCATGGAGCGCAGCTCGGAAGAGGTGGCTGGTGGTGCGCGCTTATAATCGCCGTACCGTCCAGACACAACAGATGTAAATAACCTCAAGGGCATAGATAATAATACACTGTAGGGAAATGATTAAGGAGTTACGAAAGTTGAGTATTTATTACCTTTCTTTTAATACCATTTATTTCAGTTTACGTAATTTACTTTTCAATAATGGTTGGGTTTAATAACCAACTCACAAAATCCCTAGTCACCACTGGACTGCACCCATAAAGCAATTAGTAAATTGTGCTCCTTTGAGTAAATGTGTCTTGGTTACAACAAAGCGACGTGGGCTTTACGGTTTAGCAGGTCTGGGTTCAGATCCTCGGTCTCCTACCAGCAACTGACATTAAGCAAGTTACTTGGCTCCTCTGAACCTGAAAAATTAGGAACTAATTCTTACAAGATGGTTTTGAAGATTAAATGAGATAAAACACATCAAGCGCAAAGGGCATAGCGGCTTTTCCTGTTTTCTCAGTCTCCAAATCCATTATTTTTGAGGATTTTGGTTGTTTAATCACTCTTTCCTCTGGAAGATCTCCGTGTCCTGCAAGGCAAATAAAGCTCCTATCTTTCTATTTTCCTACTATTTACAAGCCTCCTCTGTATTTATACTGTTAGGATGCAGAGGAGACGTGGAAATCTACTGAATTGAGTGACAAAAGGAAGCCACAGACAAATACAACAGTATAGTATAGTCCATTGTGATATTGGGCAAAATTTATGTTGGAAAAACAGATATTTAAAGAGGGTTTGGTAGCTCTTGTTTTCGCATTTGCAGAAATATTTTCTTATGGCTTTATAAAAATGTCTTATTTTGAAAGATAAGAATCAAAGTTGTCTTGTGGTTAAATACTGAGATGGCCCAAGTATAAATTATTCCTTATTTTGTTATATTTCCTAACATCAGCAACAGATGGGTTTAATTTCTAAAGAAAAAAGATACCCAATTTATTTCCACCACTCCCTTTTTTCTTTTCTTAAAAGCCAATTTAGTATATAGATGGATCTTAATGCTGTTACAAATGTATTGATTATTTTGGAGAAAACAAGATCTCATGAAATAAATCTCTTCTGACTTGACAAGATGATATGGCAACCCTTCATTTGTTTCTGCAAAAATTATTCATTTAAAAGATGAGACTCCGTTACAGATTGTTTTTCCTTTGTTTTAGTAAGGAGCTGAATAATGGAAAGAGAACATGCACACCAAGTCGCTTCTGTATCTGATATAATACTTAGGAGACCTGAACTTGATTATATACTAATGTACTATGCTATTGATTGATTAGTCAGGGCAATGAATTATTATAGTCGAATTGCTATTTGCAAGGCTTTTTAACTATCTTAGAAAACAAACTAACGTTTCAAGAAAAGCTTTAAAAATAAATGGGTGCCAAAAGGACATAATTCACCATCTAAGCAGTTTAGTTCGGAGGGAAAAAAAATATATTAACTTCATCTAGTCCTTGGGGCTTTGTAGCAATAAATATTGATTCGATATGAAAAATAGCAATCTACTGTAGTTAATAGTGTTAAGGATACTTTACCTGTTAAAAGAGGGAAAATGCAACAAAATATGAGCTCCAGGGTTATGTTGGTAAGCACAACCATTGTATGTTAATAGTTTTATTTCATAAAACACTGCTCTCCATTGATTTTTTTTTTTTTTTTTTTTTTTTGGAAAGCAGGTGCAACGGTGCTGAGAAAGCATTTCACACATGTTCCCATTGGTTTTCTTTTTACCCTCGATGCAAGGTTTTTTTTTTTTTTTTTTTTTTTTAAACACTGAGGAAAATATGAAGGGTTCCAACAATGCTTATTTAGGGGTGAGGGAGGACATATTAAAAAAAAGATATACATACACACACGTACTCCGAGGTAACCATGTTTAGAACATACAACTTTCTCCCAACAGTGCCCCAATACCGAGCCCCATTTTTGGTGGACAGCAATTTGTCTCTGGTGCGTGTGGACTGGAGTGGCTCTTTCCTGCTGAACGGCCCACTGAAGGAGTTCGTGGTGACTGATGGAGGCCAGCGTGTGTATCGTGGCTTCGACACAACCCTCTACCTGCCGAGGATGGCAGACAAAAGTTAGTTTCTGACCCCCATTTCATAGTGTGTCAGGAACTCTGGGTCCCCACCTGATAGTCCATCTGAAAGGTGACCAGTAAATGTGTAAATGTCTTGGTTTAAGTGGCCACTTCTTGTGGAAAAGTTGCGGCTCCCAGTAAATAGGCTCTCCCTTCCCGTGTGAAGCTTGATGTGTGGCCATTATGAGGCAGAAGGAGGGGGAGGGCTGTGTGACTTCAGTGTCCCCACAATGGAATGAGAGCGCAGAGCACCATGAGAGAAAGAGTACCGACGAGTAGTCACTGAGTATCCTGAAATAATGCACTTTTCGGGACGTCAGATATTTCCTTGATGAATCCACAGCCTCCAAACGGAGACTGAACAGGCTGTGACCATCTCCAACTCTTAAGGGCTCTGAGTGAGGGCTTTCCTTAACCAACCTTGGTATCCGTTCCTCAAACAAAACCCCTTTGCCTTCGAAAACCGAACTCTTTCTCCCTGTTTAATGACATGTTCTTCTTCTGTTTGTCTGGTTTTTAAACTGAAATGAGAAAAAGCTTTAAAAGGTACTAAGTATTTTCCTTTTTTTTTCCCAAAGAATTTATTTATTTATTTTTGAGAGAGAGAGAGAGATTACAAGTGGGGGTAGGGAGAGAGAGAATCTCAAGCCGACTTCATGTTGAGTGTGGAGCCCTAAGCGGGGCTCGATCTCACAACCCTGGGACCACGACCTGAGCCAAAACCAAGAGTCAGGCGCTTAACACACTGAGCCACCCAGGTGCCCCAGTCTTAAGTATTTTCTAATGATTAATGTGATCACCAGATCAAGAGATGTGAAGACATGTTAAGCACTCTGGATTTATAAAGTGAATTCTTTAGTGGACTTTTTAAAAAAAATTTCCTTGAAAATACTATTTATTTTGGTTAAAAGTAGAGATAAACAATGAGCTCCAGCATTGCATTTATAATATTTGAAGTTTATCAATAACATTTTTATAACTGGGCTACACATTTCCATGGTCACAGTTCTCAGTCACCTAAGACAGCTGTTGTGACGAGCAGATGGACCCGTAGTCGGGAAATCTGGGTTCTACTCCCAGGCAGGCCTCTAAGGATCTACGTGGCCTTATAAGAGTTGCCTCTCTCGGGTTCCCGGCTATTGAAAGAAGTATTTAGACCATTTGATTTCCAAGATCCCATTTGAGCTCTCCCGCTTAGAAGGAAACTTTGGGTCACATAGTGTAAAGTGCACCTGGTACCTTTTGAAGGAACAGGTTTAGACCATGTATAGAACAACAAGACACACTGGGTGTTATCCTTTACTCTTCTGATAATTCTTGTTTGTTTGTTTGTTTGTTTGTTTATTTTGCTATATAAGCTCTGAGCTTATTTAGTTGTATTACTTATAAATACATACTATTATTGCACTAATGATAGCTATTTTTCTTGGCAATTTTAATATTAGAAATAAGTTTGCCGGGGCGCCTGGGTGGCTCAGTCGGTTAAGCGACTGCCTTCGGCTCAGGTCATGATCCTGGAGTCCTGGGATCGAGTCCCGCATCGGGCTCCCTGCTCGGCAGGGAGTCTGCTTCGTCCTCTGACTCTATCCCCTCTCATGTGTTCTCTCTCTCATTTCTCTCTCTCAAATAAATAAATAAAATCTTTAAAAAAAAAAAAAAAGAAAGAAAGAAGTTTGCCTATTAGATAAAACCTCACAGCTTGTGCTGGAAAACTATTTTCAGACTTTTCTGTGCTGTGGTACGTTGCTCTTCTAAAAGTCTACCCACTTTGTAGGTGTTGAATGACCTAGTCATGTACCTTTTTTCTAGCCTTCTTTTTCCAGGTCATCTGCACCACAGATGAAGGAAGCGTTAAAACACCTGTGGTCCAATATGATACCGCTACCGGATTTGGTAAATGTTTAACTCATATTATATTTAGTATAGAACCTATTCATTTTTCTAAAAAAAAACCCATATATTTGTTTATACATACGTGTGCTAATGTATTAGCATAGACTATATGGAAGGAACTGTGTTAAGTATTATAAGAAATTTTTTTAAAAGTTCTCACAGAAATTACATTAGACAAGGAGTTAGGACATGTGGTACTCTTAAAATACCGAGTCATTGAATTATAGACATAGAGAGATAATTGTTAAATTCTCTCCTACCCACAAATCCTGTTGGTAAAGAACTAAAATGACTTTGTTTACCAAAAAAGTGATTTTTTTTTTAAAGATTTTATTTATTTATTTGACAGAGAGATAGAGAGAGAGCACAAGTAGGCAGAGAGGCAGGCAGAGGGAGAGGGAGAAGCAGACTCTCCACTGAGCAGGGAGCCCGACGTGGGGCTCGATCCCAGGACCCTGGGATCATGACCTGAGCCGAAAGCAGCCGCTTAACCGACTGAGCCACCCAGGTGCCCCCCAAAAAAGTGATTTATAGAGGAAGTCAGAGAAAAGAGATCAGAGGAAGAGAGAAAATACTCTAATGTCAATTTGTGTTGATCATGGAGATAATATTGCAGATTCAGAGCCTAAAATGGTGAATTGGGGAGATTTCTCTCTTGTATTCTCTGTAGAAGATTATGATTGATTGTTATTACCAAGTAATTTAGCTGAAGAGATGAAATTATAATTTTAATGGAGCATCTTTTAAATTGAGTTCTACCTACAATCTTTGAATCTAACATGTGTAATACTTTACAATTTCAAAGGGCAAGTTAGAGAAATGCCAAATCTTTTCCATTAGAACAGAATTGGAACTGATACCCTATTTTAGATTCCAGTAACTAATTTTATATCAAATCTGTATGCATGTATAGTTAGGTTTTTTATTAATACAAATGTCCAAAAATTCTGAAACACAGGTAAACATATATATTGTTATCAAGGATAATTTCGATCACTAAAATATATATATATATATTATTCTGTGATTCTAGATCTTACATGTCTGGATGCCATGTGCAATTTTGTACAATACCTAACACAATTCCACATAGTCTATCTCCATTTCATTTCATAGCAGCGGTGGGATAGAGTAGACTTTATTTGGTTTTTGGTTTTTGGTGTTTTTAGAAGGAAGAGAGGCGGGGGCAGAGGGAGAGAGAGAATCTTAAGCAGGCTCCACACCCCACTCGGGGCTTGATCTCATGATCTCACATGACCCTAAGATCAGGAACTGAATCAAAATCAAGAGTCGACGCTTAACCCACTGAGCCACCCAGGTGCCCAATTATTTGATATTCTTTTAGCAACTCCAATGTTTCCACAAGTGGAGTGGACCAATGGAGGCCTAAGGGACACCAGAACTTAACCAAGAATTCTCCGAAAGCTTGTTGCTAAGATGAGAATTTGAACGTGGTTTCTGGGCTGACTCCCAGCCCCACACTTTTCCTTGAGCAATGGTTCTCAAATTGAAGTGTGCGTAAGAATCATCTCCATGTGCTTATTTATTATATGGTTTCCCAGGCCCCTGGCAGAGATCAAGTCAGTAAGGCCCAGGAATATGCTCTTTCAACAAGCCCTGCCCATAACATTGTGTGTTAGCTATAATCAGATTTTTAAAATTAAAAAAGTAAATAAAAATAAACAAGTCCCGCCCAGTGATTCCGATGCAGGGGACCAGGATCATGAGTTGAGCAAAACCGCACAATCTAGATTGAGCCACCTCCAAATCCAGCCCGTCCAGTCTCCGAGGTCAGGGGCAAGTACATCTTCCCTGCGGCGGGCAATCCACAGGGCGGGATCTACTCTGACACCACTGGGGTTTTTCTTTGAACTCGAGGCTCAGCCACTGCAGTTCCCTACCCTGACCCTGAGGCTTCCATTTGTTGGGTGGAGGCCCTTGAAATCAAAGGGACTTTGAAAAAAGAAAACCGAGAAGGGATAAAGACACATCATCTCGATTTTAAGCTCTCCATAAAAGAGGGGAAGCCTGTATTGGGTTCCTGAACACAAACTGAGGTTTCCCTTGATGAGAGAAGGAACACTGAGGACGGCGAGAAGTTATGAAAAAATTCCAAGATGTATTGTCCAACTAATAGCCATAGTCAGTTTTAATTTTATGATGTAACTTCTAAAATGTTCCTGTTCCCTTGCCTGAGGCAGCCTTGCAGCACTGAAGTCTGGCCATCCTCATTTCCCTCCTCCTGTTCTGAGGGCTGTTTTCTTTCTGCGGCTTCCCTCAGGCAGGCTGCCCTACATTCCCCCTGTGTCCTCCCTAGCAAGGGGCCCACTGGGCCCATCAGATCCGTTTCTGGAGTTATAGCCCTGTGCCGCACAGAGGAAATTCAACTCTTCCAGCGCATAACCAAGGTGGTTTTTTTTTTTTTTTTTTTTTTTTTTTAATTCAAACAACACACATTGATTCCTAGTTAGGGGAATTCCTACCTGCTGGAATTAGGCAGAGCTTTGACCGCAAGTCTTTACTTTTTTTTTTTTTTTTTTTAAGATTTTATTTATTTGACAGAGAGAGACCCAGCGAGAGAGGGAACACAAGCAGGGGGAGTGGGAGAGGGAGAAGCAGGCTTCCTGCCGAGCAGGGAGCCCGATGTGGGACTCGATCCCAGGATCCTGGGATCATGACCTGAGCCGAACGCAGACGCTTAACGACTGAGCCACCCAGGCGTCCCTGCAAGTCTTTACTTGAGATGGAGAAGCAGAGGTCCAGAAAGGCAGAGTGACTTTTTTTTAACCACAGAGCTATCAGAAGTCGAGTTAGGGTTAGCTAAGTCGTGTGGCTCTCTTAGGGAGCTCGAAATTTAGTCTCAGTCACCTTCTCTCCCTCTCTTAAACCTCCTCACCCCGATTCTGAAGCCCTCCCCTTTCCTCCCACTGAAAATGTGGGTGTCAAGTGTCCAGCAGGCCCACCCAGTCCTTTAGGTGCTGCAAGGGGGAGTTAGTGTGAGGAGCGAAGAGGCGCTTGCCACTGCCTCTGTTTGCCCTTCTTCCTCTTGGCCATAAGCACCTGCGTCGGTCGCACACCAGCCTGCGTGCCTGCTGCTGGATCCGTGGGCTTCCGAGGCCGCCCTGTGACCCCAGTCAAGGGTTCGCTGCTTGGGGTACATCAAATTGAGCACACCCAGAGGAAGTGTTGAAAGCAAAGAACTTCTTATTTGTTACAAGTAAGGAGACAGGGAGAAAGCTCTGTCTCCCCATGGGGTTAGTACAGGAAGCTTTGATTCAGTGCATGGGGCGCGGGGTAGGCACGGGGGGCTTACAGAGGCACTTCTGGTTCAATTCTACATGCCGAGCACATCAGCATGCTAGGGCAAACATCGTATGTTCAAAAAAATGGCACAGAACTCCACCCATAGGAAGAGATCTTAGTATTATAATGAGCTAAAGATAACTTCAGGACAACTCCGGGGGGCGTCTGTGCTGGTCCTCATCCAACCCTGTTCCAACTGGCTCACGTAAGGGGCTGTCGGGCGACACACAGCTAGCGAGGGGCTCTCGGGTGAAACACCTGCTTGGCTGTGCCCTGGGCTGGCACTGTTCGTTCTGCAAAACAAAACACAGTTCTCCCCAGCTTTTGTCCCTTCCCCTCCTCCCTTCTGCTGAGAGTGTGCAGCCCTCTTATGTGAGTAACTTCCTATGACATCCTAGCCAACAGCCCCAGCAAGTGGCTGCGCTGGAGATGATCTCTGAGCCCCGCTCGGGCCCCTGCTCCGTTTGCTTGATCTCACGGCCTTCTGCTGCCCTGCAGTGAGCCCTGTAAGCCTTTCTCCTGTCTGCCCCGGCTCATTCCAGCTTTCTCCACACCGGCAGACTTGAGAGCTGTGGGCCCAGCACAGGGTAAATACGTGTTCATTCAACGTGAGCTACTGTGATTAGCCTCACGTGAGGAGAATCACCTCGGCTGAACTCGCAACACTGAACAGAAACCAAGAGTAAGTGGTCCTCTTGCCAAAGGATTTCTTTCCAGGGGAAGCTCTCTGAGGGTTCTGGAGTGATGACTTGCAGAACTTCCGCTATGTCACAGAGAGGCCAGGGTACAAGAAATCTAAAGACAACATGTTGGCAAGCACAGGCTGCTTACATCACAATAGAAAACAGGATCTGCTCTTTCTAATCCAGTTTGCACAAAACTGCCCGGGAACCCAGCTGTTGCATGGAGTGAGGGGGCCCTGGGTCTCCTCAGCATTGACTGTATGTATCCAATAGGTTCTCTGTGGCGATATTAATAAGGCTGGGCCCTCACGAGAGTCCATTGTTAAGAAAAGGCTTTGCTCTCAGGGCACGCAACTGGGAAGCAGGCATTCCTCAAGGTTCCCTTGGTGACCCCCTTTAAAAATCCCTGCATCCTCCTTGCCCTGTCTTTCCCAGGGAACGTGCCAAGGCAGCAGTGATTTCCATCCCGAGGAGCGTCAGAGAGGTCCCCTGAGGGCTGTAAGCTTCTCCCTGCCACAGGGCACCATTTTCCCCGCCTGAATGCAAGTACACACAAGCACCATGAGACAAACTGCTTTAAACTCCTTTCCAATTTACTCTCGAACAACAGGGCAAGGGATCACAAAATTGCCTTCTGAAATAACATTTCCTTTTCCTGTCCCTGGGTTTTGCAGGCCTGGTTCTGACAACTCCTGGAGAAAAGAGAGGATCGGGGAGCAAAAGCACTGAGTTCTACAGCGAGTTATGGTTCATCGTGTTAATGGCGATTCTAGGCTTGATCTTGTTGGCCATTTTTCTGTCTCTGATACTACAAAGAAAAATCCACAAAGAGCCGTATATCAGAGAGAGACCTCCCTTAGTACCTATTCAGAAGAGAATGTCTCCAGTGAATGTCTACCCACCCAGGGAAACCCACGTGGTATGTCTCTGAAAGCGGGCCCCATTTCCCTATCACTGGGCTAGAATACTGGCTTTTATTTAGGTGGAAATATTTCCAGAGTCATGGTAACAAGGGATTAGCCCTTGTTTGTTAAAATACGGGATCCAAGGAAGGCTAATAGTGACCTTATGAAAGAGACCACCAGAGAGCTTTCTTGTCCCTTCCTCCATGTGAGGACACAGCAAGAAGACAAGAAGACCCCCCTCTGTGAACCAGGAAGCAGGCACCTACCAGACACTCCATTTGCCAGCACCTTGAGCTTGGACTGCCCAGGCTCCAGAACTTGAGAAATAATTCCTGTTGTTTATAAGCTACCCAGTCTATGGGATGCTGTTATAGCAGCTCAAAGGGACAAAGATACCTGGGAAGTTTTTAAAAACGCCATTGCCTGGGCCTTATCCCAGAAACTCTGATTCCATTGTTTTTGAGTGGGGCCTGGGGATTGGTGGGGCCTGGGAATGAGGGGCTCCTCATAGCTCCCAACCACCTGCTCCTAAGAGAGGAGGTCAGGCAAAGGTCTTGGGCGTGAGGCCACACGTGTGGTAGTGCAGGGGGATCGTGGCCCAGAGCACTCATTGACGGGATAAAAGGTGACTGAATTTGAAGGTGCACTCTGGTATGTCTACCTGGAGGAGGAAAGGCTGCAGACTCTAATTCCCACCAGGCGCCAGTCCTTTCCAAGCCGTGCGTCCAAAGGGCTGCATCTGCCTGAGAAATCACTTTTTTTCCAGTTTGCACAAAGGTTGAGCTCGTGGCCAGCTGTGCAGCTAAAACTCTGATTACCACTTCCACCGTGTGGGGGAGTTCTTCCACAAGAAGCGATCTTGGACACCAGCTGGGTGTCCTACAATTCAATTCTGACTCTATCTACCGAGAGATGGCATCAGATTTTACAAGCTAAGGGTTCAGGTCTCCAAGACTGTCCCCGCCCCCCAACTTCAGACACCAATCATAAGTCCAGGTTGTCACCTGGCTTCTGACAGACGAGCTACAGACTGGAGTTTGCAGTGGCCCCTCCTTGGGTTCAATTAGTTTGCAAGAGCAGCTCACAGAACTCAGAGAAACATTTCACTTGCTGGATTACCAGTTTATTACAAAAGGAAAGAACTCAGGAAAAGCCAGATGGAAGATATGCATAGGGTGAGGCATGGGGAAATGGTGCTGAGCTCCCACACCCTGCTGAGCTCGCCACTCCCAGAACCTCCACGTGTTCACCAACCCAGAAGCTCTTAGAACCCTAAAATGGAGGCTTTATCACTTAGGTGTGATTGATTAAATCATTGGCCATTGGCTACTGATCCAACCTCCGGTCTCTCTCCCCTCCCCAGAGGTGAGGGGTTGGGGGTATGTTGAGGGGGGACTGAAATTTCCAGCCCCCTAATCACAGGGTTGGCTCTCCTGACAACCAGCCTTAGGTGGTGCCCAAAGTCACTCATTAACATAACAAAAGACACCTTTGTGGCTCTCCTCACTTAAGAAATGCTGAGGGTTTCAGAAGCCCTGTGCCAGACATGGGACTGAAGACCAAACATATATTTATTATAAACCACAGTGTCACAGCAGCACCCAAATTAAGCACAGAAGCCTGGTCAAACCGGCTGAGTGGCAACACTTTAAAAAATAGAAATGAGTGAATCAACTGTCATCCAGATCTCTTTGCTTGTCCAGGACCCATCAACAAACAGCGGTTAAGGTGCTGACAAAGCCATATCACAGCCAAGTAGTGGAAGTGGGGGCACAGAGGGATAGTCATCCCTCTGAGGCCCATGGTTTGTGTCTGGGGCAGGGAGCAGCCATGGGACAGCGACTTGGTGGTGGAGAAGCCATGACAATGCCCCACCATCTGGTCCTCAGCCCTCACCAACCATACCTCCTCCCACTCTCCTTGCTTTCCTAGCCTCCTTCCTCCCTGAGCACATCAAGCTCCTCCCACTGGGCCATCGCTCCTGCTCTTCTCTTGGGTGGCTCTCACTCTCACTTCATTCAGGCCCCTGCACAAATGTCACTTCCCCTTCCATGTGAAATTAAATTCCCTAGCTTCTTAGTCTACTTTCCTTTTCTATTGCACCATCACCACAAGATACCATAGTCAATATGCTTATCTGACTCCTCAAAGAGAATGTGAGCTCCCCAAGGGTAGGGATTTTGTGGGCCATTTACTTTTATACCCCAATACCCAGAACAGTGCCTGGCATATAATAGATAGTCCACAAATGTTTGTGAAATGAATGAATATTGAATGGCCAACTCAACCAGCCATGTGCTACTATTCAGTGTATATTCATCAGAAGATCCTCACTGAAGAGCAGATACTTTAAAGTTTTCCCTTGTGGAAGAGTAACTCTCTCTCTGAGGAAGCCATGTTCTTAGACAAAAGAAGCACCACCACTTCCGGAGTCCAGAAGTGCATGGAAGGGCCCAGAAGACCTGAGACCACTCTAGCCTGGGGACATCAGCTAAATCAACCCTGGGCCATATGGAGTGCATGGAGAACGTGGAAGAGAAACTCTGGAACTCTGCTGGGTACATCTACTCTCTAACGTGACGTGTGCTTCCAGGAAAACTTCCTCACATACCATTAGTGTAACTCATTTCAGTGATCAAATCTCCTGTCTCTTGACCCATACCCTACAGGAAGGCACCTCTGCCTCGTAATCCTTCACAAGGAGGAATCCAGTTTTGTCCGCTTGGCTAACTGAGAGATCAAGAAGCAATCACATCATTCCAATGGGAAGTTACTCTGGATGGTACCATTGCTCACAGTTCTCATGAGTCTTGCTTTGTTTCATCAAAGTGAAGCCCATGAACTATCAGTATCAACATCACGTAGGAGCAGGACCTGAAGCTCTGAGAAAGAAACCAAAGGGTCTGCTATTTCAACCAGCACTTGGGAAGTTGTTTGCATAGTAAAGTCTGACAATAGTTATAAATGAGTTAAAAATATAATACTAGAATACAAGGCCTATAAGCAGTCTGTATAGTCTCATAACCAGTGAAAACAGGTGGGGGGATTGCATGATTCTACTTATATGAGGTATCTAAAATAGTCAGATTCATGGAAGCAAAATATGGTGATTTGACAAGCTGGGGGAGGGGGGAAAGGGGTATTGCTAATTAACAGGTATAAAGTTTCAGTTCTGCAAGATGAAGACATTCTAGAGATCCTCTGAACAACCTTGTCCCTATAGATAACAATACTGTATTGTCACTTAATCTGTTAAGAGAGTAGATCTCATGTTAAATGTACTTATCACAATAAATTCAAAAACAAGACAAAACAAAACAAAACAGGTGGGAGCTGATTAGCCCTTAGAGTCTCTGCAAAACAAGACCAAGCTGCCTCTGGGGCCAGACATAGACTTTAACTGGGATGAGCAAACAAAAGAATTGAAACATCCTACTCCCATATACCGCTTACCATTGGGGAAAAGCCGAGTGGCATACAACTGGTTCACTTTTGCTAAGTGGCCAAGGGAGGTGTGAGGAGGGGAAGCGCTGGTGGGGACTGGCAGGCTGCCAGAGGCTCTGGCTCCCCAGACTGGCTCATCTTCAGCATTGAGGGTGTTAGTCACAGGTCCTGGAGGGTTAGCAGAAGTGAAATCTGGAGTGCCCCAGGACCCTGGGCAGGATTCCGGAGCCCACTGAAATCCTAAATTAGTCCTACCCAGGTAATAACATGTACTTGCAAGCCTTCTTCTGATGCTTTAAAAAAATTTTTTTTTTTGAAAGTAAACCATTCTCACAAAGTTGGAAGAATATTAGTGACGGTTAGTCAGATGAAGGAGAGTAGACTTTGCATTAATAGAGCAAAATAAAGAGCCATTGTTGGTGTCCATGGGCTCCAGATTCAGCGGCTAAGATTCTGAACAGGATCAAGTGGGATTCACCTGCTCAGTGTCTCAGATTGACTTTCTTTTGACTTGGGTAGGTGGATGACAGCTATCCCTGAAGCGCACACACACACACACACACACACACACACCCTGAGATGCAGCTCAGAATGATGATATGATTATGCTATCACTGGAGAAACAAAGCATTTGTTTTATGGTCATTTTGTTTGTTCCAAACACTAACTGATGCCTCCCCATTTGTTCTCAGTTTGACTCTGTGGCCGATATATCTGATGTGTCAAGCAATGTTACCCTAAAAAGTTACACCATGCACTTTGAGGTACCTCTGTGTGCTGAACGAATGCATGATCTTTCGCATGATGTGTTGACTGCACGGTGAAAGGCAGGAACCTTTCGTTGATTGGACCATCTGAACCAAACCTCAGCTCTTTGGAGCTGCTAGATTTTCTTATGGCACATTCTAGGTTCTAATCATATAGTGCCTTTGTCTTTCTGCTATTAATACAGGACCTGATTTATTTTGAAGGCTGAATTTCATAATGAATAGAACAATTGAATGAGAAGAGAGGGTGGGAAGAGTCCATTTCCTTACACAAATCCAGGAATTTTAAAATATAATACAACCGTGTTCACTTGGCAACCATGAGAGACCATTATTAACTTTGCTCTGGGAAAGCATTGAACTCAAGACATGGGCTCTGTGGTGACACTCATGAAGGGATTACTTTGCTAACCCAACCTCTATCTCCTTCACCCCACCACTTCGCAAAGCAGCAAGCTCTTATCTATCTTATCTATGGCAACAACAGCCAAAGCACTAGGGCTTGAACTCCCTAGGTGCTAAGAACACTGGGTGTCTAATATGACTATTACTTTATCATCTCACCCTTACCAAGAAACCAGGGGCCACAGTATTCCAGATGAGCTAAGTTCTGTAGTAGGATATGGTGTGTTCCTTCATTGACAATGTGTGACACACAGTTTTCTGTCCTATTTCAAACCCATTTTCTTCAGATTCTGATCACCAACAGCAACTTTCTTTTCAGGGATTAGCTGATACCAAAATTCCCCGGTCCGGGACACCCATCAGTATTAGGAGCAACCGGAGCATATCCGTACTTCGGATCCCAAGTCAGAGCCAAATAAGCCAAACCTGTTCCCAAGGCTCTCTCCCTGGCAGTGTCAGCCAACTCATGCACATTCAAGACAAGAAAGTCTTGATCGATGAATCGCTGTGGGAAACCATCACGGGCCATGAGAGTGGATTGGTGAGTTTTGAGCGTACGATGTCAGCCTTTAACAAAATACTTACTGAGTACTTTTTATATTAAACTGATAGACTATCAATCAATGGCAAACACTATTGACAGTGAATGTCCTAATCAATGACGATTGGCTTATTTTTCAGTATGTGGATGAAGAGGGCCTGATGAACGCCATCAAGGGCTTCAGCTCTGTGACTAAAGAGCATACCACGTTCACCGACACCCACTTGTAAAGGATGGAAACTTGCAAGACAAAAAGCTGCAAGACCTGCTCCATACCCCCTCCCCACCGGGTTGTCACTGACTGACACACCATACATGCTAAAAAGCATTGCTTCTTATTCTGTAATCCCTTTTTTAAAAACAAGGCTTGTTTTTGAAATTGTTCCTCCTTAATAGAGCTCTGTTTTTCTGGTGGTCTGAAATAAGGGATACTATCAGTATGGAAATTCTTATTTTGCTCTTATTTGGTGGAAGCTAAATAGCATGTAATTTTCATTTGGCTCAAACAGTGACTCCATTGGTTAAATGAATAATTAGTGACAACTTCAAATTGGCCCACAGTTGTTACAAGTAAGTGAAGTTACTAGTTTAAAAACAAAGCAGTTTTTCTGAGCGGATATCACTACTGCTCCTTTCACTCCCTTATTCCCGTGCAATCTTGTAAGAACACGATCCTGTAAGAAGAATTCGCATGATCATAGCTACAAAATAAAATGCCAGTTTCAGGCCAAAAGCTGAACCAGTTAGAGAAAAACAAACTGCACTGAGGGATACACACTGGACTGAAAGTTCAATTTAGTGGCAATGTTTAGGGATAAGTACCAAACTTAACTGAATA
Source organism: Mirounga leonina (assembly GCF_011800145.1). Classification (NCBI taxonomy): domain Eukaryota; kingdom Metazoa; phylum Chordata; class Mammalia; order Carnivora; family Phocidae; genus Mirounga; species Mirounga leonina. Next base: position 15,694,135 of record NW_023270389.1, read on the forward strand.
AAAAAAAGTTTTCACCAACCTTTTGAGAGAGCACTGCATAAACCTCTGTTCTTGCATTTATGAATCTTCTGAAAAGGACTAAAGAGCTATTTCCCACATATTTTACATGGTTTTGAAACTACAGTACTTTCCATAAAATTCTGTCAATTCGCTGAATACCCAGGGATGACATCTTCAATTTAACACCTTTCACTTGGTTACATATTTGCATTATTCAATTAGCCCATGTGGAATTTAAAAAGGAAATATTTCGTGCTCCTTCCAGCTTTGAAATCGTTTAAATTAACATTTATATGTAAATGTTACATAAGCGTATATATTCTATGTATAGCTATGTGTCTATTACTCTGGACTGTGTCCCTTCATTTCACTCTCTGTTTTAGCCCTCGAGTCACTAAGAGCAGAGGATATTCCACAGTTCCAATTTCCATGGGTCAAAAGTTTGTCATCTGCTCTATTTGGATTAGTCATTGGTGAAAGTCCCACAGCAAAAGACATTTTTTTTCTAAGTCATCAACATAAAATTAAAGGTATTTAAGTTTGTTCTTCACGGAAAACAACGTAAAAAAAAAACAAAACAAAACAAAATGAAACAAACAAAAACACCTGTCTTCCTTTTTCTTAAAGGTCTACTTAATGATGCCAGGAAACTATTTTGAATCTATAGGTCTCATACACGATTGTCTGACAGCATTTTGTGAGTTAATCCAGGGGTAGGTGGATTTTCCCAAAGCTGAACTAGCAAAAATTTGTAAAATAAGGGATAACATTATTCTGCCTCAAAACAAGTCAGATTGTGGACTCTGGGGGGGTACTGAGGCTTTAACCCAATCTGTGGAAGAACAGCTCGTCAGACTGATCAGCTCCCAACAAACCTTGCCAACTCTAAGTGTCAAAAGCACATACCAGTATTAAACAGAAGTTCTGCTCCCTTGTTAGAACAACTATAAGCAAACGAATCTGAAATAATTGTGCACCGTTGTCAGTGGATGTACAAATTATAAGATTTTTTTTTCTCGCCAGAAGTTTTATATTTTCTTAAATGGAAACACGGGATTGGCTAATTTAGTTTACTGGTTTTCATTCCATTTGTTGATTCTGGGTCAAGAAGTTGCTTAAAGCTGGTACAAGGGAGCCTTAACCAAGGCTGAGTTTCTGAGTCACACGAGCTATTTCAGGTACGTAGGGAAAATGTGCTTTTTTCCAGTTATAAACTTGCATCTTTATCCTTGGTCTACTCTTCTGCAAGTATGATTTGCTGGTCACAGGTGGATTTAGGAGATTGAGGTCTTCCTCATTTTTGAAAAATTAACTAGATACTTTATCACAATTGAAAACTTTTTATAAAATGGTTTCCTCACATTGCTACTTTTTGAGATTTTATTTATTTATTCATGAGAAAGAGAGAAAGAGAGGTAGACGGAGAAGAAGCAGGCTCCCTCCAGAGCAGGGAGCTGGACGGACACAGGGCTCGATCCCAGGACCCTAGGATCACGACCTGAGCCGAAGGCGGACACTTAACCAACTGAGCCACCCAGGCACCCCCTATCACAATTTAAAACCTAAAGAACACAAATAGAGAAGTGCAGGGGATTTTATATTAAATCATTCTCCATTTAAGCTAATTAGACATTTAGTTATTACATGAATTCACTTAGTTGCATCATTTACATTGTGATCCCATTGCTGGACAGAAGCTTGTATGGCTCCCACCAAGAACACTGCCCCCCTGTAACACTCTGAACCCTACTTTCCTCTCTTTCAGAGAAGCCCAAGATTTTGTTAAGTGGTATTGTGTGCCAAGCCTCGCTGAAGTGTAGACGCATCCCTAGAGGCTGACTCAATTGTCTGCCACGGGCTGAGGCATCAGTGCTTTTCAAAGTTTTCGGGGGTTCCAGGGTGGGCAGCCAGGGGTGGAAAGCAACCGGGAGGTGCTCATGGGCTGAGCGATCGGGCGCACCACTCCTCCCGGACTGAGCAAACAATGAGCAGGTCTCTACGAATCCCTTGGAAGTTGGTTCTAAATCTCCTGACACAGATCTGACCACTTGCAGAGGCCACATTCCCAGCTTCGGAACTACTGTTATTCCTAATATCAGCTGTTTGGTAAGAGTGCATAACTATGCTTTTATAAGCGCTATTAAAAATTGTATTTCTAGGGGCGCCTGGGTGGCTCAGTTGGTTAAGCGACTGCCTTCGGCTCAGGTCATGATCCTGGAGTCCCTGGATCGAGTCCCGCATCGGGCTCCCTGCTCGGCGGGGAACCTGCTTCTCCCTCTGACCCTCCCCCATCTCGTGCTCTCTCTCTCTGTCTCATTCTCTCTCTCAAATAAATAAATAAAATCTTTAAAAAAAAAAAAATTGTATTTCTAGATGATCTGTTGTCATTTCCACTAAATGGAAACCCTAAATATGAATCTGTCAGTGTACCTGATGCTGATCTAAAAATCATGCTGGCATCAATATAATTCTTCTTGAACAACCTGTAAATAAAACATAGGCCAGATGGAATAATTCAGTGATAAGGAACTTAATTATGTCACATGAGTAGTTTATTTCCAATGCACAAATATCATGTAAATTCATCTCAAGATGGTTTGCTTAATTGTTCAATGTAAACCAAGTTTGATTTATGAAAACACACTAATAGCTCTGAGTTATATTTACAATTTACACATAAATAATGATGATAAAGGTAAGCCCATTTAAGAAAACGGGATGTTCTGGATACTCTCTCAACCATCGGTGTCCATTAGGATCAACGGTGGTGCTTTTTTTCCAAAGCGTGGGTCCCACCCACCAGATTCGAACTTGGCAGGTCTGGAGGGAGGCCCTGGCAGTTTCCTGTGCGTACCCTGAGGTCAATGTCCTGTTCTCAGCCTTGACGAGAAAGCCAGGAACAAGACCACAAGCTCCCAAAACAGGCAGACATGGGTTCAAAAGTTGGCTCAGTAGCTGACAAGCCTTGGCGCTGGCTAAGTTATTTCTCCTCAGTGATCTCATCTATGAAATGGGGGTGGCAATACCTATCCAACAGGTATGACAGTACTTCTGAGAACTGCTTTCAAGTACAGAATTGGTTGAAACACTCTCTTCATCGTGAGAATTCTAGTTCTGTTCTTGTTCTTCATCAAACACGAAGTATACAGATTCAGCTCAAGTTTGTTTTTTTTTTTTTTCGGTCACAGAAATACCTAATGAGGTAGGTAGAAGGAAAATGCTTAGGCCTGGCAAGGATCGTCTGCTCAAGGTGCCAAACCCCTGTCCGAGCATCAGGGTTCAAACTCTTGGAGTGAGCGAAATAAAAAGGCTCTGACTCGTAGTAGACTGCAACCTATGGTAGAGTGAGTTGCCTTTTTATGGCATTTTACTATGTAATAGTTTCCTCCACCCCTGCCTCCCCCATGGCCTTTTACTCTTGGAAAAGGCTGGTTAAATACATTTTTTTCATTCATTTTCTCACTTGCCCACCCACCTTTTACATGACTGTGATAAGGAGAAAGAAGGCTCCAGAGAGAATGACAAATCCTTAGCAATATGGCAGTGAGGTTTTGCCGGACTCTTCCTCTCAGTGAGAATGTAAGTCAGCCTTCGTGCCGTGTTCCGGTCTCCCTCTGCCCTCCCCCCTTCTGACCGTGGGAAGGAGACTCGAACCAACGAGGTGTACTTGGAAGGTGTACCTCAAACAGCATAACTACTCCCTAAATAACCAAGAACACAGAGTCTTAATCATTTTTATTAGACTTCATTGATAAATAAATACAAGAGAGGTGTTGTGAAACCACTAGCAATATAGTAAACTTTAAAGAATTTATTTCAATTTCACTCACTTATATTTCTTGGAAGGGGAATATATACATTATCCACCAGTAAATGCTTAATGCTTTAAATTTACAATTGCCCTATGTGCAGAAACTTGACAATTATTCCAATTAAATGAAAAAAAAAGGTAAAAAAATTTTTGTTCTCATAATTCAAAATATATTTTAAAATAACATTTGTATAGCAGCCAAAACCTTTAACCAAAAGTTGAGAACTGCAGTCTCAGAAGCTTAATAAAATGGCCACATTCTGACTTAATTATTTTCATTATTAATAGTTGGGCGGGAAACACACGGCCCCTAAATCAAACAAGGCAGACCGACAACTAGTATGGTTTCCCTTCTGGGCACTCACAGCTCTAACCTTGATTATTATTTTTATTTCACCTGTTCAAACACAGATGATTGCTCCAACTTTAAAGAAAGTTTAAATGGACTTTGGGTATTTAATATTGGTGATGCTTGCTAAGATTTAAGAACTCCAAAAATGAGAATCAGAAAATGACTTACGATTTAAGAAAAATACCTGAAGGGACTGCCTACTACACAGTGTAATGTGTTCAACATCAACAGCGTTTCTGAATTAGATGATATTTTTTCACAAACATAGCACCTCATTAAGTATCTGGTAAACACATGGCAATCACAATAAGTGTTGGGAGACTATCCAAAGAGATTTAATGTGATTCGCTTCACGTAACGATGAAAGACAAATCCCAAGCATAATCAAGATTAGGAACGCAATCTGTTGGTCCCCATGCCCTTAGGGATGCTCATCTATAGTGGGCACCATCTTATTAAGACTTGGTACAGTGCTTCCAAAACCCATAGAGTAGCTAAACATTGAAATGGACTCTTGCTTTACAAATGATCTGTTAAATGTACTTGTAAAACTAAAAAAAACTTTCCAAAAGGTCCAAAGAGATAGAATGATTTTATCTCCTTACTCCAGGTAATTCTGTTAAAAAGATACTGAATGAACTCCAGTTTTAATTTGTAAAGTTTTGGTGTAAAAGCTAATGTACTGAAATCCAGTAGAGGTTGGAACTTTGACCTAAATTAACAAAACAACTATTTATTTTGGTGAGTTTTCACAAGCTGTACTCTTGACCTGAAGAATCGCTTTTTTTATGCCGAGGAGATGGAGTGGTCTTCGTAGGAGACGGGGATGCAGTACCAGGTGAGTCCGTTCCTCCGTCAGAAGTACTCGGGGATGATGCCAGATAGGGAACTTTCTTTCTTCCAAGGAATCCTCCTCCTTCAAATCCCCCTTTCTTCCGTAACTCCACTCTATTATCATTTTCTTCTTCTGAGGACCTCTTCTTGGATTCTAGACCTTCCGCTATCTTTTGCACTTCCAATCCACTATCTGATTCTCTCAAACTTTTTATTTCTGTTCCAGGAGACTTTCTCTCCGATACATTACATTCCCCTGTTCCCCGCTTTACTTCAGCTTGTATTGGACCCACGTTACCATTTTCAGGGACAGCTCTTTCTACATTTCTGTTCAAATTAATAGTCTGGAAGTCCCTATAACTGTGAAAGCTCTCAGTCCTCCTTGCTCTTGCTAACAAGGGACTCTCTCTGTAAGGCCTCATGGAACCGTAAGTAGCTGCTTCATGGATGGTTTCATGGTGCTGGAGCTGAAGGCTGAAATAGAGTTTTTAAAAATTATAGTTCAGATTTCTTTCTGGGATTTTTCAGGGGCACCTCTCATTAATTAACTACCAATGAAAAGACATTATTTAAATATTAAAGAATGATATATCCTTATTTCTATATATAAAAATTTACTTAGTAAGTACTCTATATATTATGTATCAGCGTGTGCACAGGTCTATGTGTATCAAATTACCCATGCAAATAATAGCATACATATATTCAGTCCAGCTGGATTCCTGAATAGCTGAAAAAAGCGAAGGGGGGAAAAAAGCCTTTAAAACCAATGCGGGACTAGTATAATTTAGTATTTGGTCCTCAGCTCAAATTTTGGAATTTTTAAAAATGTGGGAACTAGAAGATATACTATGCCACTGTGTTAAAAGTACATAATAACTAAATGTAAGATGAGACAGATGATGTGATCACTTTGATTAATATGCCCCTAAGGCAATAGGGACAAAAGTTCCACATACTATCCAAGGTGACATGTGGTTTTTCTAATTTCCTTTGAATGGAAAACTCTTGATCGCATAACAGGCATCCAGATTGGCAGCGATTCACAAGTATTAAAGGGAAAATATGTTTTTCTATGAAAAGAATCAGATATGCTTGAGGATGAGGACTTTAGCAAAGTTTTTTTAAAAACTGAGCACCAACATGAAGTCTGAATGAACAATGTACCCTGAGCAACATGGCTTTCAACAACCACGTGACTACGGCAGCTCAGCCAATTTTCCCAAAAGCAATCAGCTGAACTTCCGATACAATGCCCAACCCTGGCACCCACCTCGAACTGGATTCGCGGAGACGGCCATGCTGAAGCACGGAAGTTGCCGGACTGATGTTAGGAGTCGCACAGCGAGACGTGCTCAGATCGCACTGATCCAGTAATTTGAGCAGCTCCTCCTCAGTGGGACCGCCTGCGTCTTCGGGAAACACACCCTCATTACCATCACTTCTGTCAGAGCTCACCCTGTGCCGAACAGCTGCCCACACGGAACCTACCCTTCTCCTCGCTTTTGTTCACCATATCCATGGCGGTGGTCAGGTCCCACATCTGAATGCTGCCGTTCGTGTGGCCCGTGAACAAGTAGCGCCGGGGCCGGGAGCCCATCCTGCTCGACCCCTCACATTCTCTCACCGTGAATGACGATATTGTTGTGCAGTCAACAGCCTGGATCTCACAGATCCTGCAAAAGATAGTCGTATATATATATATAGCTGTAAATCACGGGCAACACCTAACACTTTGTAAGTCAGATTTTTGAAATCAATTGCTTCCTTATGAGTGCTCTATATATGTAAGATATTTAAAATGTTCAAGGCAAGTCGACAGAAATAAAATTCAAGACTTGTTTGAGTGTGGAGAAAAGGCGCTTATAAAACAGTAATTTAAATAACTGAAATAATGCAAATCATTTAAGTCAACCTTAAAAGAAAAACAGAAAGAACCTTGATGGGAATTGAGTAATTCTTTAAAAGGAAGTTATAAAACTAAAATGGCAGAAAGAAACAAAGCAACTAGGCATGAAACTAGAAGACCTTGAGAAGTCATTAAAATTTATGTGCAGGGACACCTGGGTGGCTTAGTCAGTGAAGTGGCTGTCTTTGGCTCAGGTCATGAGCCCAGCGTCCTGGGATCAAGCCCTGCATCAGGCTCCCTGCTCAGCGGGAAGCCTACTTCTCCCTCTGACCCTCCCCGTTTGTGTTCCCTCTCTCGCGGTCTCTCTGTCAAATACGTAAATAAAGAAAATCTTTAAATAAAATAAAATTTATGTGCAAATTATAAGTCTGAAACCAGAAAAAAATGTATAGCTGTATGGAGAAATCTAAGTAGCATCCTCCATTAGGATAATATTCTTAACTTTTCTGAAGCATTTTTGTAACTCTTTCATTGATTTTCATAAAGGACAAAAGAACCTAAGAACAATTATCCACATCTGACAAACGAGGAAACCAAGGAATAGTCAGCAAATGATTTGCCAGTCATTTAAGAGTTGACTGAATTGCCCTTGATTGAATTATTTCTCCCAGACTACTTCAAAACAGACGGGGCTTATAAAAAAAAAAAAATTAAGAACAATTAGTACCAGGCAAATGCAAGGTCAAAAAGTAAAGGAGGAAGGGGAAATACAATCCTTATCAATGTAAGAAACATAAAAATAGAATATGAAGCAGCTGAGCTTCCTAGCAGGCAGGGCAAAAAGTGATGACAGGGGAGAGGGGTTAACTACTGGATGCCCACGTACAGTCATAGAGGCTATCCTAGTCTCACTCCCAATCTAAGGGAAAAGTTTTCAATATTTCACCATTGAGTATAAAGTTTACTGTAATTGTTTTTATAAGTATTATTTTCAGATTTAAAAAATCTGTCCTTTTAAGCACTCAGATTCCTTGTTTAAAAATCATAAATGGGTGACTATCAATGTTTTTTCTGTGTTTATCGAGATGATCACAATTTTTCTTAATATAGTGAATTATATTTATTTTTAATAACACCTGTAAATTGACATAAAATATTTTTAAAATCTAGATTACTGTTTACATTTAAAATAAACTATAATGAAACACTATAAACCTATGTGCTTGAAAACAAACATGATTTTGCTTTTTGTTTTTCCTATGGGCTAGATTCCTCAGAATTACTGCTTCCTTTAAAATGTTGGCAAGGTTTGCTCCCTGCCCACTTTCAATAAAACCTGATTTCATTTTACTTCTCACTATTAAGAATCTGAACTGTCTGAACTGTCTTTATAAACAAAACCTTTGCTTCACATTAGCTTCCTAAAGGGTTGATTTCCTATTTAATTCTACGAAGTATTTCAGATTATTTTTATAAAGATACCTTTTCCACTGGAATTGTAATGTAAAAATTATGAAATCTGTTTTGTTATGCAGAGATTATGATTGATTATAACACACTGCTACTGTTTAAAGTGATAGAAGAGGGGGGCCTGGGTGGCACTGTCGGCTGAGCTTGCGACTCTTGGCTTAGGCTCAGGCCTGGTCTCGGGGTCGTGATCGAGTCCCGTGTCAGGCTCCACACTCCAGTGTGGAGTCTACTTGGGTTTCTCTCTCCCTCTCCCTCTGCCCCGCCCCACTCCTGCTTGATCTCTCTCTCTAAAATAAGTAAATAAATCTTTAAAGTATCAGAAGAGGGAGGACACTAGAATTGAACAAGGATATGAAATACTACATCGTTAGAGGACGTTACGCAGCAGTTTTAATAAAGGTTTGGCAGCATCTTCACTGAATATGCAGAGAATACAATAAATCACAATGATTTACAACATTTCTCAAGATAATAATTTAACTTCTAACTACATTACAGGCTTCTAACACATTTTCTTTAAAAAAAACAAGGTGACAAAAAGATAGTTTAGTATATAAAAATCATTTTCTGGGATCAATTAACAACTGCTGATGACTACATGCAATGGACTTTGATGGAGAGAAAATATATCTCCAAGAGATTATTCATTAAAATATCAGAGACCAAACGCTGAAGGGTAACAGTATCAGTAGCATTTCTAACATTAATATGAAAATCCATAACCTTCTTAATGACTACTAATAGGAATTCTACCTTTTTCACTTGCTTGCATGCAAAAGATCTTATGCTTTTAAAGAAGAGAAATGTACAACTCAATCTGTTTGAAGCTATATGTAATAATTTAAAAGAAGTCAAATTTCACTCAAATGGAAAAGGAAGGGGAAAATAACTTCTATTGTGCATCTGTTAGTGTCAGGGACCATGCAAGATATTTCATGTTTTTAACTCATTCTATCTTATGACATCCTGCCAAAGTAGGTGAACTTTATTTTATAAAGAAACTGGGGGCTCAGAGAAACAAAGTAACAAGTTGAATTTACACAGCTAGTAAGAGCGAGTACCAAAATTAGAATTTAGTTCAGCTGTCTGCCATCAAATTCATGGCTTCCTGATCTCTCACTTGTCCTTCTTAACTGTCCACAGCATCAGTGAAAATCTTAAATAAATGCTAGAGAATAAGGCCTAAACACTCTGTCTTAATCTTAAGCTAAAACAATCACAAGATAATGACTAGATTTCTTTTTTCAACAATTTGTTTCTGGTAGTACTCTTTCATCAGTATGCCAAATTATTTAACAGGTTCCTTAAGACAAAAAGTGACTTCTGACTATAAACACCTCTACAGTAAAGTTTTACCTTTTCCCAGTCGATGAGAGTCTTACAAACAGTTTGTTGGTGATGGGAACAACCTTCTGGATAAACACCTGTTGATCATCTCGCTCTCCAAAAGGCCCTTGGTCAGAACACAGACAACGTCAAAACAAGTTAACTGAAATTCAGTCGGTTTCACTGAACAAAAGGAACGTTAATATCAATACCAAAGGGGGAAAAAGAAGGATTTTTCCATGCTATCACTACATGACTATAGTGATATGCACTGTACTGTGCATTCCATGTCCAAGCCAGACACAGAATGAAGGACTGCAAGTACTCCAACTTGCATTAAACCTTTTTGAAAAATACATTAATATTTCAAGTTATATTTTATGCACTAAGGCCATTAAAGCTGACGGCATTAATTTGCATAAGACTATACATTAAGTAAGAGTACTAGAATGAGACCTGTTAAAATACAGGCTCTACATCGTTTATCTTTGAGAATGTGCTCAGTTTGTTATAACTTCAGAAAAAGGATATATAAGTAAAATTATGTATTAGAGATTTTTCTTTTTGTAATGCCACATATTTATATATATTATATATTTATTTATATATATTTATTTCTCTTAAAGAAATAAAGTACAACTTCATTAATTTTAATCAAAAGCCTGTTGCATCCTGCAAGGTTTTCAATTTAAAAAAAAAAAGATTCAATTATTTTTACTTGATTGTACTTGGCAAGGCAGGTAAATAGCTCATGTATTTTAGAAAGATTCTGAGCAATATAAAAAAAAGTGTTTCAGGGAAAACTTAAACATAAAATTCTAGTAATTCTCATTATCATACTCATTAGCTAAAATAATACCAACTCATTATTCACAAAAAGTATGTGATGTGTGACATAATTTTACCTTACATGAATCATACCTAATTAATAAATGGAACATCTTTATTAGCTAGCAAATACCTACACTATGCTTACTATGTGCCACAGTAAATGCTTTGCAAGTAACTCATTTTAATCATCATGACAACCACATAAGGGATACACTATTATTATCTTCATTTTATAGATGAGAAAAGTAAGGCATCAAGAGATTAGTGAACCAAAGATCTCACAGGTCCTGCCTAATGGAACTGGAGTTCACACCCAAGATGTGGGAAAATGATCTGTCTCTGTGAAGACCGTGCATGTGTGTGTGTGAGAGAGAGAGAATCCATATGCACATGTGTCATACGGTGTCACGAGGGACAAATCACACCAACTTCATATACTTTTTGCTGAAATCATAGCCTTGTGATATATCATTTCCTGAAAGCCATAATGATGTCGTCAAGACAAGTGCCGGCCCTTTTCTAGCTTCAAATTTTATTTTCAGATTATCAGCAATAAGAGGAAAAAAAATTTCAAGTGTCAAATGTGCACAGCTATCACAGCTTTTAATTATAAACTAAAGTGGTTATTAGCATCTGGAGACATCATTTAAATAAGGAAATGATAAATAGATGAAAACTTTGCTCTCAACTTTTTAAACAAAAAATGCTGTAATCTGAATTTATAGAACTAAGTAAGAAACACATTGAATTTGTTTTAAATGAGTTTCAAAATTAAAGTGAAAAATTTTATATTTGAGAGTCAGTTTTAGGTTTCTACTACAGTTAACATACTACTTCTGGGTTGCCCATAAAGTATTTGAAAATGCCCCCAAATTATCTCACCCACCTATGTCGTTTCCAGAGGAATAGCTTCCATGACTTTCTGTCTCCTCCAGAGACAGAATCTTGAACGACGCTAAAGGGGTAGAACCTGGCTGAGTGGAGATCATTCCTCTGAATCGTGTTACCGTCCATGTCCGGACATGATTATTATCTGCACACACTAGGAAAGAAAACAAAAAAAGTTGTTAAATATAGATTATAAAAGCACCAACAAAATCACTTTTATAAACACATTTTAACTTTTTAACTATGATCTATCTTAAATAGATCACAGCATATTTTGAGTGGCAAATGACATACTTATCCTATCATTATGCTTAATCTGTACCTGGCCAACAAAACTGAAAGAACTGATTACAGTTTACCTTGCTACAAATATAAGACATGTAAGTAAATCCATGGGTCCTTATAAAAGTAGCCTGTAGAATATAAATGTAAAAAAGGTAAAAAAAAAAAAAAAAAGTGTATGCAAGAGAAAAGATGCTGAATATTATTCTGTTCTGTGGCTAAACTACATAGTAAATGAGTTGCCTAGTTTATTTTTTTCAATCACTGAAACTGCTTATGTTAAATATTAAACAACCTAGATCAGGAGTTATTGAAAATTTACTGGTACAAATTACACTTGGCAAAAAGCTTGTATCACCCATTCCTAGTTATATTAGGGAAAATTAAAATAAAGTTAAGAACTATTTTTATGTAAACTAAAAGAGTCTGCATTTAAGAAACATACTCCAACTAGCTTCTTTTTTAATGTAAATAATTTTAAGTGGATATATATTGAGATATCTAACAAGTACCCCACCTCTGTTGTTTTTTGATCTGAGTAACTACTCCTTTAGAAAATATAAACTGGGCGCCTGGGTGGCTCAGTAGTTAAGCGTCTGCCTTCGGCTCAGGTCATGATCCCAGGGTCCTGGGATCGAGCCCCGCATCAGGCTCCCTGCTCAGCGGGAAGCCTGCTTCTCCCTCTCCCACTCCCCCTGCTTGTGTTCCCTCTCTCGCTGTGTCTCTGTCACTGTCAAATAAATAAATAAAAATCTTTAAAAAAAAAAAAAAGAAAAAGAAAATATAAACCAACTGGTATTATTAATGTAAAACAATGTACTTTTGTGGCATGCCTTATTTAAAAAATGTACTTTTGTGGCATTCCTTTTTAATGGAAAAGTGCAACTTATTTGGATTCCAGAGAATGTGCTATTATTAGCAATGAGCTATGAACTCACCAGTAAATACTAAGAAAGTATCCAAACTTTCTTAAACACACACCTTTCCTACTGGGTAAATTGCCATAGTTGCAAATTTTAAACAAAACTTTAGAAATTTAATTTTAACAAATAGCAATAAAAATTCAAAGTATACAGGTGTTTACTTATGTAACAAAATTCTCATGTCTCAGGATGCCGGTTTCTGGTGAAAAAGGAGACATTTAGTTCTTCGCTGTTTAATCAGCTTCATGGAAAATAATTTCCTGATTTCACTATTAAGCTTACTAGGATTCAGAAAAATACCTTAAAGAGAAAAGAAAATACCTCAAACACTTTAAGTGATTCAGTAGGCAATTATTGCTATATTGTTAAAATTAATCACTTAAGTTTTTAAGACATGAAAACTAACACTATCAGAAAAAGAATGTTGTTACATACATGTTGATATCCACCAGGTGGCAGAATAATGTAACTCAGTAAACATAAAAATACTCTAGATTTTTAGCTCAACTGGACATTTTTCTTGACAAATTTATTTAAATTTCAATCCTGCATGAAGTATTTGATGTTAAAATGCACATTTCACTATGCAGTTCTCTGGCACCTCATCCTGAAATAACATCATCACCACCAAAATAATAGCAATTACTACTGAGTCTAAATATGGTCATTTAAACATCACAATAACCTTGCAAAACAGTCTTATTTTCTCACAGGATCCAATTACCTAATTTTACAAAATATTTATTCAGCATCTTTTATGTGTCAAGAAGTACGGTAAGTGTTGAGAACATAGTAAGAACTTCTGTTACTGTAAAATTTACATTCCAGAAGAGAGAGACAGATGACAAAAAAGCAAACAAAACAACATGATCCAGTGATAAGTCTATGAAGAAAACAAATCGAGATGGTGACAGAGAAAGTGACCTGGACAGAGGTTTGGCTAATTGAGACAGGGTGGCCTCACTGAGGAGGTACTAGAAATGGACCTGAATGACAAAAAGGCAGCCAAACAAATATCTAGGGGTGAAACATTTCAAATAAAAAGAAGTGCAAAAGTTCTGAGGCATTTTTAAGAAATCAAAAAGCCAAAGGGCTAGGGTGTTGTGAGCAATACGAAAAGTGACGTGAAGGGTAGAGAGGAAAAGAGGCTTGAAAAGACAGGACCCATAATTGGAAAAACCCTATTAGTTTATTTATCCTGCATTTAATCAGAAGCCATCGGGAATCAGATACAGTTTACATTTTTAAAAGATATTTCTGGCTCTATGTACCATAAGGAACATGTACCATAGAGAGGTAAGAGAGAAACAGGCAAAAAACTTGAGCTCAGTGATGTAGGGGAGAAATGATAAAACTACCGGGTTGGGCAGCAATGGACACCGAGTGATCAGATTTGTGACATACATTGAAGCAAAGCTAAAAGGACTTACTGACAGATTACATGTTTGTGGGGATGAGAGAAAGGGAGGAACCAAGAGTGGTTCCTAGGTCCTCAGCTTGAGGAAATGAGGACATGGTGATATTGTATACTAAGAGGGCTTCTGAGAGAAATATCAAAAGTACTATTTATCCAGGTTAATTTTGACGTGTCTATACAACCAGAGACAGACACTAGACACACAAGTTTGGAACTCTGCGAATGGTCACAGGTGGAGAAAAAGTCTGGGGGTCACTGGCATATAGACGGTAACGCTCAAGTCACCAGGAATACTACAGACAAAGAAGAATGGAGAATCGAGGAAAGAGCGCTGAGGAAAGAGCGCTGAGGCAATCCAACACTTGGTAACTGTGCAAAAGAGGAGGAACCAGCAAGAGCGTGACAAAGACTCTTCAGTGAGGCAGGTGAGTTGCTGTATGAAAACCTAAAGAGGAGACGGATTGTTTCAGGGGGGCATAATTATACTCAAAACCATTTGACTTTATACTCAATTAGGTATCAATAAAAGCACATCCATCCACCCACCCACCTACCCATCCATCCATGGACAAGGTACTTCAGCTCCATTCAGTGTTTACTCAGACTAGAGATTAGTGAAAGATGCATCACCTTTTAATATTATGTCGTCTTCATATAAACAAACTTGATAGATGAAAATGATGCTTATAAAAAGTTTAAGTTAGGCAGGAACTAATCTACAAAAGATCTAATGTAAAAGCAGGCTCTACCAATACACCGGACTCAAAATAAAATTAAAGCCTTTTAGAAATCTTCACATACAATGAACCTCATCAATGGAATTTTATTGTGTGATCATCATACTTTGTGTGTCACACTCATTAAGCTTAAAAATCTGTATCATTTAAGTATCTAATTAGTATCTACACTTTCTGGTCTTATCAGTACCTACATTTTAAAAAAATTTAATGATTGGGCGCCTGGGTGGCTCAGTTGGTTAAGCAACTGCCTTCGGCTCAGGTCATGATCCTCGAGTCCTGAGATCGAGTCCCGCATCCGGCTCCCTGCTCGGCAGGGAGTCTGCTTCTCCCTCTGACCTTCCCCCCTCTCATGCTCTCTCTCTATCTCACTGTCTCTCAAATGAATAAATAAAATCTTTAAAAAAAAATAAAAAAATAAAAAATAAAAAAATAAAAAAATTTAATGATTAAGGAACAAACACGCAAAAATGTAATTTTCTTCAAATAATCTCTTTATATATTTCTTAGTTTTTAATATTTTTAGAAAATGATCAAACAACAAATACACCCATAAACCTACAACTTTAGTTTTATTTAAACCTTAAGACAATACAACCAAATTTATATTAAATTCATACTTCGTAAACTTCTCTAAATATGCCATGAGAACAAAATACTAGAATAGAGAGTAAATAAAAGCTCTGGTCAACTCTTTCCTAAATTTATGTATACTACAACCAGGCAAAATAAAAAAAAAAAATTTTTAGAAGACAACCATAAAATTTCCTCAGTTATTAAACTTTTCTACCATTTCTTCTAATATGTTTTTCTAAAACAAAGCAGTGCTTTTCTATTCTTTCCATTTGTAGGAGTCTAGAAAATGACCCACAAGGCAACAAGGTTTTATGGGGGGCCGCCCTCCTCACTAGGACTTTACCTGACACCAGATGCTTCTCGGACAGCATGATTTTTGTAACAGGACTTCGGTGAACTGTGAAAGTCTGAAAGAGCTGCGGGCCCGAGCCCACTGTCTCCGGGTGCTGCACGATCACCCGCACTGCGCCAGAACTCGTACCATAGGCGATCTCAATCCAGTTACCAGAGACACCTACACGAGGTCAGAAGTTGAAAGGGGGCACATCAGAGGACGACAGAAAGCTGCCCTGGGAGAAACGCTTTCCTGAGCCCCAAATCCAGCCCGGCACAGACACCGTATTAAAATCATGATTTCCTTTACGAGTCCTTTCCCAGCCCGCCCTCCCAGATAGACTTGTGCAGCCCTCCCCTGGGCTGTCTGTTAGGGTCTATCACAGCAACTGCAACACCCACTCCTCTATTTCCAAGTCTCTCTCCACTTGTTACTGACAGAGACTGAATCACAACCACCTCATGGAGTGCAGGAGACATGGCAGGTCCTCAATAAATGTTTAAAGAATTAGTAAATCTGACATGCTAAGAATGCCACCGACGTAACACAGTATTTCTAAAGCAATATTCCATTATCACTTCTGGCCTAGAAAACCCGTGTGTTCTACTTTTACTTGTACTATATTACTGATTCTTTCTTGAATGCTCATGTATATACTATTTAATAGATTCAAAATACTTAGCTCTGAAACAAATACACCCATGACGTTGCTTACATCATCATACTTACCTATGGTGTTTCTTCTAATTATGCACAGCTCACTGGGTCAAGTTCACCTGTGGCTTTTTTTTTTAAGACCAGTGTCCAGACTCCATTACATATTTAAAGGTAGACTGGAGTTCAGTGACCATTATACTTGAAAAGGTTCACAGAGAACCATTTAGCTTTAATAGTTATTTTTCCTGATTCACCCGAAAATACTTGAATCAAAAGAGAAAGAGCAACCCACAGGAAACACTTCTAACCTAAAAAGTGACCCCATTCTCCCCCTGCCACTGCAAGTTTTTTTCCTCCATTTTTAATTAGATTGAAAAGAAATGCACATCTCATTCTGGAACAGAGGGCAGCAAACTTTCTGTAAAAGGCTAGATGGCAAATATTTCAAACTTTCCATGCCATACTGTCTGTCGTAACCACTCAACTCTGTCAACTGATTCACAAAAGCAGCCAATATGTAAGACCATCAATAAAAAGAGCAGTTTGTGGACCCACTTTAGCACAAGATAGCTGAAATCCTACTATAATATTACTCAAAATCATCTGCATACATTAGAATATTTCACACTGAAGATGATTTCCTTCAATGAATTCAATAAAGTGATGATTTTATAGAAGGACCACATTCAAATATATTAATATTGCTGGACCCATGTTACTATTTCCTATAATTCCTTTCATTATAGATAAACTTTAAATTTCCCATTTATGTTTTATCTTTCAATCTAGAATGTAAAAATATAAAAAATACAAAAATTCTTAATGAAAATTTCATTGCAATGGCCTTGGAAAGACCATGAAAGCTACAGATACTACACTTTCAAAAAAAAATGTCTTTTCCCATAACAAATTAAAAGTTTCCCAAGGAAGTAAGGCCATTTCCAAAAGAGACTAACAATCTGAAAGCTTTCTCACTTTTGGTTAAAAAAGTAAAAAGCTCCTAATTTCAAAACAAAACCAGCTACGGTAAATAGGAAGGTAAATGTACAGATTTTTTTTTTTAATAATTTTAGTTAATACTGTCATGTTTTACTTAAATATAACTCAGAAGAGGAAAAGTTCTGATTTCCCACCTCAACTTATCCTTGTTTATTGGTCATGTTTGGCTTCAATACATAACCAAATATAAACTTCAGACTGAGAGATGATATCTTTCGAACTACAGTTCTCAAAAAGAAAAGGACTGGATTAGTTTTACCACAACAGACCAATAAACAAACATATATTCTCAAAAAAAGGTAAAGAATTTATAAGAATTTTGCCAGGTACTAACTTGTTTTGGGTGTGAGGTAAACACTCAGCGCAGTAATGGCATCATTTGAAGGATCGTGATAAAGCTCAGTTACAAGAAGATCATTATCCTTCATTCGCAAAGGAAACTTCTGCATATCTAAAAAATAAAAATTTTAAATAATATATATACTTTTAAAGATTTTATTTATTCATTCGAGACAAAGAGATAGAGAGAGAGAGAGAGCATGAGCAGGTGGAGAGGCAGAGGGAGAGGGAGAAGCAGGCTCCTTGCTGAGCCAGGAGCCTGACGTGGGGCTCGAGCCCAGGACCCCGGGATCATGACCTGAGCCGAAGGCAGACGTTTAACCATCTGAGCTACCCAGGCGCCCCCAAAATTTTAAATAATATTAAAATAGTATATCTATCTAAAATTTAAAAAGGTGGTATTTTATTTTTAAAAAAATCGTATTAAGTAGGATCAGGCTAAATGTCCACAGCCTTACCTATGTAATATATCGATCCATTGTTACATCCCAGCAGAAGGAATGAGCCAGCAGTGTCATAACTCGTTATGGGAACAACATCTTGAACCTGATGTAGGAAGATTATTATTAGATGTTAGATATTAATTATTTATATTTCCTGATCAACTTCCTCAAAATTTTGACTCTTCTAACTAAAACAAAACAAAACAAAAAACTCACTAGGGGTGCCTGGCTAAGTCAGTAAAGCATGGAACTCAATCTTGGTAGCATGAGTTCAAGCCCCACACTGGGTGTAGAGATTACCTAAGGAAATAAAAAAAAAAAACCTAACTAATATCTAAATAGGACTTAGAAAATTACTTTCTTTACACACAAACACACTCCATAGGGAACTCTGAAGAACTACCAATATAGTGTCTTTTCTTTTAAAAATTTTATTTATTTATTTATTAAAGATGGAGCAAGCTTGCACAGCAGAGGGAGAGGGAGAAGCAAGCTCTCCACTGAGCAGAGAGGGAGCCTGAAGGGGAAGGCGGGGGGTGGGGGGACTCAATCCCAGGACCCCGGGATCATGACCTGAGCCGAAGGCAGACGCTTAACGGTCTGATCCGCCCAGGTGCCCCCAATATAGTTCCTTTTAAAGCTTTCTTTAAAAAAAATGCTATTTCCGGGGCGCCTGGGTGCTCCGTCGTTAAGTGTCTGCCTTCGGCTCAGGTCATGATCCCAGGGTCCTGGGATCGAGTCCCGCATCGGGCTCCCTGCTCCAAGGGAAGCCTGCTTCTCCCTCTCCCGCTCCCCCTGCTTGTGTTCCCTCTCTCGCTGTGTCTCTCTCTGTCAAATAAATAAAATCTTTAAAATAAACAAACAAATAAATAAATAAATAAAATGTTATTCCCACAGCAGCACTTTCCTTTCAGAATTCCAATGGATTATGTCTTTTCTCTGCACATGACTGTGAGCTCACAGCATACATTAAAACTGAAGGCCTAATCTGACTAGGTTCCTTTCCCCTTCTCTCTCCTCGGAGAGATTAAATGGCCTCTGCCCAAACCCACACAGTAGGGACGGCGTTACAGCTAGAAAACCGATGACCGCCAAACAGCACCTGCTCCCCGGATAATTCACCACCGTGTCTTTGACAAAGGGTATTATTCTCTATCTCCATTCCTTCCGCTGAAGACCTTACCTCCGTTTCCTAGGAAATGGCAAGACAAAAAAGTCCCTTTGAACTTTTGTTTTTTCCAAGTACTAGAATAAAAACATCAGCTTTCCAAGCAAATCTGTCTCGTTAACAATCAATAACTGCCTGTATTTGTGCTACAGGAAAAGCAAAGGGCACAGTTCTACTACAAAACAGAGTAACAAACAAACAAACAATGTTTTGTAGAGCAGCGGCCATTACGTAAGATCAAACTGCATCTTCCCTATGCAGAGCCGGGCCAGAGATGCCTGTGAAACTTCAGGGGCGACGTTTAAGTGAACTGTTTCCTGCGTATCAGGTACTGGCCCAGAGAACGAGTAACTGGACGCATGAGGGATGTGAGATATCACACTTGCTCCGTAAGAGCTCGGAAACTTGAGGGCGAGAAAGAAACCTGAGAGCAAGAGAGGGGAAAAAAAGACAATCACAGTGTGATGGGCACTAAAATAGAGTGTGCAGTACCATCAGAGAGGAGGGAGGATTCCCCGCTCAGTCCCATGTGGGGAGAAGGGCAAAGATCAAGGAAAATTCAGAAAGGAGGTAAAGCTTGAAAATCGAACAAGTCAAGCATGAGTTAGGTAGGGGAAGGGCATGTCTGACAGAACACCGGGCGTATCAGCGCCCCCATCTGGGTCCCCTCTAAATAAAAGGAACACATTTAACCAAAAGCTGAAACTTGGAAGTAATGATTCCTATAAAGCTGCCGACACATGACCCTTGCTTCCACGTGAACCTTTTGGTGTCAGACATAGAAATAGTGCAAAGATTCAGTTACCAGCCCCCCGCGCTGACCCCAGGTCCGGCTTCTGTTTCATCAGAACCAGCAAGTTTTGTAGCAGGGCGACACTGAGAGATTCTCAGTCATATGAGTGAAGACGTCTGAAGAACGGAGGGAAGGCGACTTTTGCACCAAGGACCAGTTTTCTCATGCCAAGTTCATTTTTGTAGTTCTAGCACTCCAGAAGGAGCTTCAACTGCTAGCCCAGAATCTTCAGAATAGGAGGATGGGGACAGATAAGGGCATGAGATTCCTCTCCCTTTAGATCCCCTTTTCAATGAAAGAGGCAGTAGCCTGCGGCATCCCACCGCACATCTAAGACAAACATCTCCACCGTTTGTTCTCTGGGAAGATGGGCTCTACATTAGAGCCTTCCTACTTCTCTTTCTGCCACCCTTGACCCAAATCCCGCTCTTCCTTCACGCCTACCCCTCAGTACAAGAAGAACAGAGAAAGCAGAGGATGAGTAAGGTTACAGAGGAGCCAGGACTGAGTTCTCTCCTAGCAGAGGCGAGAGCCGGTCATTCTGTGGCCTCCTCTTCTTTACCCTAACAACTTCACATGGAGACCCTGAGAAACTGTACTGATTCGGGTATTTGGCTGAGTCGTGATGGTCACAAATCTATAATGAAAGTGGATTTTCTCTCTTAAGGTGGCACACAGTGATTATCATTATGTCTTATGTGCAAAATTAAATGATCTACAATTTGAAAGTAATCACTCTAAAAAAAAAAAAAAATCAATCTATGTTCCCAAGCAATACAAGGCCCCTGGTCTTTCAACCAGTCTCTACCTACATAATCACCATTTTTAACAGCATGTTTTAAACCTCATCCATTACTTATTAAATAATCACTTATTTAGATTTACCAGCCTATCAATTTCTTTGCTGATGTTTATTTCATTCCAGTCCTTCCCCTTCGAAGTATAAATAAATATCCTTCTTATCAAAGGGCATTTCTTTTATTTTAAGATTATTTATTTATTTAAAGGGAGAACAGGAGCAGGGGGAGGGACAGAGGGGAAAAGACAGAGGGGGGGCGAGGCATACTCCCCACTGAGCAGGGGAGCCCGATGGGGGCGGCGGGCTAGATATCAGATCCTGAGATTATGACCTGAGCCAAAATTACATGGACGTATAACCGAATGAGCCACCTATGCACCCCAAGAGTATTTCTTTAGTGGCCTTTTCATTGAAGATTGTTTAAGTTTAAACAAAAAAAAGAACAAAAAACTGAAACATCTCTTTAAAAAAATCATTTTTCTTTTCTCTTACCCAAATCAGATACAGTGATTTTATAAAATTTTCATTAAAATCTTAATGAGGGGCTCCTGGATGATTCAGTCGGTTAAGCGTCTGCCTTCGGCTCAGGTCATGGTTTCCCCTCTCCTTCCGTCCCTCTCCCCCCTCCTGCTCTCTCTCTCATTCACTCTCTCTCTCTCTCAAATAAATAAATAAAATCTTAAAAAAAATTTTTTTTTAAAAGTAAAGTAAAATAAAATCCTACTGAAGCTGACTTGGGAGCCTGGGTGGCTCGGTCAGTTAAGCGCCTGACTCTTGATTCTGGCTGAGGTCCTGATCTCAGGGTTCTATGATGGAGCCCTGCATGGGGCTCCACACTGGGTGTGGAGCCTGTTTAAGATCCTCTTCCTCTCCCTCTGCCCCCCCCCAACAATTTCACAACAGCTTGTAGAACTTACACACACACACACACACTCTCTCTCTCTTATTCATCTGATTGACATATTTCAAATCCATCTTGATCATACAACAGTTGTCCCGTGGACTTTGTGCGTTACTCGTGGGCAGAACCTTTGCTGAAGGCCAGCTCAGCACCTACTCAACCAGTGCCAGATGTCACAGGGGTCAGCCGCGGGTCCAAAGTGTCCGGTGAGATCTGCATGTCAGACGCTGAGCTTTCATTACATACCATCTCTGCTCTGCACTACAAAGGCATTCATCTAGCTGCTCTGTAAGGCCTGTTTGCTGCATGAATGCTCAACTTTCCCAAGGTCTTCCTGAAATGTAGTAACAAACCTACTTTGTCAGATACGGTTTTCAACTCATGCGTATAACCAAACAAGCAGTGGGTTATACAGGGAACTAAAACCTTAAGGATAAAGGACACTCTGAGGATGCTGGTACAGTTTTTAGGATCCCAAAGATACGAAACCTTTTATACGTAGTTTTGAGAACACTGGTAAAAAAACCAAAAAGGTAATAGAGAAGCATGTTCCTTCAGGAACCCAAATTTACCCGAGTGGTTTTACACATAGCATAGCTTCCCCCACCCACGGAAAGCTCAGACTTGACATAATTAGTCAAATAACATATCTGAAAGCAGATCTTCCATTAATCATTAAGATTCACATTCCTCTTTACAGAAATATCACCAGCTGAAGAATCCCTCTGATCAACTTTCTTCTACCCACGCTTCAGATCCACAGATCTGCACTCCTTTTCCTACACTCCTCGGCCCATCACTTTGTGGTGACAACCAACGTACCTTTCCCCGTGCCCGTATGAAAGGCCCACTCTAGCTAACATTTTTTTTTTTCTACAAACAGGACTTCGATCCCTCATCTAACACAAAAGCTCATTTTCTCGGATTCTAACCCCTTTCACTGAAGCCTTTCATTCTCTCACCATCAGCCCCGAATTCTCACGGGTCGTAAGACCGAAAGAATGCTGCTGCACAAGCTCAACTGTCACCGTGACATTGAACCATTTATTTCTACCCAGGCTGAAACTTGCAGATCAAACCTATCACCTCTGAGGATCTGGGCATCTGGATCGCAATTTACTTTTATCTTACTCTCTACTACTCTCCTGGCACCTTAATGTGCATACCGATCATCCTTACAGTCTGCCGAGTCCTATATCCAATACTTTCAATTACAAGTCAGTTCGACATTACGATCACTGAAAACTGTCCCAACTCCAAAATCTTAAATTAAGACTCTGACTACAACTTCCTAGCTTCCCAACAATTCTCATTCCTTTCAAGTCATCAATCTGCTTTAACATCCCTCCAGTCCCGACGTCCCTGCATCCTGCTCTGTCTACCCGGCACCTCCTCGCTTCTTGATCTCACAATTTCAACTCCTTTGCATTTTTATGTTTTCTCATCCCGTGGTGTGTCATATCTACCTTACTACATCTCCAATCCTGGATCAGGCCGTAATCCTGTTCCTCCCTTGCTCCTGTTCTCGGCACTGAGCGCTAATGGAGAAACTCACTTAGTTCTATCACCCAAGTCCACTACAAATGTACGATTTCTCATCTCTGCAATCCCTGATATACAGTGCCACTGTCTTTCTCTTCCTCTGAATTTATGTTTATTAATTTATTGATTAATAAATTCCTCTGAATTTATTCCTTTCTCACTCTTCTGTCAGAGGAAGAAGTGTCTCTGGTCTCTGTTAGGCAAACCCCTCTAAACTGTTTAGATCTCACATACTGCTAACTTTCATGGGACTAGAAATCATGTCCATTCTTTCACTCTTCATGTGCTTTCTCTGACAACTCCCCTCTCTGCCTATAAGCATGCTTAAGCTTCTCCCATCCTAGAGAAAAACATAAAATAAAGCACTGAACATCTTTATCACAATCTAGCCTCAATCCTTAAGCTATCACTTTGTTTCCCTGCTTTCCTTCCCCAAACTTCTTGAAAGGTAACTGTGATTTTGCTGTCTCTAATCTCTGATCTTTTAATTCCTCAGTTCCCACAATCTGGCTTTCTCCAACCAAAACCTAATTATTTGCGAATCAAATCCTAGACTAATGTCATTTCTCAATCCTATCACATATGTCCCTCTGTGGTTTCCTATCTTGTTCCCATAACTGCTAATGTCTCCCCAGAGTTCTTTTTCTTCCTACGTACATCCACTTAACAGAAAACCTCATCAATTCTTATTTTTCAGGTACCACAGAAGTGTTGTGGTTTCCAAACACTTCTTCCTAGCCCTTTCTTCACTCCTAAATTCCAAAGGGGTACTCCCAAATGTGTACTAACACCCGTGCTCAGACACCTACAGGAATATCAAACATATGTAATCAATCTAATTATTCCTCATACTGTCCCCCACTGTATCTGCTTCTCTTCCTACGTTCCCTGTCAATTTATTACTATCCACCTGACTGTCAAAACTAGGAATCCAAAACTAGAAATACATCTCATCTCTCTCTCCTTCTTTAATTTTCCATACCCAAACCAGGTATCAATCCTGTAATTTGAGGAAGGTTTATGAAATGTTTTTCAAATAGTCTCATCTTTGCCATCTCTACCACCGCTGTCTTTAGTCAAATCTCTCCGCTTCATTGCTGCATTACTCCCCTCATTCTCCAGTCCAGCTTTCATATTGGTTACCCCTGTAGCTTCCTAAAACATGGCTCTCATCACATTACTCTCTGCTTAAAGTCCTTTAACTTTTCCTCTCTCCTTCAGAATTAGGTACTAACCCTTTTATATTCTTCTTCTTGTTCCTCTCAAGTACTTGAGTTCATTTAGCTTGCTATCTTCTCTGAACAGGCTCTGTATTTTCATACAGATCTGCACTTCACTCAGGAAAGGAAGTCTGCCTGGACTACTATTCCCGAAACATGGAACTTAAGACATTAGAAATGTCAAACCATAGTTAAATACTCACTCATTTTCCAAAGTAACTTAAAACTCTTGAAAACATAATCAAATCTGTATCTAGAAGTAAATTACTACTACAAATAAATACAATATTCTGTGTAATCAAAAACAGAAACAAAACAATGGGCAGAGGATCTGAGTAGACATTTCTCCAAAGAAGACGTACGGACGGCCAACAGGTATGCTCAACATCACTCATCATCAGGGAAATGCAAATCAAAACCACAATGAGTTATCACCTCACATCTATTAGAATTAGCTGTTATCAAAAAGACAAGAAATAACAAGTGTTGGCAAGGATGTGGAGAAAGGGGCCCCTCGTGCATTGTTGGAGAAGGTAAATTGGTACAGCCACTATGGAAAATAGTAAGGAGGTTTCTCAAAAGATTAAAAATAGAATTATTGTATGATCCAGCAATTCCACTTCTGGGTATGTATCTGAAGTAAATGAAAACAGTAACTTAAAAAGATATCTGCACCCTCTGTTCACTGCAGCATTATTTAAAATAGCCAAGATAAGGGAACAGCCTAAGTGTCCATCAATGGATGAAAAGATAAAGAACATGCACTGTGTATATACATATACACATATACACACACACACAATGGAATATTACTCAACCACCAAAAAAAGAAATCATGTCATTTACAATAATATGAATGGAACTTGAGGGCATTATGCCTAATGAAATAAGTCAGACAGAGAAAGACAAATTCCTATGATCTCACTTATGTGGAACCTAAAGACAAATAAGCAAACAAAACAAAACAAAATAAAACCAACCAATAGATAAAACAGACTGGTAGTTGCCAGAGGCAGGGGGTGGAGGGTGGGCCAAATGGGTGAAGGGAGTCAAAAGATACAAATTGCCCAAAAAAAAAAGTCAGTGCCTGGTTGGCTCTTGAGCTCATGGGACTCTTGAGCTCAAGCCCCACATTGGGCATGGAGCCTACTTAAAAAAAAAAAAGACACAAACTTCCAGTTATAAAATAAGTCATGGGGATGTAATGTACAGTATGACAAGTATAGTTAATATTGTATTGTATATGTGAAAGTTGCTAAGAGAATAAATCTTAAAAATTCTCATTGCAAGAAAGAAAAAACCATCTAACTGAATATGGTGAAAGATGTTAACTAGACTTATAGTGATCATTTTGCAATATACACAAATTACCAAATCATTATGCTGTACATCTGAAACTAATATAATGTATGTCAATTATACCTCAATAAAAAATAAGTAAAACAGACACTATGAATTCCACAAAAATAAAGCAAATATATAACGAGCAATGAGTTTCTGAAACACTTTCAGTTCTGTAATACGCTTTAGTTAAAACTAACCTGCCAGTGCTGAGTGACAGCATTCCACACTCCCACTTTCCCTGTATGACTCGTAGCCACCAACTGGTTCCCAATAAAGAAGAGAGCATCTACGGGAACGCCAAGGCTGAACACTCCTTAAATGATAATAAAAAATAAAGAGGTTAAACGGTCACTATCTTTAGAGTTAATCAAAACCCAGATTAGAAACATTGTGAAGGTGACTAATTTAAACTTGTTTTCATTTCCATAAGTTACATGCTAGACACTTTGGGGACCAAAAATAAGAAACCCAGTAAGCTCTTAAGCAGCTTGCACCACTCCTAACACAGATAAAATCTGCCCTAAGGAATCTCACACTGATAAAACACTGTATTATCTGAAGCTGTGGTTCCCACGCTTGGGTGACCAACAAAATAACCAGGTAGATTTACAGTGAGCAAAATAAAAAGAACCCTAAGATTCATCCCAGGCCTGCTAAATCAAAAAAACCCACTACATTTTTATAGAATCTATAGGAGATTTAGCTACAGCTTGCTAATGAACTGGGTATCTGGGAACCACTCATCTGAAGACACAGACTCGGCAGCCTCAACTATCTATAGAATGTTTCTAGAAATCTGGACACACATACACACACAAACAGAAAGAAAAAAAAGCAGCAAGAAATCCTACTAAAAAAAACAAACATTTCAGGCCTTTACTCAGAAATTATTTTAAACTCCTTGTTTCCCAGCACTGCAGATCTCAATTTAATTCATTTAAAAGGCATTATATTAGGCCATTAGATTAAACAACGTGAGAAGACAGGATATTACTAGGTACTTATGGTTTAAAAGAGAAAAAATGCAAACAACCAATTATAACATAATCCAACAACAGCTGAAGGATGCACAAGGTCAAGCAACATCCAGAGGAGTAAAGGGAGTTAAGAAAAAGGGGGTTGAGGATATTTCTTAGAAAAGAAGCCATCTGAGTTGAGTTTTTTTTAAAGGCAAACAGTTCAACAAATGAGGGTCAGGAATGGGCAAGCCCAGGGAACCGAAGAAAGGGGAAGACGGGATGTAGGTGAAGGAGGTTGTAAGGAGCAAATATCCCACATTAATAGCAAAAGACCCAAGAATATTTAAAGGAGAGAATTCTAGGGTCACCTTGGTATGGCATTATGGCCCATCGTAGTTGTTTCTGGACAATATATAATAGTAAAACATTATGCATAAGGCTTTGAAGACTCATGGGAAGAAACAAACCAATTAATTCCAACTGCAGCATGTATTAAAAGCATAAGCCAGAAAAGATAACCGATTTCTTTTGACTCTTACACCAGTGCAGGGTATTTCTCTTTCTGTTCAGAACTTTACTACACACAAGACAAAACTAGCAGCAATAAAAAACACCTTGAAAATTCTTAACCAGGAGCACCTGGCTGGCTCAGTCAGAGGAGTGTGACTCTTGGTATCAGGCTTCTGAGTTTGAGCCCTGTGTTGGGTGCAGAGATTACTTAAAAATAAAATCTTAAAAAAAAAAAAAAAAAAATTCTTAATCTTGAAAAAGCCAGGACCCTAGCAGGAGGAAAAATGATATATACTGGGAAAAAGGGGGGGGGGAGGGGGGGGGGAGTACTGCTAAGAATGTTTTCTCTATATATTTTTTATGCATTTATACACATGAATATACCATCTCAGTCCAACCGGTCAACCAAAAAAAAAAAAAAAAAAAACACAACCCTGCCGAAGAAAAAAATAAAACACAACACACTCACAAGAAGCTAATAAACTCTTTGACCAGATTGGCTGAGAAATAAACCTGCCACTTCAGAGCAGAAAAGCATCATTTCACACACAATTTTAGGAAGCCTTTTAATTTTGATACCAAACAATGGTTCAGAACACGTGAAACCAACTGTATTCAGGACTTTGGCCCACGTGAAAGGTAGAAATAAAAACAAGAAAACCAACTAACATCTAACATTACTCTAGAGAAGGATGAGGTTCTGGGAAATCAAGGAAGACATTCTGAATGATCTCAAGAAATGTAAAGTGTCACTCCTACTTAGGCTCAACCATCTTGGCCACTATCCACAGGGAAGACACGGTATAAGTAATGACAAGTTCCTGTCTTCGGGGACCCTGTCAGCGGAATATTGCTGATGGCAGCAATCCCGCAGCACTCCCTTATACAAGTGATAATGAAAGGAGCTCAACCCCTGGAAGAGCTCTATCACGGACAACCAGCCCTAGCAATTTTCTTTGGATGGTGTTGTCAAGTCCTGAAGAACATTTGTAATAATAAATGGTTTCTTTTACTGGACGTGAACAAATTACTATGTACCATCTCCTAACATAGCTGCCTACCACACTGGCCTCTGAAAACAAAGCAAGGCACAAAATCTCCTTCACTTACGGGTATGTTACAAGCGGCTACTTGAAAAAAGGGGGAAAAAAAAATCACCACTTATTTTCTCTCTGTACAATTACTAGTGTATCATAATTTGAAAATTTTAACGTTAAAAGTTTTTTTCTAAAGTTGTTAGGGAGGACTTCCACGGCCAGTCACGATGGAATAAAAACAGCATCAGATTATTCCTTATGGGGCAACAACAAACTGGCCCAAGTACATTAGCAGCTGTTTTAGACACTGGACAACAGGCAGCAGAAGACTGCAAGACGGGAAATGGCCAACAGAAGCCCTGCATTCACCCACAGGGAGGTGAAACTCAAGTGCAGACCGACGATCTCCCTTAATGGAAGAGACGGAGGCCAGAGAGGTCAGAGTGCGCCGCTGCTGAGGTGATGAGAACGTGTGAGCAAGTTCGAAGGAAGGGGGCAACTGCACCAGGATGGGGGGGGGATGGCACAGAAGTTGCACAGGGGACACCAAAAATGTCTCCAGACATTTCCACATGCCCCCCTGGGGGTTTCCTATGCCTTGGCAGAAGCCGGACTGCCCCTGGGCAGGGGAAGCATCCCCGCAAAACAGAAGAGATAGGCTGTCACAGGACAGAGTGTTGAGTGGAGATAAGAGAGATTACAGGGGTAGACGCCAGCAGTTCCAGCTCAGGAGGAGTGGAGAACCCTGCTGGACCCCTCAGCTGTTCCTCAGTAAAGACTCCAAAAACGTAACACTTTAGGAATAAGAACCACACCCTTGAAAAGGATGCCAAGCCCTAAAATAAAAAATAAAGCAGAGGGAGGCTACCTCCCCTTCACAAAGCATAACACCATGCCTAGCAGGATCAAGAAGATCCTCCCGTAATTTAACTGCCTGCAGGACAAAATTCACATATTTTTTTTTTTAAGATTTTATTTATTTGAGAGAGAGAGAATGAGAGAGAGAGAGCACGAGAGGGAAGAGGGTCAGAGGGAGAAGCAGACTCCCTGCCGAGCAGGGAGCCCGATGCGGGACTCAATCCCAGGACTCCAGGATCATGACCTGAACCGAAGGCAGTCGCTTAACCAATTGAGCCACCCAGGCGCCCAAAATTCACATATTTTAAAGGAAGACAACATCTCATGTCCCCTACATAATGTATTATGCATATGTCCAGCATATAATCAAAACTTCCTAGACATGTAAAGCAGAAAAATGTGACCCAAAATAAAACTATGACATGATCCAGATACTGGAATTAAAGTAAAAAAATAATGAAACAGCTATAATGAATTTATTAGATTTAATAAAAAGTACTCCATAATGAGTAAAAAATTAAGAAATCTCAGCAGAGAAACAAACTAAAATGGAATCGAGAGTTAATTTTAGAGCTTAAAAGTCCTATATCTCAAACAAAAAACTCACTAGATGGGCTTAACTGCAGAGTGAATACTGAAGGAAATAGGTGAACATTAAAGACAGATCAAAAAATTTATCTAAAGAATAAGGTATAAAGAAATGGAAAACAATAACAACAAAACAGTCTTCAGTGATCTCAAGACCAGTATCAAGTGATCTAATAGAAAACTAAAAAGAAAGAAAAAAGAAGAAAGAAGGAGAAAGAGATAAGCCTTGGAGTGGAGGGGGAAAGGGAAGGAGGGAGGGAGGAAGACAGACACATACACTGAGAACTCCCTTAGTTGTGCCAATCAAAAACGTCTCCAGACATTTCCACATGCCCCCTAGGGGATAATATTATCCCTGGTTGCAATCCTCTAATCTGGAATATATATAAAGAACTATTATAAATCAATAATAGGATGATGAACTCATAAAAAAAGAACAATGATAAAGACACTTCCCAAAGGAAATAATACAAATGGTCAATAAGCACATGAAAAGATGCTCAGTATCATCAATCAACAGGGAAATGTTAATTAAACCACCATTAAAATCACTGCATACTCATCCCATACACTGCTAGGAGAAACATAAAACAGTACAACTGCTTTGGAAACCAGTTTGTAAGTTTCTTAGAACACGAAGCATACACTTTTCATATGATCCAGAAATTCCACCGCTAGGTATTTACCTTGAGAAAACATGTCCAGAGAAAGACTTTTTCTTGAATTCGTAACACCTCCGAATTGGAAATAAATCAAATGTCCATCAACACATAAATGGATAAACAAATTCTGGCAAGTGAATTCAATGGAATATTACTCAGCAATAAAACGGAATGGAACACTGATACATACATACAATCTCAGAAACACTATGTTAAATGAAAGAAGCCAGACACAAAAGAATACATACTATGTAATTCCACTCCTGAAATTCCAGACAAGCGAAATCTAATCCATGATGACAAAAAACCTCAACTGTGTATACAATGGGGTTTATGCTGAACACCTGCTTTCCTTTTGGAAATCTCGACTCTTAGTATGTGCTAGGCAGAGGGTGCCTATGTGACGAGCCTCCAGTAATAAACCTGGGCACCAAGTGTCTAATGAGCTTCTCCGGTAGCCATCACACAGGTATTGCTACAATTCATTGCTGGAGAAATTAAGCATGTCCTTTGAGACATCACTGGAAGAGAATTCTGGAAAGTTTACACCTGGTTTCCACTAGACTTCACGCCATGTGTCTTTTTGCTGATTCCGCTTTGTATGTTTTGGTTGTAATAAATCATAACTCTTTAAAGGAGCTCTTGCTGAATCCTGTGAGTCCTCGTAGCAAATCACTGAACCTGGAAGTGGTCTTAGGGACCCCTGAATTCAGAGGAGGGGTCCAGATTAGACAGATGAACATGCAAGTCACCTGCACACAGAATGCAAACCGTTAGAGTTGCTGACAGGATAAATACAGAGGAAAGATGAAATCCAAGAACTGAACTCTGGGGAACTCCAACATTTTGAAATCAGTCAAATGAGGAAGAACTATTAAAAGGAACTGAGAAGAAACAAAGAGGTAGAATAAAAATCCGATTATAAGGTATCCTGGAAGCCAAAGGAGGACAGTCTTCAAAAAGAATCATTAACTGTATCGAATGTATCAAGTTGACAGACAGCTTTAAAGTTTTAATAAGATGAAACTAGGACTTGATCATGGGATTTAGCAGAGTACAGACCACAGGTAATACTAACAAGAGTAGTTTTAGGAAGTGGTGGGGACAAAAGAACGATTAGCGCAACTTCAAAAAAGAATAGAAGAAGAGGACATAGAAACAAGATCAGGTAACTATCTTCTGCTTTAGGAAAACAGAAAAATGGAGCAAAAACTCGAAGAGACTGCAGGGTAGTTTTTGTGGTTATCTTAACACAGAATGTATGCTGGTGGAAATGACCCAAGGGAGTGAGAAGTTTTTACAGTGAAGGAGAGAGAAGAAACAGCTACTGGAACAATGGCCTTGCATAGATGAAAGCAAAAAGGATCTAGTCTACAACTAAATACAAGGACTTGGCCTTAGATTAAAGCAGAGACAACTTAATCACAGTAACAAACGGGACAATAGAGTATATGAGCACAGATGCACAGATGGCCAGATAGGATTTGATTTTCTCCATTTTCTCAATGAGAATGACAAAGCATTGGAAGTCCAGAGAAAAGGAAAACAGCTGAAACAGTCATTTAGGAGAGTTACAGAACTGACAAGGATAATGCAATAGGATTTCTGGGTGGCTTTTAAAGGGCCACTTGAGGGTAGAGGTCATAAACTGAGACTAAGTACAGGTGTGTGTGTGTGTGTGTGCATTTCTTTTCCCTAGTCATAGTTAGTTATTCAGGTGGGAAGGTGGATTTGGCCAGGGTTGGGCGTTTTTCCACGTGAAAACAGCAAAGAGAATGGTGCAAAAAAATTGAGGCTCTGTGCTAGTGTGAATGTAATGACAGAATCTAAACCTGATAAAAAGGGAAGTGATAAGTGAAGATCCCAGTGGAGTTGGAGAACTTTTTGATCTGGGGAACTAGAGCTGATAACTTCAAAGGAATAAAGGACAGTGACGCTGAAAACTATACCAAGTACAAGTCCACATGGCATGAGATTTGAAATCTGGGGAGGTGGGGTGGGAACTTGGGAGAGAAGGGAAGGAAAGTGGTCTAGAACAATAATTCTCAAAGTGTGGTATGTTAATCTCTGTGGCTCTCTGTGGCTCTGAGACTCATTCTAGAAGTCTGAGAGGTCAAGACAATTTTATGTAATATTAAGGAATTATCTGCCTTTTTTGCTCTCCTTATCTCAAGAGTGTACAAGAGTCTTCCAGACACTACATGACATGATGGGGTCATCATTATGACAGTTAATAGAATCCATGTATTTATTCTTATGTTTTCTAGAATTGTCTGTATTGGTAGCTTTAGGATATAACTAACTTTGTAAGTTTCCCCAAGACTAACTTAGTTTGTTCTAAATACTTCCACTATGTTCTTTTGGCTGTCTTCAGCGTTAGCTGCTATCATCTCTGTAACCTCATTATTGTCCAATAAATTATTTTAAAATCCAAACTTACCTTGAGCCTACAAAGAAATACAATAAAGAAATAAGTACATATTGCTGTGTTTTGCAATATTACTATTGAAGATGCTCTGGAAACTTTCATAAATTTTTTTTTAAGATTTTACTTATGTATTTGAAAGAGAGAGCACAAGCAGGGGGAGCGGCAGGCAGAGGGAGAAGCAGGCTCCCCACCGAGCAGAGAGAGCAGAGAGCCCGATGTGGGGCTCGATCCCAGGACCCTGGGATCACGACCTGAGCCGAAGGCAGACGCTTAATCGACTGAGCCACCCAGGTGCCCCAACTTTCATAAATTTTTGAAATTTATCTGCAACTGTTTAAAATACTTTATTCTAAAATAAATTTATTCTAATGTATTTTTCATCTACTTATTGATGATTTTTGGCTTCAAAGTGAAAAAATCAGAACACGTGCCTGCCCAACCCACAGTGGCACCATCGAAGCCTGACGGTGCTGACAAATAAATACATATGACCTGGAAGGGGGACTGGGCCAACACTGAGCCAAACAGGAAATAAATATTAGAAATAACAAAAATTATCTTTCCCTCAACTTTCTAGACGCTGATCACTTGCCTTATTGGTGCCTACGCAACAGGACGTTTTGAATACTATTGTCACGCCGGTCGTGGGTTCATGGAGGCCAAATATTCAGGGTTCAGAGAAAAAAAATACTTTCGATGAAGATGTGAAAAAGTCTTTAAAAGCCAGAAACTGTTAGACAACTTCACGCTGGGGCTGAAAAAGGCACTGAAGCACCTTACGGGGTAAGTCACGGCACCGCCCTGGCTGGAGAGACGCGCGCCAAGTCCTCCGAGGGGACGCGAGCCTCGGGGCCGTGACAGTGCGGAACGCGTGCTAGAGGCAAAGCCAGTGAAGGAGCCCACCACGCTGCCACCTTCCCATTACACAGTAAGTCCCTGAAGTGAAGACGTGGCAGACATGAAACCTCGTCAGCAGGATGACGCGCAGAGGAACACAGAGCTGCACCTGACCCTGCTATTTTGCTTCTATTAATCTGGCATCAGCACCAACCAATCATTAAAGATCTTTTGTGTGAATGTGTGGCCACAAACACATGTGGTGTTGAACTATTCAAAGCTTTTATGAATCTCATGCTTTACCCTAGAACAGCCGTGCTGACATGTGCACCGATGGAGCAAAGCAGTGTGGGTGAAAACGGCAGGCACGGGGCACAAAGGAAAGGCGGGGCACCAAACTGTCCCAGTAATCACTCACTCCTGCTCTGCCACACACTCTCAAGGAAAGAAGAAAAGGCCACTTTAACTTCAGAATGTCCTGGATGAAGCAACGTGTATAAAAATTTGTACTGACGAAATCTTAATTTACTAAACACTAAATACTAAATCTTAATTTATTATGTGTTCTTAATATTCTGTGTGACTAAGTACTATGAGTCAAGGAAAAGCATCTTCTTGAACGCTGGAGCTGAGAGCTAAC
The DNA here is from genome assembly GCF_011800145.1 of Mirounga leonina. Taxonomy (NCBI): domain Eukaryota; kingdom Metazoa; phylum Chordata; class Mammalia; order Carnivora; family Phocidae; genus Mirounga; species Mirounga leonina. The sequence continues at coordinate 15,728,489 of NW_023270389.1, forward strand.
CTAGCTGTTCTTTTCACAGAATACCATTTTTATTTGAAAGAATGACAAACTATTATAACTCAGATTTGAGTATTTGGTAGACCTTCCTCAAAAGTGAACAAAGTAAGCTGGTTATTTCAATGATAATTCAATGTTTCAAGTGAAAATTAGAATTTTGGAAAACTTCTATCTGCCATGATGAACGTGACGGTTTCCCAATACGTAAGAGTTTAGGGATGTGATCGGTAGTTATAGCAGTAAGTGGGATTTTGGGGGTTTTTCTGGATATTCTACAATGAAAGACATCAGCATTTGGAAGATCTACATAACTCAGTAAACCAACACTTTCCAAATGACCAATGCATGATGTCACAAAATTATGCATGCCTAAAAGACCCATTCAAAGTACAAAATAGACTGATGAATTTTAACAGAGTATGCAGGATTCACTGATATGATTTCAAATGTTTAGGACAGTAGCAAAAAAGAATATCCATGGTTATCTGAAAAGACTATAAAAATGTTTTTTCCAACTACGTATCTGCGTAAAGCCAAACTTTCTCCAGAAAGTTCAACCAAAAAACATAATGCAGCACATTAAACGCACAAACAGGCACCAGAACTCAATGAAATATTAAAGAGATTTACGAAACTGTAAACCAATGCCACTCTTCTCACAAATGTTTTTGCAAAAGAAAGGTATTTTTCATTAAAATATTAATCATGTTACTATGCAATGGGTTTATTATTGCTATTTTTAAACTAATATGTATTTATAAAAATTTCAGTCTTAATTCCCATTATGATAAGTAACAATAGATACCACGCAAAATCTCTTAAATAGTCCTGGATGACATTTTAAGAGTACAAAGTAGTTCTGAGATTAAAAGGTTTGAGAATTTCTGGTCTAGAAGCAACAAATGAGGAAAAGCAAGAAAGTTATTTACCTTATCTTCAGGCCCTGTAGTGTAAGGAACTGGAGAGAGCAGTCATCACTAACTGGGATCCAGGAAAAGCACATTCTCATAAAGCAGCCAAGTTTCAGCTAGAGCATATTGGTTAAAGATTCTACCGTCTCTCCTAAACCACCAACTTTTCCCCCCCTTTACCAGATCTTTCCTCTCATATTGAGTGGTCTTATTATCACTGAACCCTGGAAAGATATGTGGCAACTCTCCTAAGTAATAGTCTTACATATAACCTTACTAATAGTAAGGTTAGTTCTTACAAAGATGGGCAATCCCTCTTAAACTTCAGAATATTACATATACCAGCAAAATGCAGCATAAACAAGGTTTTCCCTACCAATTTCACTTCCACTCCCTCCATCTTGGACACTCCATAAGATGATGCTACTCTCTGAAGCAACAGCGACCATTTTGTCTTTGTCTCCATGTGGACCTCCAACTACTTTTGCATTTAAAGCTACTCGCTCAATAGTCCAATCCAAATATGGGCTTGTAAACACTTGTTGCCATCCTGAAGATTCTTTGATTCTGTTATGAATGGAAACATAAGTTAGACTTAGCAGCAATTAAGCAAATAAAAAGGGATATAGCAAAAAAATTAATCACAGCTATATTTATTAAATATAAAATTTTGCCAATTCATGTCCTCTACAAAGCCAGAATGTCTTTCCTAAGTTATCTTATATTTACATATAGAGGACATATAAACCACTTAAAAAGAGACCAGAGTTCTGTATTGCTCCAAGGTAAAGTTCAGAAAAGTCCTTCAAATTTGAAAAAAGTTGTTAACAGCTAAAAAAAAAAAAATTTTATCTTTCACTTTTCTACACAGAAAAGTGCTACTATCATTATCTACGGATAGGAATGGTCAACAAAAATCAGAATTTTAGGACAGTTATTATTCCTTTCAGTTAATTCAGTTAATTCATCAGTTATTCAGTTATTAACTGAAACTACCTACAATCAACCTATTATTTTTTGGTACTTCAGGTGATGGGGTGATAGGCTATCCAGGCAAACCAAGATAAAGGAGTAATCTGGTATACCATTATGCATTCCAGTATCTTGGACAATCAAATGAACAAAATGTAGGGCTTTGGAAACGCTTAGATTTTAAAGGTTTCTTTCTAAATGAAAAAATTTCATAAGCCTATTCATTCCCCATAAATAAAGGGCTACCAGGGTTCAGATTTGCAGTTCAGTGAATATAAATGCTTTAATATTTAATTTCTGATAAACATACCGATAAATTTTTAATAATTTTTTCTGCCTTATCTGAATTTAAGTCTTTCAGACATGTATTCTGCATGATTATATAGCCAGCTTTCATACATTCAGAACTTAGAGTTAAGCAATCACAACAATGAATGACATAAATTTTAACTACGGAGTATCTATTTTTAAAGTTACACCAAACAAATATGCAAACAAAATTGTAAAGCTTTCATTTGCCTTACCTAAAGAGAATAAACACATATGAGGAAAATAAGTACTCATTTATATACTACCTGACATATTCATCACAAAAAACAAACTTCAGTATTCATAAATGATGGTTACCTGAAGATTTAAATGGAATCACTTTAGCTTCATTTTGTTTAAAAATGTATGCTAAAGTAATACAACCACAATTCACAAAAATATGCCATTTGGGGGAGCCTGGGTGGCTCAGTCGTTAAGCGTCTGCCTTCAGCTCAGGTCATGATCCCAGGGTCCTGGGATCGAGCCCCGCATCGGGCTCCCTGCTCGGCGGGAGGCCTGCTTCTCCCTCTCCCACTCCCCCTGCTTGTGTTCCCTCTCTCGCTGTGTCTCTCTGTCAAATAAATAAAATCTTTAAAAAAAAAAAAAAAGCCATTTGGCCTCCTTATTAATTTCAATAACTAATGACTTCCTTAACTTCAAAGGAATACATAGAAATTGTGTAACTTCTTTTAAGAAAACGTACAATTTTTCCTAAGCATTTTATATATATATACATACACACATGGTCTGCAATTACCCACTTTGGCCACCAGATGGGATCATGTGTTATGACAGACAAATGGAAAAAATCATTTAATAAACTCTAAACATTTACAAACATTGAGATATCAAACAGTTTGGCAAAGTCCCTCTTAGGAACTGCCAAACTGGGCAAAGCAGGGACTGCCAGCACCTTAAAAATAATGACAATATGCTGCTATGTGGATGCAAACATACACCAGGCTCATAGCAGTGTTCAATAAAGAGATGCTGTGTTGATTTAATGAGGTGAATGATGTGATTTTGTGATCATTATTTTATAAATATAATAAAACTGCATGTGATCTAATCTTTTACAGAGATCCTACTTCTAAGCTATCTTTTTAGAAATTAGGGTATTATAAAATAAAGAGATGCCAAAAAGAGTAAAAGAATCAGGACAACATATTTGAAAGTGATTCTAACAATTAGAAAATTTAACCCAGTTGTTTTTAAGTTAAAATTAAATACAAAGATGAAAAAATATATATGCTTTATGATCTTCCATAAAGTAATACAAAACTGAAAATACATAAAACAAGACAGAATGACCTCTGAACAGCACTCCATCTCCTTACTCCTGCCCACTGAACCAACACTATGAAATCAGGAGAGCTATGCAAATAGATTATCTTCCACATTATAATCTTAAAGAAATATAATGGAGGAGTCATGCCCAACATTTTGAAACTTAATGCAAACATAGTGTATGTCAAATTGTATGGGAATAGATAATATATATCAGAAAAACAGAAGAGAGTCTAAAAGTAGATCCAAGTATACATATAAATATAAAGCAAAATAAAGGAGGGCGTTCAAATTCAATGCAAAAGGATAATTTATGTGATAAATCATCAGAACATAATTAGCTAATACCCACTTGGAAGAAAAGAAAATAGATTCCTAAATCTCACACCATAAACTAAAAGTAAATTCTACAAAGATTAAACATCTAAAAAGAAATGCAAGCTCCAAGCGGGCAGCAATTTACAACTACTCTCTGGGGTGCCTTGGTGACAGCAGTCAGTTAGGCAACTGACTCTTGGTTTCAGCTCAGGTCATGATCTCAGGGTCATAGGATCATAAGGTCAAGTCCCCTGTGGAGCTCCCTGCTCAGCATGGAGTCTCCTGGAGACTCCCATTAAGTGCTCACTCTCTCTGTCTCTCTCTCAAATAAATAAATAAATCTTAAAAAAAAAAAAAAAGGAAACAACTACTCTTCATTAATAAAGATATATAAAAGTAAAGCCTGAGAATGTAGAAAATTAGTGAATCTAAGTGAGAACATACAGGGGTTCCAGGTACTATTTCATTTTTTAGGGTTTTAAGTTTATTAATATAAAAAGCTGCGGAAAAACTACTTGTGGAAAAGATTACACTACTGAAATAATTTGAATATTTCTTTTGAAATCTTTTTATTGCCACTGTGTTAAATGATTTAACTGTACCTAAGGAAATGTAACATATCCTCAATTGTTTTCCTTTGTCACTATGCATATTAGTCTGTCATCAATGACATCCAGTGAAAACAAAGGCCACGGTCAAAAGCAAATGCAAAGAATGGAAAATGTAACAACGTCCTTCTTTTTATATTTGTCACTCAGTGAGTAAATTTTGTGCAGTGCTGCATGTCTCTGTCTAGCAAGCAGCAATCTTTAGCACTGCTGAGCAATAATATAAGTTACACCTGGATAACTTATTATAATTGTTTCACAATTCCTCTGGAATTCCTTATCAATAAAAACATGTAGATAATATTTAAGCAAATTAAAAAGTAAAGTCTAAAACAGTTTTCTCAATTTAGATCCATAAGTTAAGTTCAAAACACTTAAGGAAAAAAGAAAATCCTTTCAAATCAGTCTTATTTCATATAAAAGTCATCCCCCAAAGAAATCACCCAAAGTCTTTTCCATAGGACTTGCTAATTAAAATAAAAACATAGAATGCTCTCAAAACGAAGTTTGCATTGAATCCCTACTGCAATGAAAATACAAAGCAGAGATCACCGTTACAAAAGGCTTTTTTACACACATGGCAAACCTACCATAAATTTAGATTAACAAAATGTATCTGGGATTCTTTAAAATGTATCTGTAAACTTTACAAGACATTTTAAATATTTTTAACCTATTGTGGCTATTTTTTATCTAAACTCAATAGTGACAAAATGTTTATACATTCTTTTATTTTCAGCAATTAAGTGGGATCATAGTCTAAGCTAGAATATCACAACCATTTTTGTGCTTCTACACCATTCTCTGTCATCAGTAGCATTGTATATAGTGATTCTAAACTAAGAATCCTGCCCCTTCCCCAATTTAAAAAACAGAATCACTGGTCTACACTCTTCCTCATTCTCTTTTAGTTTCTGAGAATGCAAGAATTAATAAAACCAAACTACCTCTGTGTAAGTCTCACCATTATAGGTATCAAACTATATCATTTTTGCCTACAACTGTCTTGCTTCACTACCTCACTCCCAACTATTTGGTAGTCATGACCAATGTAGTCTTACTACCCCCAAGTATAGAGTACAAAAGACTGAAATCATTCTAGACAGAAAATCACAGGGCTCACATTAATAATACTGCCTTATCATTTAATACAACAGTTATGTGATTCAGAGGCTATATATAACAAGCAAAAAGAAATAACTTCAAGATACCTCAGTTATATCACAGTTGATACCAAGTGGGAAATAGACAAAGGCTACCAGTAATATACTTACCAAGGTAGCTACAAAAATAAAAACAAACTAAATCTAGTCAAGAGATAGGGAAGTGGGCAAAATATGCAGGAAAAAATATGACTAGCAACTCTTAAGTTCATAAATATAAAATCACAATCATTAGAAACGATGCCCTCTCCACAAGCAAACAAGTAATAATTATACAGTACCTGTAACACACGGCAAAATGGGCATATGCAGCTACAATCCAGTTGTGATGGCCAGCGACTATTAGCACCTTTCGTGGATCCACAGGAAATCCTGTTGGTTTTAGAAAAAGAAATACTTTATGTTCTAAAAGCAGAGACTGGTAAACTATGGCCCATGGGCTGACTGTAGTCTTCTGCCTGTTTGGATAAATAAAGTTTTGCCGAAACACAGACATGCACATTTGTTCACATGCTGTCCTTGGCTGTCTCCACGCTGCCAGGGCAGAGCGGAACAGTTCTGACAGAGCCGAATGTTTCGGCTCTTTATGTTTCTTTACATAAAAGGTTTGCCAATCCCTAAAGGTTGAGAGCAAACAGATCATCACACACTTTTTAAATAAAACTTACGTTCAATGAGACTTTTCAAGATATAAATGTTAAAAAGAAAGATGAGGCAAAGATTACATTTTTAAAACATAATTACTCAGTGTGACTCAGACTAAAAACATACGCATTTTTGTCTACTTCTGTTGTCTTTGCTTACCTAGCCGAACAGTCTCTTCTCCAGTTCCAGAGAGAGCAGGCTGGGTTCCATTTCCCCGCGCTTCACCTTCTGTGGAATTCAGTCCATTCCTAGAACCAGCAGAGGACCTAGTTGTGTTGTTTATTTTACGACTAGGAATACCTATGAAAAGAAATAATAAAATAAAATTATTTCTAAGTTCCACCTACCAAAAATTTAAAATTTCACACTATAACTAAGAGATATACAAATGTGAATTTCATCATGGCCAAAACATATCTTCCAATGTAGCAATTTTCTGCAAGTAATTACCATAAAAAACAAAATGAAAATGAATTAAATTCTTTCAACAGATTTCTGATATTTATCATGTCATATCTGATAAGTAAAATTAAGATTTATCGTATTATATTCCATTTCTATCTAGCTCTAGGTTATGGAAATCAATCATTAATTCAGTCAGTCTACTACCAGTGTTTCCATTTACAGTACAGCTGCTTTGTGTGAGGTACAACTTACTTATGGAAACTTCTCTACAGCTTATTGTCAAATGTCTTTTATTTGACACAAATGTCTTATTGTCAAATGTCTTTTATTTTTGGAAGGAAAATCTTGCTCAGAAGCCCACCTTAACACAGGTTAAGGCAGAACTCTTCTAACTGACCGAGGTGGGGGACGACACACGCTTCCCCTGCCTCTCTCCTGGACACTGACCGATTTCTGCAGAGCTCCCGGGCTTCTACAGAAAGGACAACTGACTGACAACTAGTGCTCTAACATCGGGGCTGGCAAACTATGGGCCACGGCTGATTATGTCCAAATAAAGCTGTACTGGTCGCATCCATTCATTTCCGTGTAGGGTGTATGGCAAAACTGAGTGGTTGCCACACAGATCTCATAGCTCACAGCCTGTCTGGCCTTTTACAGAAAAGTTTACAAAGTCTGGCACATCCCTGGTCTAACGTACAGTATGACTTCTGTTAAAATTAAAGTTTGCAACATTTCCCGTCTATTTATATGTGAGAAACTCAATAATCAAAACAGAAATTTTCCTATATATATGTTTTTACTCGCAGAGTGATAAAAAACATTTTTTAAAGACTAAATAAAGTAGAAGTACCTGGTGGAGGCAAGTAACCGTGAAAAAGGACACTGCCACAAGATGAGCGCTCCAATTCTTCACATAAGAGAAGCCTTCTTACTAAAAACATGTCAAAGCAAACTTGTCAAGAGTACATGCAAACAGAAAAACAGTACTCCATATTTATTTTCTCTAGTTAAAGAGGGTAAGGAAAGAAGAGGGAAATGTTTAAGTTAAATCAGTTGACAACATCTATTTACTATGAAAAACCACAAAAAGTATAATAAGCACACTGAACTAGTCCATCAAAAAATAGGACCTGGTATAAAATATATTTCATTAGGCAAGTTTGCTACACGAAAGGTCAAATCATAAATACAAAATATCAGGACAACACATACCTAATGGAGTGATTCCATAAAATTCTGCTTCATGCCTGAGAACATTAATACTCACTCCCCTACAAAAAAAACCAAATAAATGATATATATCCTCCAGCAGCGGCAACTTGGATTATCTGAAGCAGAAGGAAAAAGTACTAGTTCTTAATGTGAACAAAGTTATAAGACTTTAAAACCTACTTTTCTCCTAACATCTTTAGTCGTTTTAAAAGGTCTAAATTAAAAAACTGCATGCCAACAAAAACATTTCCTTACTTAAAAACCATTCCTATGTAGATGAATTGGGTGACTGAGAGATTAGGGCTTCGAAGGGCTAGTATAAGTAAATTATCAAGAAATACATAATAAGGCAAACGAGTAGAAATCTTTCTTATATGGCATTAATTGCTTTTCTATTTTCATAATAATTATATCTAACATATCTTAAACTCCCCAATTACATGGTAAAGCTCCCTACAAGCATGATCTATTTTTTGTATACCTCACAGAGTGCTTGTATATAATGATTATGTAATAACTATTTGTTGAACAAAGAAATTCAGATAAATGATTCTTTTCTCATTAGAACAAAAATAAAAGCAAAACACAAAGTAAAAGGGCGGGGGGAAGACTAGCCTTAGAAAGGGCTGGGCTAACCAGAAGATTATAGTACAGTTAAATAATATGAAAACAAACAGTAAAAAGAACAGAAGATTAAGAGTTTACAATACTAATGATTCATTTTAGGTGTTAGTTATAATTTGTCCTTACTTAAGAAATATTGCCTGGGCAAAAGAAAGAGTGGGCATCACTACAGATCTCATGGAAATTAAAAGGACAATAAAGGAATACTATGAATAATTCTATTCCCACAAATTTGGTAACCTAGATGAAATGGACCTGGACCAATTCCTTGAAAGACACAATTTGCCAAAACTCATGCAAAAAAAAAAAAAAAAGACAATCTGAGTAGGCCTATATCTACTAAAGGAACTTAATCAATAATTAATAATCTTCCAAAACAGGAAGCAACACACCCAGAAGGATTCACTTGTGAATTCTACCAAACATTTAAGGAAGAAATCATACCAATTCTCTATAATCTCTTTCAGAAGAAAGAAACAACAGAATACTTACTAACTCATTTTATAAGGCCAGCATTACCCTAATACCAAAACCAAAAACATTACAAGGGAACTACAGACTAGTATCTCTCATGAACACTGATGCAAAAATTCTCAACAATGCCGTAAGGCAAGAAAGTGAAATAAAGGTACACAGAGTGGAACGGGAAGACATACAATGGTTATTCAGAGATGACATATCATCTATGTAGAAAATCCAAAAGAATAGACAAAAATCTCCTGGAACTAATAGATGATTACAGTAAGGTTGTAGGATACAAGGTTAGTATAAAAAAGTCAATTGCTATGTACCAATAATGAACAATGGAATTTAAAATTAAGAACCCAATACCATTTACATTAGCACAAAAAAAAAAAAAATTAAATACTTAGGTATAAATCTAACAAAAAATATGTAAGATCTATACAAAGCAAACTACATAACTCTAATGAACAAAATCAAAGAACTAAATAAATGGAAAGGTGTTCCATGTTCATGGATTGGAAGACTCAGTATTGTTAAGATGTCGGTTCCTCCCAACTTCATCTAAAATTCAATTAAATCCTAATCAAAACTCTAGCAAGCTATTTTATGGATAACAACAAACTGATTCTACAGTTTATATGGAGAGTTAAAAGACCCAATTGAATAAAGTTGGAGGACTGCCAGTACCCAACTACAAGATTTACCATAAAGCTACAGTAATTAAAACAGTGTGGTATTGGTGAAAGAAAAGACAATCTGAAAAGTTAACACGCTGTATTATTCCAATATATGACATTCTGGAAAAGGCAAAATTATGGAGATAATAAAAAGATCAATGGTTGCACGGAGTGGGGATCAACAGGCAGAGCACAAAAGATTTTTAGGATAGTGAAAATACTTTGCACGATATTAAAATGATGGACATGGGTCATTATACACTTGTCTAAACCCACAGAATGCACAACACCTCGAGTTAACTATAATGTAAACTATGAGTTTTGTGTGGTTATGATGTGTCACTGGAGGTTCATCCTTAATTAAAAAAAAAAATGTACCATTCTGGTGAGTGGTGCTGACAGCGGGGGAGGCTATGCATGTGTGGGAGCAGGAGGTATATGGGAGGTCTCTGGATCTTACTCTCAATTTTGTTGTAAACCTAATACTGCTCCAAAACAGAGTCTTTAAAGAAAAAAAAAAATCCCTGTGTTTAATAAACTGCAATGTTAAACTGCTTTTATTTGTCAAATTAGTTGTGACTGGTTTAACACAAAAACAGTTAAACCTCTCCTATTCTATTTCAAAACCATCTGTGTTAACAGTACAGTATACTGCCTAATTACAAGGTGGCTCAGGACACAACAGTTCTTGAGGAACTCCAATCTCCTGAGGACAAGAAAACAAATATGGTAATTGTAACAGTGTGATAAGGGCAACACAAGAATTTTATGGAAGGTAGAGAATTAGAATACAGCATTTTTAAAATTCCTTCCCATCTTCTTTTGAAAGGTACTACTCAGAAAATTTTAATTTGCTAGGCCTCTTTAAGTGAAATAAGGCAGCAATTTATAAGTAGAACACTCAATAAATACGGGTATTTAATTCTAACCAGTTCTGCCTTTCCTGAGTTATCTAATTGTGGATTAATCAACAAGGACAATTTACTAGAAGTAAATTTAGGCTTCTTTAATCAAATGCTAGGGGTCAAAATAATTTTACTCAAGAAGTAAGTAGTTAGTAACGTATTTGCCACCTCCACCTAGACCAAGAAAACAAACAAAAAGCTCCAACGAACTCTTTCATTCATTCAATAAAGATCTACTGAAAAGCTACTATATGCACTGCAAACAAACTAGACCAAAAACTCGTCGCTTTTAAGGAGTTCATATTCCAGTGAATATAAGCCAAAAATTATATAGTATTATAAAGAAGCAGGTCAAATAAACAACCAGAATTTTTTTTTTTTTTAAAGATTTTATTTTTAAGTAATCTTTACACCCAATGGGGGCTCGAACTCACAACCCTGAGATCAAGAGTCACATGCTCCCCCATCTGAGCCAGCCAGTCGCCACTAAACAATTAGAATTTTAAAAGCTATATCTAAAAAAGTATAGAGATCCTCAGTGGAAGTTCACTGGGAATATACAGAATAAAAGAATAATAAAATACAAATTAGATTGTAAATTCTTGGTAGGAATCCAGACTACGGCAAAGTTAAAGAAATAGTTTAAGTGGTCATTCGTTTATCTACAAAAACCTACGTTAGATCCTGGGAATAGACAGTATAGTGCTTGCGCTGTTGGAATTTAAAGTCAAACAGAAGAGAGACTACGGAAAAAGGAATACGTGTACGGAATGCTGTGGTAACAGCAGGACAGGAATCTACGAAGACCTAATAAAGTGGACACAGCAGAGATCACTGAAGAAGTCAGGATTAAGCCAAGACCAGACAGGGGTAAAACTATCAAAGCAAGAGCAATCAAGCAGGGGCAAGATCACAGAGAGCCTTAAGAAACAATAAAGTCCAAAATCTCTAGCCATTAATCAAAGAACATATTAAATAAGAGTTTTTTTGTTTTTTTTTTTTAAGATTTTATTTATTTATTTGAGAGAGAGAGAGTGAGAGACAGAGAGCACGAGAAGGAAGAGGGCAGAGGGAGAAGCAGACTCCCCACCGAGCAGGGAGCCCGATGCGGGACTCGATCCTGGGACTCCAGGATCATGACCTGAGCCGAAGGCAGTCGCTTAACCAACTGAGCCACTCAGGCGCCCTTAAATAAGAGTTTTAAGCAGAGTAGCAACCAGATGAGATTTATATTTTGATAAGGTAATGTTGGCCACAGTGTGGAAAACCAATCGGAAGAATAGAGAACTGAAGGCAGGAAACTCGTTAGGAAACTGCTGGGAGTAGTCCAGAGGAAGAGAGAGGATAGGTTGGTGGCCTCCATCTGTGACTTTAATTCGGAGGAAACTTTCAAGCAAAAGTAATTTGGGGTCGGGCCGGGGGGGACCTTCCTATCCACAAAATATACCCAAAGTACATACCTATCAATAAGAATTGACTTTAAAGGGATGTGATTCTTACCGTAAGTCTAGTTCTTTTGTCCGAAGAAAATTTAAAATGGGTGCAAATGCTGCTGGATCTCGATCAATAAATATCTGTAAATGAAGAATTGTTTTATTTTCAAATTAAAAATAAACTGACATTAATATGTGTAACACAAACTTAGGGAACAAACACTAAATTATTTAAATATTATATTTACTTGATTCCACTCTTAAATTTGAATGTTTCTAAAATTGGCACGCAGTTTTAACTGTGTGCATTTAATGCAGTATTGTCTCCCCACCCCAAAAACCTATTATTATATTGATAATATTTTAATTTGTAGGAAAAATGGCATCTATTTATTGGTATCTTTGGTAAAAACACCCAAGGGAAAATTTTTATCTGAAATATACTAGAATTCAGTAAATATTTTGAGAACATCATGCACAAATAATACCTTCTTACATTATTATTAATTATTGCTGACAGTGATTGTGACTTACATAACTTGTGATTCATACGTGAATCATTAAAACAATGTACTTTTATAATACAGGGGGGGTAATCAAGAAAAGTAAGTATTGCACATTACTGTCAAAACTGGAAAAGAGGGGCACCTTGGGGGCTCAGTCATTTATGTGTCTGCCTTTGGCTCAGATCGTGATCTCGGGGTCCTGGGATCGAGCCCCTCGTGGGACCCCCTGCTCGGCGGGGAGTCTGCTTCTCCCTCTGCCCCACCCCCACACTCCTGCTCTCTCTCTCTCAAATAAATAAAATCTTAGAAAAAAAAACAAAACTGGAAAAGTATACTATTGTCCTAACACCTCTACATCCTATTATCTCAATTTCCTCAAAAGCTAGGGATGGCAGATGATGACATTTCTTAAAACCACAAAATACATACCAAGAAAATAAAATGCTGTAGAAAATATGAAATCTATAATTGATAACTTTCTAGAGGAATATATACCAACCCTATTTTGAATTAATTATAAAACTGAATACCTTTTAAAGCTTAGGTTAGTCAACTAGACAGGGGAATGGCAGCTTACAGTAAAGCTCTTTATACTAGTATTATGTTTATACAATCAATGAGGCTGTTCTAGCTTCATAAATTCTTGCTTTTGTTTTCATTAGAACCAATGAGAAGTTGAAGAAACACCACAGATCAGTGGAGATCTTATTACTGGTATCTTTTTTATGATCTCATATGGACACACCTGCTTTTGCTGTCTTATTTCATCTGTAAATCCCATCACTGCAAATAAATACCTTTGGCCAGTGCGTTGCCTCCAACAGAAAGCCTTCTTTCGGTTTTAGGAGTACTAGCCATTTACTTTACATACAATGATGCACACATTATAACTGCTTTTTAAATGTATAAACCAGTATTTTTGTACTAAAACCTAACAGCTCTTTCCTTTCCTCATTTCGCCATTGCTGTACAAGTTCTTCAGGTTTTTCTACAATATAAAGAAATTGTAGGACTTTACTAATTTACAATATCTTACCATTCTCACTCAATATCAAAATATTTTAGTATTTATATTCATCTATTTATTGTTAAAATTTTAAGTACTGATTAAAAGTATTTCCTCTCCTGACAGTGTAAGCTCGTATCCTCGAATCCCTCTAATCATAAATACTTAAATTGCTATATTCAGTATTCCACTTAGAGCTCCCTTCTATTAACTATAGAAAAACTACATACAACAAGAAATAAAACACTTTTTAAGTACATATTTGTCACTTTCACTTAGTGGTTATTAAAAGATTAGCTTTCCTGTGTTTTCTTAGAGTCCCTATATAATAAGGGTCAAGCATTATAAGCATTAGTTGATTCAATTTAGAAACATATATCAACATATTATACTCACAGCACCAGTTTCATCTCGAAGTGTTGAAATTCTTCCACTCAGCAAGCTAGAGGACATGAACAACAATCCAGAGTTAGTTCTTAAAATCTGAGTATGAATAAAATGCACAAATTCTTTACCAAATATCAAAGACCAATACAAATGAATCATCCTATCTCCAAAGTAAAATAAAAATTTTTTAATTCTGTTTTAAGAGTTAAGATTTTTTATCCAAGAAAAAGTTTAATTTAACTGGAAAAAGGAAATTTTTATTACTTTAATGATCAAGTTTTTAAAAAATGGTATTAAAGAATTACATGAAATACCTGGAAAAAAAAGAATCTGGAATCCACATAAGAGTTTGTCTTGAGGTACTAAATCTGCAATGAAAAATTATCTGTTATTATAGATGAGGACACGATCTGAAATTTCAGTATTCGTTAACCTGCTTTAATATGCTGGCTAATAATTTACAAGTTGTTGCACAGCTATAGCTCTATCAATATTGTACAGTTATTATTTAAAATTTTTTTTATATTATTTTAAAATTTTGCCTCTTTCAATTCAGAGTTAAGATTATTCAAAAGCTCTCAACAAAATCAAATAATTAACTCATTGGCATATACTGCTTCTTAAAACACTACTTTCCAGCATGCCCATCTCCTGAAGAATCAATCAGCCCATCACAACAAACCCGAACTTCTCAATATACCGTTCAAAATTATCTTTGGGTCCTGTTTCATCTCTCCAACATGAATGTTTTCTCATCTAATAAGACAATACTTCAATGCCCCCGGACAATTCATGCTTACTACCATTTCGGTATCTTTATCTCCACTTGAGCAACCTCCTCATGTCCAATAATCCAAATTCCATCCATTTTCTTGATACCACTCAGGTTTTACCTTCTCCTTAAAGGCTTTTCCAAATAGACTATCCTATATTATCTTTTTGAGCTTCTGTTGCATTCATTCATTCAAAAACCACTCAGTAAATATCTCATTGTTCTGAGGTTAACTGCCATTTGATCAAGTCCAGATTGTCTTATTACCAACTTTGGAGGGAACTTTATCCCAGCCTACTGTAACAAACTACCTACGCAGTTTTTTACTCTCTGTTGCCATCACCATGTGTCCTCACACAGAAGAGAGCCTAAGAGATCTCTGTGTTTCTCCACATTCACTATCTAGCTTTATATGACTGCTTTAAAACAGTCCCTGTGCCCATCAACCAGATCAAGAAAGGATCCAAGTAGTTTATTCAAGAAACCATGGCAAATTTTCCCAAGTGTGTATCTTAGCAGAATAGTAAGAAAAACTGGGGAACAGATTACAACAGTCAAAGGAAACTGACTTGGCCAAATAAATAAAAGCCAAGTCCAGTAAATGGCAAACTGAAGGATACAAGGATCCACTGCCAAAAAAAAAAAAAAAAAAAAAATCACTGTGTTCTGGAGGGTATCAAATTAATTCCAAATAAGGTCATTATAATTTATGATCTTTCACGTTTACTAATTATTCAGCAAACTGTTTGCCAGATAACTCAAATTTTGAGTTACTTAGAAAATTACGCAGGTCTGCTTAAAGTTGTATTAGCAATTTCAATTAAAATCAGCAGTTTGGGGTAGGTTTAATAATTTGAAATCTCTGGGCAAAGGGATTGGATCCTCACCCCCACCAATTTTTTTCTTTTTTCAAACAGGAGGAAGACAAATGGGAAAAAACAAAAAACAAAAAAAAACCCACAGACCTTTAAAACTAAGTTCCAAGTGTGACTTCATAAAAATGATAACATTTAAAATTACATATGACAAGCATAATTTTCTACAATGAAAGCCTTTTCTACTGTTTTTTATCTTATACCCAGTGTGCCAAGAAGATGCCATAAAGATGCCATAAAGACAGACACACACACACACACACACACACACACACTGGAATATTACTCAGCCACCAAAAAATGAAATCTTGCCATTTGCAATGATGTGGATGGAACTAGAGGAGGATATTATGCTAAGCGAAATAAGTCAGAGAAAGACTATTATCATATGATCTCACTCATATGTCGAATTTAAGAAACAAAACAGAGGATCATCAGGGAAGAGAGGAAAAAATAAAACAAGAGGAAACCAGAGGGAGAAAAAACAAAAGAGACTCTTAATCATAGGAAACTGAGGGTTGCTGGAGGGGAGGGGGGTGGAGGGTTGGGGTAACTGGGTGAGGGACAGTAAGGAGGATGTGTGATGTAATGAGCACTGGGTATTATTTAAGACTGAAGAATCACTAACCTGTACCTCTGAAACCAATAATACATTATATATTAATTAGCTGAATTAAAATAGTTAAAAAAATAAAACTGCAAGTCAAAAACGGGGGGGGGGGGCGATGTCCAATCTGGTCTCAGCAAAAATGTCACTAAAGATATTAGCATATTATACTTCTTGTCATTTGCCTCCTTCTAAATTAATTTGGAAGGAAATTAAAATTATTTATTCTGCAATATTACTATGTCACCAACCCTTGCATTTCCGATTTATTATTTCAAATTCCTTGATCAATCCTGTAAGGTTGGTACTATTATTGTCACTTTACATTTTATGAAAACTAAGCACTAAAAAATAATTTGGCCTAGGTTGCTGAGCTAGTTAGAGGTAAAGCCTGGGAGCCAGAACCCCTATCTGCATGATTCCAAAGTTCTTTGTAAGTCCCCCACTAGCTGGTCAGAGACCTCTCACATGAGGCCTCAAATCACACTCATTCGTAATAGAATTAATCCCTAATTGAGTCATATTAGGTTTCTTTCACTAGTTTTTTTTTTTTTTTTTGTAAATAACGCTAACTCTAAATGAAACCTCATCTTCTCTACTTCCTCAATCACCCATAACATGTTAAATAAATCATAAAAAACATTGCTCATTTTTGAAATTCCTTGGAGTATTTCCAATTTCTTATCTTTCCTCCCTGGGGCGGGGGGGGGGGGGGTGTCAGATAAGACAATGGCAACGACACACACCTTACCTTAGCATATACTTCTCTGCTCACAGTATGCTCTCCTGATTTTCACTCTATCAGAGCCTACTTCCATTCTAAGCCACAGGTGGTTCTCCCAGTGGCAATTCCTCAGCTTTAATGACAATGAAATCAGGACTTCTTTTTCCTTTACAATGATTTAAGTGACTGTGTTAATATGTCTGTACAACATATAGATGCCTTCTGGACACCTCCTAGCTCTAAAACACTCCCAGAGTCTATGATTCAAATATTCAAGAAAATATTCTCAGAATACCTGGAGTTGGATTTTCTCTTTTTCTATAGGCCATGTCATTACTTATTTTATAAACTATGTTATCCTAGCAAATTTAAAGTTTGTGGTGTTTTTACTTAATTTCTCATTCCTAACAACTTTCATGTCTTCTAAATTGTTCAATCTAATAATACATTGACCTAATTTTGTATTCTTTGCTAATATCGCTTAGAAAACCTTAGATCCTGTTATGATCTAGTTCCATACAGTGAAACAAAATAAAATGTTCAAGCTCCAAGATGGCTGCCTTTTATGATTTAAAAATGTAAACTGAATTCTACAGTCATTAACAAGAATTCACTCATTACACCACCCACTTTCAATACACAGTAAATAACAATACATTTAATTTTTATCATAATAGTGTCATCTCCTTTAGAATGCCTGGAAAGAAGATATCCACAACCCAGGAACCAGTACAGGGATTTTAAATGACTATAGTGCTACTCCTCAGCATTAACATACACTGAAGGCCAACTCTTGTGGGGTATTCCATTTTTGCAACCGGAAGTTACCAAACCTGCAAATTTTTCATGTGATTTTTAGGGAAAAAATCCATTTCTTACATTAGGAGACATAAATCTTCTCCAAAGGACCGGTATCTATGTAACGCCAATAATGTAGTATCTTATCTTACACTGTTAAACAGTTCTGTTTCGGGGAATGAGGGAAAAGAACAGGGAAAGAATGAAGAATTACTGTTTCTTGTGTTGAATTCTCTAGCACACCAAGAAAATGATTAGATACTTAGGGTTAAAACACGATACATTTTATTCCTACGGTTCACTCCACTGCTGCTGTCTTGCATTTTAAAAGATATTAAAGTTTCAGACGTTGAAACCCTTTCATATTCTCGAGCACCTCATCGTTCATCTACCAAGCTTTAAACTCAACCACCCCTTCCTTCCAGCAGAGCTGGCAAAGTCCCATTTCTAAGAAGAGTGACTCAGAGCCATAGCAAATCCACAAAAAATTATTTTCCCCCCAACCAGCTTAATAAAAGGCACAGACAGGGAGTGGAAAGCCAGAGAGAGGATAAAGAAAGAGGTTTCAGTGTGTCTACTCTGAGTGTGCCACACCGTGCCAAGGCTTTCCAGAACTATTAAAACTGCAGTTCCTGGACCCACTGCCCTGCAAGTTGAACAGATCGTTTCAAAGCCATGCGCCCAGAAACTACGACAATAAACAACGTACTGCGAATCTGTGCACTCCATCCACCGAAAGCCTTCGGGATTACAAACACTCCTTCATTAGGAAGGGAAAAGAGCACTGCGCTTTCTTGCCCCAGCGAACCGACACCCTGACCGAAAGCGAGAAGGCAGGTTCATCTGCAAGAGCCAAACCTCAAGGCCGGGCTCCCACAAAGTAAATTCCTCAAACAGGCTGTAAGGTTAGGTGAGGATGGCTTTTTCAAGTTCCTCCTAGCCTGAGAGCTTAGAAAGGGGGAGGGACAAAGGTCGCATTCTAGGAAGGCAGGCACTTGGGCACACGGGCCCGGCTCGCGCTAATTCCAGAGGCCCTCCTGCCTCGCCCTGCCCGCAGCAGATACTTCAGTTCTTCCCGCCGGGAGGGCCCCCGCGCTCCCCACCTGGCCCGGCTCCCACCTCCGCCCTGGTCCCCGTCGCCCCCCTGCAGGCCGCCCGCGGCATCCCGGCTCCGAGCCCCCTCTCCGCCGACTCACCTGGTCCCCCCCACGTTCAGCTGCACGATCTCGCCGCTGCCGGCCGCCGCCGCGGCGAAGCTGCCGCACTGCCCTCCCGCCATCTCCGGCGGCTCCGGGCGCGCACGCCGCCCGCCCTCCCCGCCCGGGGCCGTCGAGCCCGCGGCGGGAGCCCG
>NW_023270389.1:15747848-15833540 GCF_011800145.1 Mirounga leonina
CGAGCCCGCGGCGGGAGCCCGAGGCGGCGGCGGCGGCGGCGGCGGCGGCGGCAGGGCCAGCTGGGCGGCGGCGGCGGCCGGAGGGCGGGAGGTGCGCGGAGCCTCCCCCACCTTCCCGGCGGCCGGGCCGAGCTCGCCCGCCGCCGCCTCTTCCCCTCCGCGCCCGCGCCGCGGGAGGGCAGCCCGGCCTCCACCTCTCGCGGCCTCCAGGCCGCACGGCCGGCCCGGGCCTCTCCTAGCGCCCAGCTGCCGCCGCCGCCACGGCGGCCGCCGCAGCCGCAGCCCGCCTGGGAGAAGGGGTCGCCGCTGGGGACAAAACACCGCAGCGCTCGCCCCTTCGCCCGCCGC
Source organism: Mirounga leonina (assembly GCF_011800145.1). Classification (NCBI taxonomy): domain Eukaryota; kingdom Metazoa; phylum Chordata; class Mammalia; order Carnivora; family Phocidae; genus Mirounga; species Mirounga leonina. Next base: position 15,748,197 of record NW_023270389.1, read on the forward strand.
CGCCGCGGAGGAGGAGGAGGTGGTGGAGGAGGAGGAAGGAAGGGCCGGGGAGGAGCTGCCCAGCTCGGCGGGGCTGGCGCGGAGGGACGTCGGGAATGTGCTCCTGGCCCGCCGCCCGCTCGGCCGGGATTGCGCGTCTGTCCTCCTCCCCGCGCGGCCCCAGCCTGTTGCCTTTTGCACTGAAGGTTTTCTAGCACCAGGAGTCCAGGGTCCCCAGTTTGGGGGCAAGTCTGGGCAGACCGCCCTCAAGCAACTTTATTTATCGTCCCCTTTCTGCACATGGATTTGGGAGGTGAAGGGAGATTTTGCGAGAGCTAGTGGTTGATGCCTGAAGGCAAAAAGTGCCAGTGCAGTGAAAATGTGGGGATGTTAAACTTTTTTACAGCGTTTACCGCAGCAAATTCGTTCCTGTATTAACTCTCTTCAGTCTCAACCCTGGTGACCGAAGCGGTTTTGTTGTTTTGTTGAGCAGGGAAGGAAACAAAAGGACAAGAACAAACAACCCGTAGCCTGTGTAGAGCGATGTGTTTCTGGAATACAGTAAGCATTCAGTGTTAGTCACACACAAATGCACACTTAAAAAAAAAAAAAAGTGTTTGCTTTAAATAGTATATGTATTGGAGCCCGAAAACTTACTTAGTGGCTACTGAAGTATATTTTAAAAATCTTAACACAAAGGGGGGTTCCTGGCTGGCTCGGTCTGAAGAGCATGGCAAATCTTGATCCTGGGGGGTTGTAAGTTCAAGCCCCACCTTGGGCATGGAGATTACTTAAAAACAGAATCTTTTAAAAAATAAGATCTTAACACTATAACACCTGATGTTAGCCAAGAAAAGCTAATAGAGGCAGTGTAGTACGTTTCAGAGTTCATTAGTCTGTGGTACTAAATTCTGTTAAAAAGAAATAGGCCCAACATGGAGTCACTTTTGCTAAGCCCCATCAAGACTTAATGCCTAACCTGGGGGGCCTGGCTGGCTCAGTGGGAAGAACATGGGACTCTTGTTCTTGCCATCCTGACTTGGAGCCCTAGCCTAGGTGTAGAGATTATTTAAAAATAAAATCTTAAAAAAAAAAAAAAAAACACTTAATGCCTCACCTAATTGCAGTTTCAACCTCTCCTAGGAGTGGAAATTTAAACCAATTAGTCTGGAATTTCCAGATCAGCATTAGTGAGGTAACCTGCCAGATAAGGCCCCTGTCATCCCCTAAGGGAAGGTAACCTTGCCTCAAATAATTTAGTCCTTTTTTTTTTAAAGATTTTATTTATTTATTTGACACAGAGAGAGACAGCTAGAGAGGGAACACAAACAGGGGGAGCGGCAGAGGGAGAAGCAGGCTTCCTACTGAGCAGGAAGCCGGATTTGGGGCTCGATCCTAGGACCCTGGGATCATGACCTGAGCCCAAGGCAGATGCTTAACGACTGAGCCACCCAGGCGCCCCTAATTTAGTCTTTAAACCTCCCAGTCCTGCCCTCCTTTTGCCTCTAAAAACCTTTCATTTTGTACCACTCTAAGGAGCTGCCCAATTCATGAATCATTGAATAAAGCCAATTAGATCTTCAGTTTTACTCAGTTGTTTAACAATTCTTAGCATGAATTGTGGTTTTTTATAGTTTTACCATTAAGAATTCAAACTGAAGACCTACATGTTATGATTTTATTTTCATTGTCATAATAATTTTAAAAAACAGGGGCGCCTGGGTGGCTCATTCGGTTAAGCGTCTGCCTTCCGCTCAGGTCATGATCCCAGGGTCCTGGGATCGAGCCCTGCATCGGGCTCCCTGCTCAGTGGGGAGCCTGCTTCTCCCTCTCCTCCCCGCTCAGTGTTCTCGCTCGCTATCTCTGTTTCTGGCTCTCAAATAAATAAATAAAATCTTAAAAAAAAAAAAAAAATTTAAAAAACACTCTGCTGAAAAATATACCAGTGATATAACTTTATCCAAATTTGATTTAAAAGAGGATAGCACAACTTACAAGATAAATATTATTTACCTCAGTTAATGATGATGATGATAATAATAATAGCTAATTTGTATTGTTAAAAAACAAAATTTAACTGAGTAGATTTGAAGGTCTAATTGGCTTTATTAAACACTTCATGAATCGGGCAGCATCCCATCTAGCAAGTAGAGGGGGGCCTCTGAGGAGTTTTACAGAATGGAAAGTTTTTATAGGAAGGAAGGTGGGGCAAGCAAATTAGGAGCAAAAGAAAAGAAAGGATTGTTTCATCTTCCATTACAAGAAGGGACAGGGGGTCTTACTGAAATTGCCTCATCTTTTTGAGGGATGGAGAAGGCCCATGTAACAAATTATTTTATTGGTGCTGGTCAGAAAATTCCTGACTGCCTGGTTAAAACTTACATTTCTGGGTGAGGTTGACATTGCAGTCAGGTTAGGCGCCAACTGGCTCTTGGACTTGGCCTAAGTGATGCCATTTTGGGCCTGTGGTTTTCTTTTTAACAGGATTTATTAAGGATTTATTACATGTTAGATGGCTTAGATATTTTTTGTCATTTTTTTTCTTCATAGCTATTATTATCACTAAAAACCTGAGACTTAAAATGATCAGGAAACCTGCTTAAAATTACATAGCTGGCAAGTGGCATAGCAGGAATTTGTAGGCAGGCACTTTAATTTCGGGGCCTCTCTGCAGGGTGCCTTAAACCTTCACTTTATACTGAGAAGATGAGTAACAGCTCCGATTAAGAGAGCAGGAAATTAAGATTCCCTCATACCTCAAACAGTGTTAGCTATCTTCCTTCTAACCCATAATGTCTGCTCCTATCAGAATCTGAAACTTTGCATTCTAATTTGCAAGATAGAATTAGGTGGTGAAAAAGGCCATTTAATTTTTCCTGGGCCCATACCTTGGAAAAATGTAATGATCACTTACTAACAGATTTTTGCCTTTAATGAATTCAAGAGGCAACGTGGAGGTAAACTAAGGCCTGTGATATTATGATTTATTTATTTATTTATTTTTAAAGATTTTATTTATTTATTTGACAGAGAGAGAGATAGTGAGAGCAGGAACACAAGTAGGGGGAATGGAGAGGGAGAAGCAGACTCCTGCAGAGCAGGGAGCCTGATGCGGGGTTCCACGCGGGGCTCCATGCGGGGCTCCAGCAGGGCTCTATCTCAGGAACCTGGGATCATGACCTAAGCCAAAGGCAGAGGCCTAACAACTGAGCCACCCAGGTGCCCCGATATTATGATTTACAATAAGAAAGATATTTGGCCTTCATCCCCTGTTCTGGGACAGAACTCCTAAAATCATTGTAAATTCCTAAATGATGAGAGCACTAGTGTTTCTTTGTTATGTTAATGAGGTGACATCTGGAAAGCACTTAGGTAACCTAAGGTTACGGGCTGGTTCCTAGAGGAGGACCCAACCCTGTGATTAGTGGGTTGGAACTTTTAGTCCCACTATCCCCAACTACCACCTCGAGGAAGAATCAATTACCAATGGGCAATGATTTAATCAATGAAGGCTTTGTAAAACCCCAAAGGGACAGGACTGAGAGACCTTCCAGGTTGGTGAACATGTGAAGATTCAGGGAGAGTGGCATTCTCTGAGAGGGCATGGAATCTCCATCCCCTTTTCCCATACCTTGCTCTTCAGATCTCTTCCACCTGGATATTTCTGAGGTATTTCCTTTTGTAATACACCCATGATCTAGTGAGTAAGTGGGTTTCCTGAGTTCTGTGAGCTGCTGTAACAAATGAATCAAACCCAAGAAGAGGGTTGTGGGAACCTGTGATTTGTGGCCATCAGTCAGAAGCACAGGTAACAACCTGAAGTTGCAACTGGTGACTTAAGTCCAAAGAGTGAGTTGGGGGACCCTCCGATCTATAGCTGGCCAGTCCGAAGCACAGGTAAGAACCTATGCTTGTGATTGGCATCTGAAGTAGAGGACACTCTTGTAGGACTGAGCCCTTAACCTATGGAATCCAGGTAGATAGTGCCAGAATTGAATTGAATTTGTAGAATCCCCCTACTGGTGTCCAGAGAATTGCTTGATGGTGGCAGGGAAACTCCTCCTTTCCCCGCAGTGGAATTGTGTGCAGAATCCCTTAGTAGGCATTCAAATGAGAGGTGAGTAGGCAGTTATAAGAGGATGGTTGGAAGACAGGCAGGCAGGGGCAAGGGGCCTCGTCTTGAAAGAAAACGACCCTTAAAAGGAAAAAGACCCCATCCTGTTATTCCACACCACTCTGGAAGGAGCCCTCCACCCTTTCCCACATGAACAACTATCTGATAGGTAGATGAGCACATGGACAAAAACCTGATTGGGTGACAGGCACATGGAGAGTTAATCAGATTAAAGCAGACTGTCAACAAGCCCATAAAAACTCCTAGATTTAAATGCCAAAATGGCAACCCTCTCAGGTCCCCTCCCTCTTCCAGGAGCTTTGTACTGTCGCCCAATAAACTTTGCTTTGCTGTGCACCACTCTTCGTTGGGTCTACCTCTTCATTCTTCAAAGCAGCATGACCGAGAACCATGGGCACTAAAGGAAAAGAAATCCTGAAACACAGTTGTATATAGAAGTTGGAAGTTTGGAAGGGAGATTCAAACTGAAAATACTCTTAATCTCTGCTGAAATAACACTGAGATCATAAGGGGGAGAGTGTAGAATGAGACAAGAATAGGGATCAGGAGGGAGCCCTTGACTATCCAACATTGGGAGACTGGGAGAAGAAGAAAATACAGCCAAGGAGAAAGGAATTCTGGCAAGATGGAGGAAAACCAAGGGATTAGGGTGTCCAGTGAGATAATAGATCAAATAAAATAACTGAGAATTGACCACTGGATTTAGTAACATGAAGGAAATTGGCGATCTTCTAAGTAAGAATAGTTCTAGTGCGGCAGTGGGAGAAAGAGCATGATTGGTGGGGTTTCACTGTAAAGAGGAGTAAAGAAATGGACAGTAGCAAGCAGGGGAAGTAAGGTCAAGAGAAAGCTTTGTCAAGATGGTAAAAGAAATAACTATATACTGATGGAAACCATTTAGTAGAGAGCAAAAACTGGTAATTCAAGAGAGGCAGAAGATAATTATTAGAGTTACGTCTTTATGTAGATGAAAGACCATATCTAGTCAACAAGTAAAGATAGAGAAATTGAGCCACGAGGATAGATAATTTGTCCAGTGTTTGCCCAGTGTTTGCTGTTGCCATTGTTATTATGGTTATCTTCTGAGCCTTTCCAGGTGTAGATACACCCATTATTTGGGTATGTCTCCAATGGTATACTGTATCTATCAGATTTTAAAACCATAGGCTTGAGATTACTAACAATAATAGGGAAAATTTCCTCCCACAGAACTGTCAATACCCTAAAGGCAAGCCATAAAAAGAGGGAAAGGACCCAAAGGTTAACTGGATCCCATCCCTCAAACCTGAACAAACAAAACACATTCCTATCTGATGGCAAACTCATCAAAGAAGTTGTGGTTTAAGGGGAAGATGTAAGGACAATAATCTGGAAAAACTGGTGTAGGGCCCAAAAGACATCTACCCTCCAGGCCCGCGGTATGAGGATTATGGGAAAGAAAATAGCCGACAGTTGAGAAGGAAGCAAGGGAGTCAGCGTCCGTTGGGGAGAGCCTACTTTTAGTCTGTGTCAGGAATATTTAGAAAAGAAGCTGAGGGTAAAGGGAATTTTCTTTATGAGGGACCATAAATTCCAAAGCTCACATTGGAAAGGTTGTGTTCTGGGGGAGAACAGTGGAGAATGAGAAATGTAAATGCTGGATTTTTGTGCGTAACATTATAAAATGGGAAAATCAGCACGAACAGATTAGTCCTGAGGTTCCCTTAGGCAGATTGTGGTGGTGATTCAGAGAAGGTTTTGTTTAATTTGGGGGTGGGGTTGAGAGCAAAGGCCTTTGCCTGAAGCAAAGAAAGTTCAATGAATACTCCCAGAAAACTATTAAGGCCTGAGATGATCTCATAGACCACCTATCAGCATTCAGCCTCCCTCTGCTATCTTCTTCCCATGTTCCTTCCTACCTCTCTATTCCATTCCAGGTACACTGGCCACCTTGTTATTATTCCAAAATGCCAAACATGCTCCAGGCTCAGGGTTTTATACCTTGCTTTTCCCTCTGCTTGTGAAGTTTTTTCTTGAGATACACAAAGGGCTCACTTCTTCAGGACTCTGCTCAAATATCACCTTAACAGAGAGATGTTTGTTCTTCTAAGACAACAAGGGAAACAAAATAGAATCACAAAAAATATGCTCAATTAATCCAAAAGAAGGTATAAAAAGAGTAAGGCAAGAATAGATGACACAAATAGAAAACAATTAGCAAGATGGTAGATTTAAACCCAGCCATATCAATAATCACATTAAATGTAAATGGTCTAAACACTCCAATTAAAGCAAGGTTCATCAGACTGGATAAAAAAGCAATACCTAACTACAGACCACCGAAAAGAGAACCTTTTAAAATATAAGGTCACAAATAAGTTAAAAGTAAAAGAATGAGAAAAAGATGAAAGAGGAACCATATGCAACAGACCGAATGTTTGTGTCCCCTACCAAATTCATACGCTAAAATCCTAACCCCCAACATGATGGTACTGGGTCGGGGGGGGGAGGCTTAAGGAAGAAATTAGGAAGGTGGAACCCTCATGAATGGGATTAGTACCATTAGAAAAGGAATGGCAAAGAGCTCTCTTACCCTCTTTCTGCTGTGGAGGATACGATAAGAAGATGGCACTCTGCAACCCAGAACCCAACAGTGCTGGCACCCTCGTCTCAGACTTCCAGCTTCTAGCACTATGAGAAATTTCTGTTGTTTATAAGCCACCCAGTCTATGGTAGTTTGTTGTAGCAGCCCAAACTAAAATATCATACTAACACTAGTCAAGAGAAAGCTGGAATAGATATATTAATATCAGACAAAGTAGATTTCAAAGAAGAGCAAAGAATACTACCAGGGATAAAGAAGATCATTTCATAATGATAAAGGAGCTATGCCATTAAGACAACATAACAATTAATAACACTTATGTGTCTAAAAACTGAGCTTAAAAATACAGAAAAAAAAACCGGATAGAACAAGGAGAAATAGACAATTCCATAATTATAGACAGATGTTTCAGTATTTTTAGTGCAATAATTGGTTGAACTAGTAGATGAAAAATCAGTAAAGACATCGAAGATTTGAACACTATCAACTAAAATAACCTGTTCGTATTAGTAGAAGATTCTACTCAATAGCAAAATGCACATGCTTTTCGGGTGCTCACAGAACACTTACCAAGATAGACCATATTCTAGACTATGATACAAGTCTCAGTAAATTTAGGAAGAATCAAGTTATACAAATTATGGTCTCTGGTGGCAATGCAATTATGTAAGAAATAAGAAAAGAAGGAAGGAAGGAAGGAAAGGAAGGAAGGAAGGAAGGAAGGAAGGAAGGAAGGAAGGAAGGAAGGAAGGAAGGAAGGAAGGAAGGAAAGAAGGAAGGAAGGAAGGGGAAGGGAAGGGAAGGGAAGGGAAGGGAAGGGAAGGGAAGGGAAGGGAAGGGAAGGGAAGGGGAGGGAAGGGAAGGGATAGATCTGGAATATCCCCAGATATGCATAACACAGTTCTAAATAATGTATGGTTATAAGGAAATTAAAAATTGTTCAAAGTGAAGATGTTTTGAAACAATATCTAAAAATATGGGATGCTGCTAAAGCAATATTTAGAATTATTTAGCATTCAACTTACATATTAGAAAATAATGACCTCAGGGTCAACCTTAAGAAACTAGGAAAAGAACAGTAGAGTAAGCTCAAAGTGAGCAGAAAAAAGGAAATAAGAATCAAAGTAGAAATAAATGAAATAGAAAAGAGAAAAACAGCATAACCAAAATCTGGTTCTTTGAGAAGATCAATTAAACTGATGAACCTCTAGCCGGACTGATTTGGAAAAAAGGGAGAAGACACAAATGATACATCTCAGGAATGAGCGAGGTGACATCACTACTGATTATACAGATATTAAAGGAAAATAAGGAGATGTTATGAACAACTATGCCAATACATTTGAGAGCTTACCTGACATGGACAAATTCCTCAAAAAACACAAACTAACAAGACTCAAGAAGAAATAGATAATCTGGGTAGCTCTGTATCTGGGGTGAAAGAATTAGAATTTGTAGTTTAAAATCTTCAGACAAAGAAAACTCGAGGCACAGATGGTTTCACTGGTGAATTCTGCTTATATTTAAGGAAAAAATAATATCAATTTTCTATAACCCTTCCACAAAACTTAAGAATTGGGAAGAATTTCCAACTCATTTTCTGAGGCCAGCATTACCCTGATGCCAAAATCAGAGATTACAAGTAAACTGCAGATCAATTTCCTTCATGAATCTAGATACACCAATGCTTAACAAAATATTAGCAAACTGAATCCAACAAAAGGCAAAAAGAATAATATATCCACAATGCGGTGGGGTTTTTCCCAAATGCAAGGTGTCTCTGTGTGTCAAATCTCCCTTTCATTTCTTTTCGAAGGTTACCAATCATTGGATTATGGCCCACTCTAAATCCAGGATGATCTCATCTCAAGATCCCCTAACTTAATTACATCTGCAAAAATCCTATTTCCAAATAAATTCACATTCACAGTTTTAGGGATTAGGACTTGGACATATCTTTTGGGGACCACCATTCAACCCACTATTTACATGTTCTTACAAAAGCTGTTACACAAATATTTATATTGACTTTATTTGTAACAGCCAAAAGCTAGACACAATCCAACTGTTCATCAGGCAAAATAAACAAATTCCATTCCTTATAATGGAACGCTTCTCAACAATAAAAAGGAATGAAGTACGACACATAAAAACCTAGCTGAGTGTAATGGGGCGCCTGGGTGGCTCAGTCGTTAAGCATCTGCCTTGGGCTCAGGTCATGATCCCAGGGTCCTGGGATCGAGTTCCACACCCGGCTCCCTGCTCAGTGGGAAGCCTGCTTCTCCCTCTCCCACTCCCCCTGCTTGTGTTCCCTCTCTCACTGTGTCTCTGTGTCAAATAAATAAATCTTAAAAAAAAAAAAAAAACCCTAGCTGAGTGTAAAAATAATTAAATTAATGTAAATATAACTGTAAAAAGCCAAACAAAAAAAGAGTATGTACTATGTGATTATATTTATGTAAAATTCTAGAAAATGTAAACCAGTCTCTAGTCATAGAAAGTGGACAGATCAGTGTCTGAGCATGAGAGATGGAAAGGTATTTGGTAGGGGGAATTACCAAGGGGTACAAGGAAACTTTTTGAGTGATGGTTATGTTCATTATTTTTGACTGTGGTGATGCTTTTCTGGGTGTACACATCTGCCCAAACTTAATAAACTGTCTAGTAAGTGCAGTTTATTGTATTTTAATTATACCTCAAATACATTGTCAAAAATAATGTTTCCTTGTGGATCCTGAAATACCTAATCATCTGTGGTAACTCCTGGAAATAATGCTAAGCCACTCCCACACTCCTTAATTTTTTTATTTTTATTTATTTTTTAATAAAATAATAAAATAAATTTCTCTCTTCCTATGTGCTATGGGACACTTAAATTAGGGACTGCATCACCTGGGCTCCCTTGCCTTCTGACTTCCAGGTGCTAGCAAGGGATTCAGGACACAGGGAGACAGTGGCCAGGGCATTTATTTTCCCATTTCTCCATAGTTCTGGAAGTGTTTGCGTTCTTACATAGTCCCACTTCATGTAAATTATCCCTCCTTCAGAGGTCTAGCTCTGATTAGGATCCTCGTAAGCCATGTCTTCCCTTAAAGAAGGTAAGTTGTTCCTAGTCCTTGTGTATTTTACCATCCCTTCCTGGATCCCTGAAATCTGCCCACACCTCTCTAAAGAGTACCTTTATTTAACACTCTTAGTATCTTTCCATCCCCCTTCTCCCCTCTCTCTCTCATACAACACACACACACACACACACACACATACACACACACACACCTCTCTTAAGGTAAAACAAGATGTTCTCAGTGATAATACTCCTAACAATGATAATATAATCTGCTAAAATTTCCCAGATCCACAATGGAAGGATCCACAATTACTAGGCAGAGCTGTTTCAATTCTCCTTTATCTTCTTATTTCTGGACCAGTCATTGGTAAAGGTCAAATCTGACTCACTGTCTGTCTTTGTAAATAAAGTTTTATGGAAACATAGTTTTATTGGGACACAGCCATGTCTGTGGCTGTTTTTGCACTACAATGACAGAGGTGAGTAGTCTTGACGGAGACCATATGGCCTTCGAAACCTATGATATTTGCTATCTAGCCTTTTATAGAGAAGGTTTCTCCACCTAGGCCGTGCCCAGTGCCTACTGATGCTTAGTAGATCACGCTCATTTATCGTACCTTTCCAAAGAACAGAGCAATCATCACCTTTAGACAAATAACTGGCAGAAGATTTGAGATTAGTTTTTTTCTTTTTTCCCTACAATCAAATTTTTAGGCAGGACTCTCTTCCCCCATTGTCACCGTAAGTAGAAAGAAAGCAATGTAATGATTTTCTTTTATCTCATCCAGAGGAAACTCCCAGAGCTTAGGCTGTCCTTCCCGTTTACCCCTGATGTTGTACAACCTTAAATCAGAAATGTGGGTTAGTTATGGAAATTGAAATATGGGACTTCTCATAAAGTCTGAAACCTAAATACAACCAGATATAAATATATGATTCTTATTTATACAGAATTGTGTACAAACAGTTCTGTAAGTGTGGGAAGAACTAAAACACTACTTTGGGCTATACTAACACTTCTCTCTTGGAACAATTTCTCTGATGATGATATTGATTAATATATTCAGTAGAGTACTTTTAAAAATCTTATATTATTAATAAGTAAAAGCCTCTCATAACCATTAGTCAATATATATTGAGTTTTCATTAAAAGTTAATAAATCATTATATAAAAGTGCTCTGAAAACTATAAATCCATCGCTTCTCGGCCTTTTGGCTAAGATCAAGTGAAAACTATAAATCCAAATCCCATCCCATCATCACAAGGTTCGAAAAAAAAGGGGAATTAATCAGAACAATTCTTCATGTGTTCAAATTGTAATATTATGCCCCATGACTTAGGTTGTTCTTACAAAAGCACAAAATATAGAAACATTTCCTCTATAATTGATACTATTCCCTGTTTATCATTTAAGAGGGCATTAGTTCTGCCTTACATTCTTGGAAAAATATTAACAAGTTCCATTATTTCAGAGGTACTACATTTTCTTAATATGTCTGCTAAAAGTTTGAGAGTTGTTTTTTTTTTTAAAGATTTTATTTATTCATTTAAGAGAGAGAGAGAGAGAGAAGGAGCAGGGGAAGAGGGAGAAGCAGACTTCCCAGTGAGCAGGGAGCCTGACACAGGGCTCGATCCCAGGATTCCAGGATCATGACCTGAGCTGATGGCAAAAACCTAACTGACTGAGCCACCCAGGAGCCTCCCCAAAAGTTTAAGAGTCTTAGAGTAGAGAATGTCTTAATAAAAAGAAGGCTTTTTAAAAAGAAGACTTGAGGGACTTCATTTCAGTAAGATTTTTAACCAAAACTGGTTTCTGTGATGAGGACTATTAAAAAAAAAGTACCACCTTATTGTACTTAATTGTACAATACTGTAGAAAATATGTGGACCAAGAAATCTATACAGTTATACATGAAATTTTGAGAAAGCACTTTCTAACTCTGTAGTTTAAATAAGAAACAATATCACTGTAGTTTAAAACTGTCATCTCCTTTTTTTTTATCAGAAATTTCTTTCTTTGAGTTGTAGAATGAGTTTATATGATGAAAAGAAAAAGTGAGTAAAACAAACAAGACTTTTGTTAATATATCAACCAAAGTATTAGACTATTTAAATGAAATGCATCAAAGCTAAATAAAATTTGAGGATCAAAATTTACCATAGAGGGGCACCTGGGTGGCTCAGTCGTTAAGCATCTGCCTTCAGCTCAGGTCATGATCCCAGGGTCCTGGGATCGAGCCCCACATCAGGCTCCCTACTCTGCAGGAAGCCTACTTCTCACTCTCCCACTCCCCCTGCTTGTGTTCCCTCTCTCGCTGTCTCTCTCTCTGTCAAATAAAATCTTTAAAAAAAAAAAAAAATTACCATAGAATCTGAAAGGTTGGTTTAGGAAAAATTTCATCATATTTTATCATAACCATTATTTTGAGCACCATTAGGTATAGAGAGGAGTATTACTTCCAACCTTTCTCCACCCAGCACATCCTAATTATTCTTTTTTGGTTGACCAAATTGCTCAAGCTTAATACTAATTTATAACAATTTATTATGATATGAGAGGAACTAAAGTTCCTCTTTTGAGGTTTCTAAAAGCCATTAAAAAGCCATTTTGCGGGCGCCTGGGTGGCTCAGTTGGTTAAGCGACTGCCTTCAGCTCAGGTCATGATCCCAGAGTCCTGGGATCGAGTCCCGCATCGGGCTCCCTGCTCTGTGGGGAGCCTGCTTCTCCCTCTCCCACTCCCCCTGCTTGTGTTCCCTCTCTCGCTGTGTCTTTCTCTGTCAAATAAATAAATAAAATCTTAAAAAAAAAAAAGCCATTTTGCAAATAACATATAAAGAAACTTTTCCCAAAATTTTCTATGATGGTTAGTAAGTGGCAGATTTTAATCTGAATAACACTTTCTCATCTTGAGGATCATTGTTTACATAAGTCTGATAGTCATTTAATTTAATCAATGAAATAATAATTCTTTGTTTACCATATAGCTTTGGCAGAGATTAATAACACATCAACCACAGTTTAAATTATACTGATTCTCCATTCTTTCTCAACAGAAATGACCTTTCTTGCATACTACAATCTCCACTGACCTAGGTAGCAACTAGAGGCTGTCATTATTCAGTGAATTCTGGATTACATCGGGTTTGTGGACAGAACCATGTGCCAACTATTGAGGAAAGGTTTTACAGATGCAGGTTCCAACCATTATGTAATACTGTCCATCTATGTCCATAGGGATGATATCTTATTTCTTTATCTGCCCAATCACAACAGCTTACAGCTCAGGGATGATAAATTCTCTTATCTCTGACAGCTGGTTCATTAGAGAACATTATTAAAGGCCTCACCATCCAGTCATACTCACACTAAAACATATTTAGTGTTTATCATAGTTTACCTACAGACTCATTTCTCTACCTTGATTTCTAACAAATCTGGCTACTGACCTTTAAAGACAGAAGATTCAATAGTGATTAAAATATCCAGCCATTTGTCCTGAGTGAGACGATTACCAGCCTTATCATAGGGAATGGTGTTCCATCAGAGTCATTATTCAGTTAACTCCTCCGAGATTTGTTGTCTTCCCAAGTTGATTTCCAGACACAGCTAACTTCTGGGCTGGTGGCCATAACCTGCTTTCCATCATACCCAGACAGCTGTTTTAGCAACATATCATCTTGATTTATGGTCACAGAGTGCAGATCTCTGGTGTTCAGTATCATCTCCCATATCTCATACATTGATGGTAATTCTCTCATGCTGTCTAGAAAATAACCAGGTGGTAAGCGTGGTCTACACACTGTGAATAGAGTAATAGCTATAATTGATTACCTGTAAATTGAGTCATTAGGATGTTGTGTTTCTTCTTTTCTCCAAGTTATGCCACTGGCCTTTAGATAGAGCTTGCAGAACACCAGAAATATAATCTTCATTCCCTGGAGAAAATGAATCCCAAGTGTTTTTTCAAAACACTGGATATCAGTCAGCCCCAAATCTTCATCACAAGAAATATATCTAGATGAGCCAAAGTGATAGACAATTTACTGATACAAACTTTTGTCTGGCCATTTCTTTGGAATAGGATTCTTAATACAGAATCGAAACAGTTCTCCAGTTCCATGATTTTTCATTTTTAGGAGGGCTAAGTATGAGAACATTGTAATCATTTTGGTTGAATTGTTATAGACTACTGCAGTAGTCACCCGGTTCATATTTTTAAATTGACATATAAATTGACATTTAATCTAATAAAAGGCAGGAAATGGGAAAAGGGAACAACAACAGCAATAACAAAACAACAACTAAACGATAAAAAATAGTTTTATAGAAAACAGCAAGCAAAATAGTATGGTTGAATCTAACCGTGTCAATAATTGCATTAACAACAAATGGTCTAATACCTCAATTATAAGGCAGAGATTGTCAGATTCTATTTTTAAAAATCAAGACCCACGTATATGCTGTCTATAAGAAATCCAATTAAATAAAAACATATAAGTAAAATAAAAATAAAAAGATATAAAAGGCATACCATGTGCGTTAGTTATTAATTTGTAGCCTCTTAGTTCCAAATTTATACTTCATTGTCTCATTCACGAAAATAGATCTGGACCCTCAATATATATATATTTTTTCTTTGCCAATTGGCATAAAACTAAATTTTCTCAATAGAGGGCACTAAAGCGACATTGCAGGATGAAGGAGCAGGTTCCCAGAAAGCCCACTTTTCCCACCCTGCTCAGCTGGTGCATTTTCTCCAGTGCAGAATGCCTACAGGGTACAGCTTTCTACAATATTTGGCTACTCCTGGGGCTTTCATAGCTCTTGACTCAGGCCACAATATGACCTGGGCCACCAAAGTTTTTTTTGGGGGGGGGTTTTCTCTACCTCTGGCTTTCAGCAATCCCTGCATGCCTGAAGTTAGAGGGAGCCTCTGTCCATGCTCTTGTCCCTTCCCCAACAGTGGATTGCTATTGGTTGTTACTCCTGATGCACTATGGTAAAGGCAAGGGATTCTTGTTTGCCTTGGTTGATCCTCAGTCTACACTTGTCTTATATTCCTGGACTGTGGGAGTGGGACGTTATTCCTGGATCCTCAGTCTTACACTGGTCTTATCCTCCTGGACTGTGGGAGTGGGACGTTATTCCTATGCAAGGTCTTGAAAAGGAAAGAGTTTCCTGATCACCCTCCCCCCCCCCCCCCCCCCGTCTCTACCCCTGTTAATCGGCTTTTGCTTTGTTACTGTGAAAGATCCTGAACCTAAGGGGATCTCCTGCTTCCTTGCAAGGCCAAGCAAGAGGATCTTTTGCTTCAACATTTCCCCCAGAATCAGTTTTTTTTTGCTCCTGTGAGCCTTTACTACTCATGCAAACACTTTATTTCTGACACTTCTGGTCACCAAATATGTGTGTGTGTGGGGGGGGCGGGATTTCCACACCAAGCAATTCTCTATGACATCAGCTGGGTATCCTACAATTTAAACCAATTATGACACCATCTACATGAAGAGTGTCAGTTCCCACAGGTTAAGGGCTCAGTCCCACAAGACTGCCCCCCCTTCAGGTATTAATCACAAGTGGTAGTTCCCTAGGTCACCCACAGCTTCTGTCCAACTTGGCCATAAATCAGCTGCCCCTGTAATCTCTTCCTTGAATTCAATTAATTGGCTAGATCAGCTCACAGAACTTAGAGAAACACATTTACCAATTTATTAAAGAATATGATAAAGGATACAGGTGAACAGCCAGATGAAGGGATACATGGGGTAGGGTCTGGGAGGGTGCTGATCACAACAGGAGCTTCTGTCTCTGTGGAGTTGGGGTACATCACCTCCCTAGTATGTGGATATGTTTACCAACCTGGAAGCTCTCTGGGATTTTTATGGAGGCTTTATCATGAAGGCTCGATCAATCTTTAATTCTATTGCTGGTCCCTCTCCCTTCTCAAGAGAGTGTGGGATGGGGCTAAAAAGTCAAAGTTTCTAATCATGGCTTGGTCTTTCTGGTGACCACCCTTATTTGGAAACCATCCAGGAGCCCACCCAAAGTTCCCTCATTATAACAAAAGATACTCCCATGACCCAGGAAATTATAAGGGTTTCAGAACGTCTGTGTCAGGAATTAGGCACAGAGACTTATATATACATATTTTTTCTATTGTCTCAACATGGTGATTGTCTGGGGTGGGTGGTTCTGGGAACGGAAGAGTGTGGTAAAAAGGAAAAATAGATAAATAAGTAGGAGGCATCTTATATGTTAAACTGGAGATTTTGACATAGTATTATAGACTGTGGTAATCACTAAAAGATTTTTAAATAGGGGTGCCTGGGTGGCTCAGTTGGTTGAGTGTCTGCCTTTGGCTCAGGTCAGGATCCTGGGGTCCTGGGATCCAGCCCCACATTGGGCTCCCTGCTCAACAGGGAGTCTGCTTCTCCCTTTCCCTCTGCCCCTCCCCCCGGCGTGTGTGCACTCTCTCTCTCTCTTTCTCTCTCTCTCTTGTTTTCTCTCTCAAATAAATAAAATCTTTAAAAAAAAGATTTTTTTTAAATTTTATTTTATTATGTTAGTCACCATACATTACATCATTAGTTTTTGATGTAGTGTTCCATGATTCATTGTTTGCGTATAACACCCAGTACTCCATTCAATACCTGCCCTCCTTAATACCCATCACCAGGCTAACCCATCCCGCCATCCCCCCTCCCCTCTAAAACCCTCAGTTTGTTTCTCAGAGCCCATAGTCTTTCATGGTTCGTCTCCCCCTCTGATTTCCCCCCCTTCATTTTTCCCTTCCTACTATCTTCTTTTTTTTTTTTTTTTTAAAAAAAAGATTTTTAAATAGAGACATAGTAAGATGAAATGTGTATGCTAGAAAAATCAGTATGACAGCAGAATTGCGAAAAAAGGTTGGTTAGGAGAGAGATTGGTTGTAGGTGTCTTGCTAGGAGGCTGTTACATTATATCAGGTAAGAGATGGAGACATGACCCAGGACAATGCCAGTGGATGAACTATAAGAAGACATTCTGTCACTATTTGAGCTTTGTCCTTCTTTTGTAGACTCAAACATTTGTTTCTGTGAAGCATTTTACTAATACTCTGAGACAAACTCAGTGGAATTCAATGCTTATATAGGACTAATTAGGAACTAGCATATGGTTGCTTCTGATTATTTTTTTAAATCTTTACCATATATTTGATGAAATTTCTGCAAACACTCACTGCTGTTTAGCCAATACTCATTTGCCTAAATGTGAACATAGTGCATATAGGTTTAGACACCTGGACCTTTTCCCTCCCCTTTCCATATTAGTGCCTCTCTTTTTAGTGCAGTGGTAGTACTTTTTTCTACAGTACAACATAAACATCTAATCAAACTTCTGTGATAGCCCGTGGGCTAGCCCTCAATAAGAAAAAGGAGCCCTTTCCAAATTAAACTAAACCATTCATATTAAGTGAGGAGGAAAAGGAAATTGTTCCAAATTAAGAGCACCAGGATCTTCATGGCTATCACATTTTAGACTAAACTTTCTAAATTCTATTTACTTTTAAAAACTATTTCTTGGGGCGCCTGGGTGGCTCAGTTGGTTAAGCAACTGCCTTCGGCTCAGGTCATGATCCTGGAGTCCCGGAATCGAGTCCCACATCAGGCTCCCTGCTCGGCAGGGAGTCTGCTTCTCCCTCTGACCCTCCCCCCTCTCATGCTCTCTCTCTCTCATTCTCTCTCTCGCAAATAAATAAAATCTTAAAAAAAAACCAAAAAAACAAAAAAACCCTATTTCTTGGGCGCCTGGGTGGCTCAGTCGTTAAGCGTCTGCCTTCAGCTCAGGTCATGATCCCAGGGTCCTGGGATCGAGCCCCGCATCGGGCTCCCTGCTCAGCGGGAAGCCTGCTTCTCCCTCTCCTACTCCCCCTGCTTGTGTTCCTGCTCTCGCTGTGTCTCTCTCTGTCAAATAAATAAATAAAATCTTTAAAAAAAAAAACAAAACAAAACTATTTCTTAGGTGAGGGACTAAAAGCCCAAAATGGTTCTTAAAAGCAGCTTGAAATTGGAATCATTTTTGTGAAACAAATTTTTTAATGAATTAAGATAAGTAAGTCAGAAATATATGTCTTAAATTACCCTTGAATTATAAATTATAAATCTGGAAACTGACTTTTTAGAGTAAACATAGTAAGCGACTTACATTCTTCATGAATACATTATACACATGTTCACATACATACACATACATGCATGTGCATGTAATACACACAAATCTAAACACGGAAACTATCTCTTGGTTCTATGATATGATATTGTACCATGACCACCTTCAGCCAAAACAGGAAGATCTTTGTAAGAATATTTATAAGAGGGTGCCTGGGTGGCTTAGTCGGTTAAGCATCTGCCTTTGGCTCAGGTCGTGATCCTGGAGTCCTGGGATCAAGTCCCCAACGGGCTCCTTGCTCAGCAGGGAGCCTGCTTCTCCCTCTCCCACTCCCCCTGCTTGTGTTCCCTCTCTCGCTGTGTCTCTCTCTGTCAAATAAATAAATAAATAAAATCTTTAAAAAAAAAAGGATATTTGTAAGAAATCACCTTTGATACTGGGATTGTATCACCACATTGATTCAACGCCTTGAAAAATAAACTGGACATATTGAAAAGCTCCAATATTTGAAAAAAGTAGAATATTAGCTTTTATAAACGGAAGTTATTCTCTAATAAAAATTGCATGGATTTCAGAACTCACTTCCCATGAAGGCCAGCGTAGCTCTGCGGTGGAAGCGGTAAGCAAACCAGCGATGGACCCTGCACGGGACCATCGCCTGGTTCAGGAGTGGTAGGTTTGTGTTTTTAAACTTCTTCATTTCCTACAAGACACGCGACTTGTTTCCCAATATCCATATCATCTTATTTAAGTAGCAGGAACCTGACTCCCAAACATACCTCCCCGGAGTGCTCACGCGCGCATGCGCACACAGCACAGCCTCTAGATGCCGTAGATCGTCGGCTTTTGTATCAGTGGCTCGTTATGGGAAATAGTGCCTATGCACTATGTGAGTTTTAAATGCACACTTCTCTACAAAATTCGACACAATCAGGGCCAAATTTATCAAAATGAATTATTGGAAACACAATGAAGGTTCTCTTTGTGTGAATTATAGTAGCTGTTATAAATTGCTAAAATCTGCAAACCTGTGGGAAACATTTTCAGTAAATTGATTTTTCCAGACATTGCCTCAGTCATAAATAAGTCGTCCTGGTGACTAATAAGTGCTCCTTCTTTTGATTTTGTTCCCTTGTAATTAAAAAAAACTTGAAGTCAATTAAGAGAAATCTCAAAACTGCATCTGACCAAATCCTTACAGTAAATCACAAACCAGGGCTGAGGCACCATAATTGTTCTTCATATAATTTCCACTGTTGAGGCCTTTTCAGTTGCAAATGACAGGAACAGGATTTAGAGGAAGTGAGCAAATGAAGACATTTTAGGGCTTGCGGAACTGAGTGAATCTAGGCTTGATTGGATCAGAGATAAGTGAAGGAAACCAAAATATGTCACCCCAAAGTTTGCCTCCTTGACATAAAAATTATTTTGAGATGAAGGCAATTAAGAAGCAGCAAACCCCAGAAAAGCTTCCCCTTTTCTACCTCAAGAGAGGAAATAAATTCTCCTTTTACTGGTGACACTCCAATCAGAGTGTCCTCCAGAGGACTCTGCAAATAAAACTTACTTTATTCGTTTCTCTCCCATATACAGTTGACCCTTGAACAGTGCAGTGCTTAGGAGCACCAACCCCCTACCCCAAGGCGAAAATCTGCATATAACTTTTGACTCCCCCCAAACTTAATAGCCTATTGTTGATGGCAGTCTTATTGGTAACATAAATGAGCTGATTAGCACATATTTTGTATGTTATATGTATTATATACTGTATTCTTACAATGAAGTAAGCTAGAGAATAGAAAATGTTAATAAGAAAATCATAAGAAAAAAATCATAAAAAAAGAAAATCATGAGAAAATACATTTACAGTACCGTACTATATTTATACATAAAAAACAATCCCCATATAAGTGGACTTGTGTGGTTCAAACCAGTGCTGTTCCAGGGTCACCTGTGTTTACCTTCCCTGAGTTTGCCATCCTTGGAAGCCTAAAACTCTGTGCTTTGTTCTGTCATTTCTCTATAATGCATTATTCTCTGTTGAAGATGCTACATAAGCGGGAATCTAAGCCGCCATTTTGAATTACTTTCCTTTAGGTCTCTCTCATCTGATGTGCTCTGCACACATTAATAAACTGCTTGTTTTTCTCTTGTCAATCTTTTTGTTAGAGTGTCAACTGAAAACCTAAGAGGGAGAGAGGTAAAGTTTTGCCTTCCCTACATATGAAACATGTTATCAGTACATTTCTCCCTATTCATCTTTTGGCTCTTAACTTTTCTTGGAATCTTTCTCACCTTTTCCCCCTAGTTGGGGAACAGCTGGCCACACATAGCCCTCTGCCCACACAATTCCTGTAACCTGTGGATCCAGAGAAAGACTCTCTCTCTTCTAAAGTCCACAAATCCATCTTCAGGACTATATCCTGAAGTGTAAATTGCATATCCCCACTGAAGATGTGGGCCAAAGGTGAGGTTAGTGTTCTGAGCATCTAAAATATGCCACGTATTGTCCTGGCACTGGGGATGCCATGTGAACAAGAGAAATAAAGCCCCTGGCCTCCTGGGTTTACTTGCTGGTAGGAGCAATAGGAAAGAAACTAACCAATCAGCCAGCCAATTTCCAATAACAACAACAACAGCAGCAACAACAACAACAACAACATAATGTGCTTTGAAGGAAAATTAAGCAGGTTAAAGGGTGGAGGATAATGTGGTACTGTAATGGTGGTGTCAGTGGTGAATTGGGATAGGCAGGTCAGGAAAGGACTTTTTGAGGAGCTAACGTCCAAGTAGCAAGAGAGCATGGTTCCATGTACTGTGCTGTGACTTCTGTTTACTCTAGAGGAAAATCCAGAAAGGGCACTTCTGCCTCCTTGGTTCTCAGGAATAGCCTTTATAAGAAATCTCCTAGCCATGTAGGGTTGGCTGTGTAAAAAGACAATGCCATATGCAAGAACGATTTCCTCCTCCTGGAGATGTGGCACCTTGCCCAAGACACTTGGCTTCTCTGGACTGAAGTATATATATGACTTCCAAGGTCCCTTTCAGCTCTAAATCCAGTGGTTTTGCATTCATTCTATGAGTAATTCATTTTCATATTTTCTTTTAACATTCAATAATGTCAGAGTGAATGATGCAAGCAGGACAAAATTAAATTGTAGGATTTTCATTTACATTAGCCAAATTATAGAAAGGCATTATAAATAACCTTACCTAAAAAAGACAAAAGTTCTATGTTTTAATGACTCAAGCGTCAATAATTGTAACTTCTATTAAATAACTTTAAAAATGCTTAGTGACATAGTCATTATTTATTTTCAAGCTTCAGACAATCTATGATTAAATTAACATCTTTTTGATCAGTAAACAGCCTCTAAGCATAGTTGACATAAACTTGGCAGCCAGGAGAACAAACATTTAAAGAAAAACAATCCTACATTTTGTGCTTATTAGTACTAGTACTATTTGATTTAATGAAACTAAAAGAAATACCTAGAGAAATGTTACCTATGAGAAACTCTTCCTGTTACCAATCCTGCTTACAGAATCAAGATAATAATAATTATCTCTAAATAATTTCTGTTATGCTAAGTAATAACAACAATAGTGACAGTGAATTGTAGTCAAGCAGCTACTATATGTCTTCACTTTTCTAGATGCTTTACATATTTATTTTAATCCTCTCAGCCACCCTCTGAAATACTGCTGTTGTTAATCTACTTTTCAGTTGAGGGAACTGAAACAGAGAGAGGAACCTATTCCAGCTCACAAACCTGGATGATAGTAGAATAAGGCTTTAAATCCAGGTGTTTGGGATCATAGTTCAAGTTCTTAGCCACATCTTATACTCTGCATGCATTTTCCATCGACGAGTGGGAAATGGTATTTATCTGGGTGCAAACCTAGTTTAGGAAAAATTGGGCGGTAAGTGATGTTTCCCTACTGCCATTTTCTCTGTTTTGCTCTATTCATCTCTGCCCTCTTGCCCACTGCCCATCTCACCGCTTTGGCCCTAGGGCTCTTTTTCTCAGTTCTATCACACTCAAAATGTGCAAACCCCAAAAGTAGCTAGTATTAGTCGTTTACACTTAGTATCATGTTAAGCCCATGGTTTGCCTCTGTCAGGGGGACTTACACTTTCTACTGTATATCTTAAATAGGAACAGGTGGCTTTTTTTCTGCTAAAGGGATTTCAAATTTCAAGCGGATGGAAGGGCTATTTGGAGGGTCAGATTGCTTTACAAGTGTGGTTTCAGAGTTCGAAAGTCAATCTTCTCTACCTACTTACATTGTTTCCCAATGTTTGGCACCGCAGGAAAGGGCATTTAAGCTAATTTATTAAATATGCAAAATTGTGAATGGGTGAGGGATGGCACAATTAATTTGAAATCATTCCCAGGATGGTCTTAGACTGCAGTAGTATTTAAAAAGCCTCTGAAAAGAATTGGAAGAAGAAAATGAACTAAAATTCTAAGAGTTCAACCACCTTCTATTATAATGAGACATAAACTTGGTCACAAGAAAACAGAGGTGTACACCTTGCCTTCTAAATAAGCGTTTCTGGGGGCGCCTGGGTGGCTCAGTCGTTAAGCGTCTGCCTTCGGCTCAGGTCATGATCTCAGGGTCCTGGGAGCGAGCCCCGCATCGGGCTCCCTGCTTGGCAGGAGGCCTGCTTCTCCCTCTCCACTCCCCCTGCTTGTGTTCCCTCTCTCGCTGTATCTCTCTCTGTCAAATAAATAAAAATCTTTTAAAAAAAAATAAATAAAATAAATAAATAAATAGATAAATAAGCGTTTCTGGTTAAATAGATGGCTTGATTGTCAGTCAAATGGGAGATATTCCTTTCTCTGAGAAATTGCGTAGGTGCTTTTGATCTCCTTACCTCCTTTCTCGCCTTTCCCTCAGCATGACCAGCCCTAAGACAAAGTTAAGTACCCTTCAGTTGTTGAGTTTTTTAACTCTGGTTTGTGGGATATCTGCCTCGGTAATTCCTGTTTATTCTATTTCCTTTATCTTCCAAATGCCATCTGCCCATCTAGGTGACTCTCAGTTTTCTAATCAGGAAAACACTACCTTGGAGGCTGAACTTTGGGGGATGTCAGAGGCAAACAGAATTCTCCCTCTTTTTACCATCTCTTTTTCCCTCTTCTGTTTTTTCTTTCATTCCTGCTCTCCCTCCATCCTTTTCCCTTCCTTCCTTTCTAACTAGAGCAGGAGTCCCACTGCCTCTTTTTGAATTCTGGCTCTTATACCTTCTTACTGTGTGTCTTTGGTGGACAAGTTCTTGAACTTCCCTATATACCCTCAATGCTTACCTCACAGGGAAGTTCAAAATATTAAAGGAATTCAAAAAGTGTAAAGCACTCCAAAAAATGTCTGACCCATAATGAGTATTCACATGTTAGGAACTATCAGCATCATTACCATCATAATGATTATTATTCATTTTCATAAACTTTACTGAGTCTTACTTACATCTTAAATGCTGTGCTAAATAATGAAGGTGACGAAAAAAACATTTCAACTGAGGACTTCCAATTTTAGGAGGCAGTGCTCAGAGTCCCCCAGGCCAGGGAGTATATGTCTCACTGTCCATTTCCTTAGGGCATTCTTATTTTTCCCTGTGAAATCATGCCTGGTTTGTTTTCTCATTCCTTAAAGAATGTTCTTTGCCAAGTGGCAGTGGGTGAATATATGCATATAAAAATGTCCCTTTGAATCCAGTAAATGTGCACATATTTCCAGGCTTTCAAAGAACTAACCATGTGGACATAGTTTCATATATCACAGCTACTAATAGCACTAAATTTTATTCACTTGGGCCATTCAGTGATACTTAAATCATACCTCAGTCTGTTCATTATTTCACCTGCACATTTGGATGGCCCTTCCAACTAATCTTCTCTTGTAATTGATGTAAATTAGATGATACTGAAGGAAAAGATGCTTTTTACTTTTCATGATCTTTTTAACTATAAGAGGTACTCACAATTTTTTGATAATATTTTTGTTTAAAATTTATGGGGGTTCATTTTAATTCATACTGAATAATAGTTCTTAAAACACCACCATGCTTCAAGCCCTTTTTATCAGATTGATGAAGAAGAAAGTTGGCAATACTACGGCCATTTTCTGTGTCCTTTGCTTGTAACTCCCGTGTTAGAAATTATCAATTACTGGCCTTCAGAAAACCATATATACTGATACTCTTTGAGTTTACTTTGGTTTAAGCACTCCCTGAAGAGAAAGTACATATTTTCACTTTTTTCCCCTTTCTTTGATTTGTTCACTGATATGCAGTAAGGGTCAGAACTTCCAGTCCATGTTACAAGGTATATTAGACACTCATTGAGTACATCCCTATTAATGGCATTTATGCCGGAGGCTTTTTTCTCTAACTCTCTTCTACTTGTCAGACAACAGAGTATCCAATTCTGGTCTCTGCTTTATTCAGTTTACTGGAAGCGGCACTCAGGCAGAATGACTAATTTGGAAGTCAAGTGGTGTTCTATCTACCAAACAGATGCAACCTCTGAAAGTCTAGGTCAGGGTAAGAGAGATGACCAAACCTGCTCTAAACACATCTCCTGGTTTGAAGGCTGAAATTTAGGTTATCTTTCTGCCTTTGGGGCCTCTGCCTGCAAACATTTTAAGCAGTTTAAAAAAATAAAATATACTGGAAAGTGGGTGGTGCAGACAAGTGGATTTACATGAGGCACCCTTTTCTCAGCTACTCATTTTGGGCAAAATGATTCCAGACACTTCCTGAAGTTGTATGACATTCAGTTTCACTCTAATTTTTTCCCTTTGATCAACAAAGTCAGTTTTGAGGAACGTGCCCATGAGTCAGTAGTCTTGGCATGAGAAGGGTCCTGCCAAGATTACCAACTCTATGTTGATAGGGTCATTGTGAGGATTAAAAGAGATAAAATCTGTAAAACATTTAGAGCAGTGTCTGGCATAATTTTAAGTACTCACTGCTTGTTAGCTATTGATAGTCTG
The DNA here is from genome assembly GCF_011800145.1 of Mirounga leonina. Lineage (NCBI taxonomy): Eukaryota > Metazoa > Chordata > Mammalia > Carnivora > Phocidae > Mirounga > Mirounga leonina. The sequence continues at coordinate 15,773,114 of NW_023270389.1, forward strand.
ATTATTGCAACTGGGAATTACTCTAAGCTCACTTTATCCTGTGGCACTGCCTTACAATTATAGGGATGAAAACTAATACAAACGCAAAGTAAGAACCTGTTAAGTATGATGATTTTAACATTGATCCTTGGAATATTTAGCCAGTTCTATGAATAGCATTGAGAAATCAACCTGAAATCATTTTGAATTCAATTATTACCAAACAGTTTATTTGGGTGACTCTGTCAACAATAAGGTAGGATTATTCTACACATATTATTCCTACATATGTGATTGTTACCCCTTTCTACAGGTGAGAAAACCAAACCTCAAAGAGGCTTTAAGTAAATTTCCCAAGGTCACACAGATAGAAGGGGGTAGAACTGATTCTACTTTACCACATTAGTTTCAGAAAGTTTCAAAATAAGCTCTTTATTGTGATATTTTGAGCTGCCAATTGTCTATTAATTACCCTTTCTCTATGGTTGTATGTGATTTGGCTGTTTTCAACTATTGAGGATTTCCACTAAGTACATCATGAAATCATGTTGATTTCTGTTTCCCAGGAGTTTAGAATGCTTATTGTTCTTCCTGCTGCCTGTGGAAATCGTATACCTCAGTGGGAGGTGGAATCATGGCCAGTCGAAGGTGTCCACGTCTAATCCCCAGAACATGTTACCTTCCATGGCAAAAGAGATTTTGTAGATATGATTAAAGTAAGGATCTTGAGACGAGGAGATTATCCTAGAATCTGGGTGGATCGAATGTAATACAAGCGTTCTTATAATTGAAAGAGGGAGACAGGAGAATCAGAGAAGATATGAGGACAGAAGTAGAGGTCAGAGTGATGTAATTGGTACCTTTGAAGATGGAAGAGCCATAAGCCAGGTAAAGAAAGCCACTTCTAGAAGATGGAAAAGGCAAGGAAACCAGTTTTGTCCTAGAGTCTCTAGAAGAAACACAATTCTGCTGACACTTCTTAAAATATTTTATTTATTTGAGAGAGAGACGGAGTGAGAGCATGAGGGGAGCAAAGGGAGAGGGAGAAATAGACTCCCCACTGGGCAGGGAGCCCTCTGTGGGGCTGGATCCCAGGACCCTGAGATCATGACCTGAGCCGAATGAAGGCAGACGCTTAACCGACTGAGCCACCCAAGTGCCCCAATTCTGCTGACATCTCACAGTTTAGCCCTGTGAGACCCATTTCAGACTTCTGATCTCCAGATCTATAAGATAAATTTGTGTTGTCTTAACCCACCGAGTTTGTGGTAATTGGTTATAGCAGCAATAGGAAGCTTAAACACCCTTTTTGAAGCATTTACAAAGTGTCTCGCCTTTTATTTTAATGCTCCCACAAGTTAGAACAACTGGTTTTTTATCGTCTATATCAGAGTTCTGAGTAATTTGTTTTCAATGATATACCTGTATCGGCTTGTTTGCTATTAGGAGAGAGGTTTGGGAGGCTTGAATCAGTTTGTGAGTAGAGGAGAAGAAAGGACAGGAGATGGGAGCGTGACCCATAGAGATTGTGGGGGATCTCGAAGGGAGGAAATGGCTTTAATTTGAAGGCTCCTCCTGCAAATCTGAAAAGGCGCAAGGAGGGCCTGTTCTCACCCTGTTGGAAATCACTGACCTGATAATAGGACCAGTGACATTGGAACGATTCACTGCTAACTGGAATTCTAAGGGCTTTACTTACATTCGCTCGTTCATTCCTCACAACAGCCCTGTGAGGTAGATACTCTTGATAATATCTCCATTGTGTGACTAAGGAAACTGACAGGTAAGGCCCCAGGTTTTACATTAACTTCTACAGAGCAGTATTTTGCTTATAATACAATTGTTAATGCTGAACTGGTTGCCCAAGTGTAAAATTCAGAGACATTTGTGATTACAACATCGTTTTACATTCAAATTTTAAAAAGCCTTTAAGCTTTTTTTCCTGCCGCTTTGCCTTTAGCTATTGTTACTAGGTTGCCATTTAGAATGTAACTGTTAAAGGAGGTTAAAAACAACTGTTTTACTTTTATTTTTATTTTTTTTAAAGATTTTATTTGTTTATTTGACGGAGAGAGACACAGAGTGAGAGGGAACACAAACAGGGGGAGTGGGAGAGGGAGAAGCTGGCTTCCCACGGAGCAGGGAGTCCAAAAACAACTGTTTTAAACATCTTGTCCATCAAGGTATTAAGCAAGAAGCTAGCTTTGCATAAAATGTCCACTGGGTGGCAGCTTTTCATAAAAAGTACCCGGCGTTAGAGCTATTATTTTCTTTTTTTTTCTTTCTTTTTTTTTTTAGAGCTATTATTTTCAAAAACTTATAAAGACCAAAAGAATCGTTTGTTTTGGGTTGTTGAGTAGTTAATCTTTTTTTTTTTTTTAAGGGGGTGGTTTCTGTTTTTAAAATCCTTTCAAAATCAAAACAGAGCCTTAGCAGCTTAACTACATTTGTGTTATAATATAAAATCCCTTAAACAAGAACTTTGAAATGCATTTTGCAAATAAACTAATCATACCATACACAGATGACACTTGAGCACATAAGTAAACTTGTAAAACAGTTTTGATTCTTTAAAATCAAGCCATAATAATAATAATAATAAAAAACCCTATGTAACTTTATACTAAAAACATTCTGATTTTTTAGGACAAGACCAACAAAATATTTTACACTATGAGTTATTTACTTTTAATCGCATGACTCTTTTTTCTGTGTGCTTAAAGTTTTCACATTAATGGCAAATTTCCCACCATTAAATATTTTCACGGTTGCAGTTTGATGCCACATCAAAGTTATTAACTTGCTTAGTGTTGTAATTCAGAAAAAAAGGGGGTATTTTGAAAACTACTCAGTGAACATTTAAATATTATTGCTGTAAAAATGTGGTTGGCCCATTGGTCAGCCACACTCAGTTGCCTGCCCCCTGCCCAGACTGTAGGTAAGAGCATAGCCATCAGGGGGCGCTGTGTAGAGGCCGCTTTTAGACAATAGGCTTGAGCATCAGAAACTTCCTCAAGGCGAAAGATCCACAGCAACCACGTGCTGAATCCAGACAGGCCCATCAGGTGACCTACCTCAAAATATCCATAGGCCTTAACTAACCAATAGGCTACTGACAACCAGGCACAGTTACCATAAATTCCATACTTCACCACACTTCCTTAACTTTCCCCTTTAAAAACATCCCCCACCCTCTGCCTCTTTGCAGACTGCCTCTCCTGAGCCCTCCTGCCTGCCTTGCAGTGTATTCAATAAACATCTGTCTCCTTTGTTTTACCTCAGGTGAATTCTTTTCACCATCCACGGGGCCAGCTTCCACCCTAGAGGTGTCCCACCTTTGGGGGCCCCCATCCGACTGGGAGAGACACCACACTTAGACACCACATGCTATACCTAATACCAAGAAGTCCCCAGGACCTTTCCACATTCAACAAGATGCAGCTTATTAACATACAACTCTCTTCCTTCTCCTTTTCTTCTGCTTCTTTATTCAGTTTTTCTTTGGGCTGTACATCAGATTGTTAGCACATTAGTCTAGATGTTTCTACGACATCCCAGACTCTTACAAATGCCCCATCTTTCTGTCTGAGATAGAGGCTATGAGCTCTGTCCACTAGCTTTTAACATGTAAATATGCCGATTTGTGAATTTTAAAATGTGCTTTAAAATGATCAGCTCAGTAGCTTGCCATAATCATGAAAAAGAAAAGATTCTGCCACTATTCCTCAAATTTAAATGTCAGTGACTGCACATTTAATAGCTCTTATTTTATGAAATTTAGGAATTTATGAACTTCATGAATTATGTTTTTTGAGGTACAACTATTCAAGTATAGTTAAACTTTGACCCTATGACAGCACACATAACACAAAACAAGTAAGATGAAACCTATCAGACTATTCTCTACATCAGTTAGCTGTTTCACAGCTAAAAGATTAACTCCCTAGTGGCGATTTATTCATTCCAGTTTTGATGACAATTTTCAAATATGAAAAACTTAAACATCATCATTTTACACCTTACGACATCACCTTATCTTACACCTGTACTAAATTGAAGCAATGTCCTAAGTTGAATTGTCATCATTTACTTATTAGAAAAAAAATTTAAAGGAAATGAAAACAAGAATCAATTACTGAGGATAATGGAGAAGAAACATCAATCAGTTAATCAGGAGGATATTGAGTATCCACTCAGTGCTGAAAACATAATAGATACTCAACCAATACACCCCTGCTGACTGGTCAATAATGTTTGTTTTTGTTTACTAGCCTCCATTATTTGTATTTTTTTTTTTAAGAAAAGGCACTGCAAGGGAAATATGAGCAAGTATCAATATTTGACTGTTCTGTTTGGTTTGATTTGAGCCAACTATGTTGTCTCATTGCCTGGAGTTCTAGAAAATAGAGATTAGCATTAACCTTAAACATAACTGTAATGAAACATTTAGTGGAGTGCTGGATGAATTTTAGCATTGCTGAGTTTCTGCTGTGTTAGTCTAAGAGTTTTTCTGTTTTGTTTTTTTGGGTTTTTAAAATTACATGGCCCGTTGGCTGCCATCAAATAACTCACAATTTTTGGCAAAACAAGATATACACAAATTGAACATTTGGCTAATGAAAGAGAACATAATACAACCAAGTGTCAAAATGCATAATGTAGGGGCTCCTGGGTGGCTCAGTCGTTAAGCATCTGCCTCTGGCTCAGGTCATGATCCCATGGTCCTGGGATCGAGCCCCACATCGGGCTCCCTGCTCAGCGGGAAGCCCTCTTCTCCCTCTCCCACTCCCCCTGCTTGTGTTCCCTCTCTCGCTGTGTCTCTCTCTGTCAAATAAATAAATAAAATCTTAAAAAAAAAAAAAAGGAAAATGCATAATGTCGTAGCACTCACAGTGACTGGCAACACAATGCAAAGCAAATATCCGGGTAGACAACTTTTGCTCTACAGACTATCTACCTCTAATTTTCTTTAAATAAAACACTTATAATGCATCATTATTTTTTCTTTGAATTCTAAATGAACACAAGTTATAAATGCAATTATTAATACCTAAGTCTTTTCTACTTACAATTAATTTTGAATTATAGGATAATTAACATTTTTCTTTTTTTAATACCTCCATGGAGAAGCTACCATATCATATAACATATGGACAGTATATTTCAGAGAAATCCTCATCAAACTTACTAATATTTAGATTTAATTTTCCCCTGGAGGCTGAAATCAGCACTGAAGGCCATATTTTATTGTAATAATTATTCTAATTTTTTTCTTATATTATTTAACTCTCCACCCCAGTTTTATTCATTGTTTTGAGCTTTTCTCAACCATTTTGTGGCCTTTGTGTAGGTTGAAGATCGGAGAGATCTGGCAGGAGGCCGAGGTGGGTTGTACTCTTAAATCTCCTCTGGGAGTGTTCTCTCTCACCGTCTAGAGATGGCAATAACTTTATGCAGAAATGATTGTCAGAGGCGGGATATGTTTCTTTCCTCATGATTTATTTATTTATTTTTTAATTTACTTGTTTTTTAGAGAGAGAGAGAGCAAGCGGAGGGAGGAGCAGAGGGAGATGGATAAGCAGACCCCATTGAGCACGGAACCCCACTCGGGGCTCCATCTCACAATCCCGAGATTATGACCTGAGCTGAAATCAAGAGTTGTACACTTAATGGACTGAGCCATCCAGATGCCCCTCTTTCCTCATGATTTAATGGAAAAGATCAGTAAATACTTGGTTGGTAACTCCACAGCAAGTGGCAAAACCAGTACGTGGTCTGTTGACACACTCTGAAATTCCGATACAGAATCAAAAGCATTAAATCAGATGCCCACACCCTTATTTAATCTCAACAATAATGAATGAGACATTCTGTGTTTGAATTATTTTACCTTCTGTCTAGAATTGCCACGCAATGTTACTATTGCTCCAAACCCACAACAGTTTATCTTCAAATGTGTGTATAAATGTCACCTAACACTAGAAAATAATTTATTATTCCATTTTTCACAAGAGTTCAGATTGAGGTCAAACACTACTGAGTCAAAATCAGTTATGCAAAGCACAAACTACTGGTTCACACATTTTATTTACATAGCCTTTGCTTACCTCATTCCCCTTATTCATGCATCTAGCTTTCCAGATGCTACAAAGATGTAATATCTTCAGATATTATACTGGAAAAAAAAATGTTGGAGAAAGACCAACTGTGGACAAATTCTGCCTCTATCACTTACTTAGCTATGTGATTGAATTTTTTTAACCTCTTTCCTAGTCTGTAAATGGGGATCAATAAAACTTACCTTAAGGAATTATTGTGAGAATTAAATAAGAGAGTATTTATATATTTATATACCCTATACAACATATTCAACATGGTAGTTTTCTCTTTTTTTCTTTTATAGTCTACTCCAGAGACTCATGAAGAATAGTGATACACATAGAATTATAGGATACGTAGAAAATCTTAAATTAAAATAAATCTTTAATATCTAATCTACTTCCATCTCAGTCTTTTCATAACATTATTGAAAGTCTTGTAGGACAGCCAAGTCTGCACAATGAGACTTTAAGGAGACCCTGGATGGCATATTGACAATATTTTCAGCTGGAAGACTCAAACTAGCTTAAACAAACCAAAACAAAAGATACCACATTATGAAAAGCCCATTGTTCAGGCAGTGGGATTGATTGAAGGACCCACTATTTTCCCATCTCTCTGCTTGGCCTCCTCTGTGTGGATCTTACTCTCTGGCTCGTGATCTCAAGGTGTTTCAGCTGTGCTCAGCATCACACGCAGATAGGACTACAGCCAAAAGGAAAAAGAGATCTTTTCTCAATGTCTTTGTGATGTGGGGCACAAAGGCAAAAGGCAAGGTAGATAAAATTAAATTTCCTTATAACCTGCAACCCATTGACAAATAACTTGAGGCCGGCAGAGTGTTAACGCTCAGTCCTCCAGGAAACTCCTGCCTGTCTTAATGTTAATACTTTGCTAGAGGGAAAAATAACCTCAGCTTGACAATAGCTAAACCTCCAGGATCCCATGAGTCTTCTTTAGCATATGAAAGTCCTTTTGGAAACTTCCCTTTGTCTTTACCTCCCCCAACTCCTAAGTATTTAAGCAATTGCTCCTCAAGTCCCCAGTGCAGCTCTTTCTACCCACGGGTCTGGTCCCCAGGCTTTAATAAAACCACCTTTTTGCATCAAACATATATCTCAAGAATTCTTTCTTGGCTGTGGGCTCCGAACCCCACCACTCCAAACTACATCATACTTATTCATACATTTCCAAACAAGAACTCCCTTCTTGGAAATCTCCCCTGCACATTCCCTCTAATTGGTCGAATGTTTATTTCCAAACCAAATCCTGGCAAAAAGATCCAATTGATGAAGGAAAGAAATTAGGGTTCAAAGCCGACGACCAAGAAAGAATTCTTGAGACATCTTTGGTCATTTATTACTGTTTAGTAAAAACTCAGTCATGGGAGTCTTCACATGTATTACCTGTGGGTTATATGCTTGGAAGATGATTGCCAACATGCATCTTGGGGGGTAGAGATAAAGGAAGTTTCCAAAGGAATTTTTATATGTTAAAGTAGACTTACAGGATCCTGGGGGTCAAGCTAAGATTGCCTTTTGCTATTAAGCAAAGTATTAACATCAAGGCAGCTGAGTCCCTAGAGGAATGTCACTCTGCCTGTCTCAAGGACTTGTCAGTGGGCTGTAGGTAGTAAGGAAATTCAATAATTTTTCTTCTGCCTTTGTTTCCTACATCACAATGGGAGTATTGTGACTATTTAGAATAATGTTTGGAGAGAAAGACTGTTGATGAGTCAAACTTGTTTGTTATTATTTTGTGGCTTTTCAAAGCATCTCCCTTTCTTTCTTTTTTTTTTTTTTTAAAGATTTTATTTATTTATTTGAGACAGAGAGAATGAGAGGGAGGAGGGTCAGAGGGAGAAGCAGACTCCCTGCCGAGCAGGGAGCCTGATGCGGGACTCGATCCCGGGACTCCAGGATCATGACCTGAGCCAAAGGCAGTCGCTTAACCAACTGAGCCACCCAGGCGCCCAGCGTCTTCCTTTCAATAGAAAGCTTGTTAGTTCTGCTACCTCACCAGTTTGTCCTTTGTTCCAGTTAAGAAAAATAAAAGGTCCTTTAGAAAGGTAAAATCAATTTTGAATGATCATTACAGAGCCTCTGTAATAAATGTGTATACAAACGTTACTGTGTAAATGAACCCAGAGATCCTAATGAAAGAAGGTTCATGTTGGTGCTGAATGTGTGATTTATTCTCTTTTTTTTTTTTTTTTAAGTTTCATCCTTGAGCTCTCTCAACTTTAATTTGGATAAAAATAAAGATGGTGGCTGCAGTAAATTTTGAGCCTTATCTTCCCATTGGACCTCAAAACATTATCTTTCAAATTATCCACACTCATCTTTGGATATCATAATCACTTTTCTAATGCTTAGGAGGAAGGGCAGTGGGTAAGACTTCAGATATTAAAGAGGCAGCTGTCTATTTCAGGTAGACAGTGACAGGCAGCAGTGTGTGCTTGCTGCTTGTTTAAAATCTTGCTCTGGTCTAGCCAAATCCTGTTCTATTTCCTGCCAAAGACATCTCTTAATGGAAAAAGGAGAGGCATAGCTAAACCTTTAATGAAAGAATTACTGCACTCTTGATTTGAATCTCTGCTCCAGGCTGATAAACAGAGAGAAGTTCTTCAATCCCCCGAAGGAAGGAAGAGGGGGATTCTCCTATTTGTTATTTTTAAACAGAAAAACAAAACAAACAAACAAACAAAAAAACCAGGAAGGAAAAGGAGAATTATCTGAAGAAGAATTATGTAGGAACTATATTTTCTTTAAATTTATTTAAAAATAGTAGTGGTGATATTGGTTATTATAATATGACCATGAACTGAAGGATTCAATTCATAATTGCATAAATTACAGTAAGAAGGACCTTTAAAATATTTTGCCTATTATTCTTCTATTGTTTTCGAATGACAATTATTGTCCAGGTTCTCTTTATTTTTTTTGAAGTTATTATTTTTATTTTTTTAAAGATTTTATTTATTTATTTGAGAAAGAGTGAGCAAGAGCAGGGGGAAGGGCATTGGGAGAGGGAGAAGCAGACTCCCCACTGAGCATGGAGCCCCACATGGGACTGGATCCCAGGACCCCAAGAGCCGAAGTCAGAGGCTTAACTGATGGAGCCGCCCAGGTACCCCCAGGTTCCCTTTAAAGAAAAAGCTACCAAAAACATTTTATTCCTTCCATCACAGTGGCTAATTAAAGACAGATTTGTATGTTTTGCATGCTTCTTCAGCTGAATGTGTGGTGACTGGGTTTCAAACCCTAATTTTCTTACTTTACACCAACATAAAATGACCCAGATTCCCAGTTGAGTCAAGTGCCTATGTTTCCACTCCAATTTTTCCTAGCCATGCTTTTGATTGAAGTGAAGAGAGAAGGAAGAAATAAGAGAGATTGGGCAATGAATGCTTAGTAAGCATATCCGTGGCAGTAACATTTCATTTAACAAATGCTTCCCTGACAATATACAGTTTACACAGAAAGTATGACTATTGATGTCTTTACTTTTTATATGCCAGTGTTGTTTTTTAAAGATTTATTTATTTTATTTTAGAGAGAGAGAGAGCACAAGCAGGAGGGGTAGAGGGAGAGGGAGAAAGAATCTCAAGCAGACGCTGAACCAAGTGCGGAGCCCAGCTTGGAGCTCGATCTCACAACCCTGAGACCATGTCCTGAGCCGAAACTGAGTTGGGCGCTTACCCAACTGCGCCACCCAGGAGCCCCATTACATGCCAGTATTTTAAAATTTACATATTTCACAATGGCCAGAAATGGTGTTAAGTGCTTGGCTTCATGCTAGGTGTCAAGAACTGTGAAGGGCAGTTACCCTCCTCACAGTATGACAAGTTAGTCTATCACTGTTTCGTAGATGTGGACGGAATGCGGACTGCTGGGTGAGAGACAAAGGGCTTTATTACTGATGCAGAGAGGCAACATGAGCTTAGAGTTCACTTGGGTTTCCCTTGCCCTCCAGTTCCACGGGGGGGCGGTGATCTTGAACGGACCCAAGTGGATGCTGTGCAACACCAAACTTAGGAAACTCCCAGTGTTTTAAGGGGGCTGCTAACAATCTTGTCCATCCTTTGACCCAAAGGGAGCCTCTATCTTTATTATGCTCATCAGGAGACAAATCTGTCCTCTGTTCCAGAGGGAAATACTGTTTAATTTTCAAGGCTCTTTGCTCTAAGAATATTCTTTTTTTTTCCTCTAAGAATATTCTTGAAAAAATAGTCTGGAATAAAAACTGTCACAGGTGTGTAAAAATTCGACAGGCGCATGGAGAACCGTCTCCTAACACTATACATCACAGCCATGTATACAGTGTAAATGGGGTGTGTGTGTGTGTGCATGGCATGCATATGTATACCATTCTTCCAGCAACTCTATAGACAGCTCAAAATTTTCATTTTAGATGTAAAGAAGCACTATCAGCTCAGAAATTCGACCTTTATTCTACTCAACACCCCATAATCTCTGTGATTGTCACGAAAAATCGGGAGAAATATATGTACTCTGTGACACTGAGTTTTAGAAAGAAGGCCCTTTGACTTTTTATGTTACTTCCACTAGAATTAAAGAATTATCTGTGTTACTGCTCTCCTCATAATTGAACTTGTTACAAATTATATCATGTGCAATACCATTCAAACAAGTATGTAAAATGGTGGTCAATGAAGCAGTATGATTTTTCCCCCCTTCAATCAAACCAAGTGCTAGGTGTAATTATAATCTTGGAAGATAAAGTTAAAAAGATGTTGAATTAAATTGAGCTCTGAAAATTGCTCACCTCATGATTCCTTCTGATTACATCTTGGCATAATTCCACCAAGTTTCAATATGTAATTTAGGGATAAAGTGTAATTGGTATTGTAGCCACCATGGCTTCTCCACATTTAAATGGGAGGCCAATTTTATTAGTAATAACTATAATAACTCAGCTAAATAGGTTGTCTGACTTAGTCGCTCATTAGGGAATTATTTTTCAGCAGGAACATATTACCTTTATATATTTAATTTCAAGTTTTTAGTAAGAAATGTATTAGCAATGCAAGTGTTTACAAGATCACCTTTACAGATAGTCAGGTCCTAATCAGACAATTATTTCCCTTCAAGCTAAACTCAAAAGCTTATTTTCCATTAAGTTTTATATTTAGGAAAACTTTATATCCACATGAGATATTTTTAAAATATGGAGTGATCTAGACCCATGCTAGCTATTAAAATACCAGTGAAGTAACATGGCTCCTTCCAATTTTATCCTGTTGACATGCTTTTTTTTTTTTAAAGATTTTATTTATTTATTTAACAGAGAAAGACACAGCGATAGAGGGAACATAAGCAGGCAGAGTGGGAGAGGGAGAAGCAGGCTTCCCACCAAGCAGGGAGCCCCATGCGGGGTTCGATCCCAGACCCTGAGATCATGACCTGAGCTGAAGGCAGACGCTTAACGACTGAGCCACCCAGGTGCCCCTGTTGATATGCTTTTTGTATTAAAAATCACTACAAACATATACACTCCACACTGGTATCCATCATATACTAACCTAATAATAACTACTCTCAGTGTAGGCTTTCTTTTTTTCTTTCTTTTTTTTTTTTAAAGATTTTATTTATTTATTTGAGAGAGAGAGAGAGAGCACATGAGAGGGGGAGGGCCAGAGGGAGAAGCAGACTCCCTGCTGAGCAGGGAGCCCGATGCGGGACTCGATCCTGGGACTCCAGGATCATGACCTGAGCCGAAGGCAGTCGCTTAACCAACTGAGCCACCCAGGCGCCCCTCAATGTAGGCTTTCTAAGTGAAGCAGATTTGGAGAAAATCTAGTTAAGGCAAATTTTCATAGGAATTATATTGCATATTAAGTAAAGGTGCTGAGAGGTCCTACTTATAAATAAAGTTGTTTTCTCATCATTTTTGAAATATGTTTTTTCACAGACCCCTTTTATGTTGCAAGCCTTCCCATACTTGGGCAAGTCCTGAATACTCTTTAATAATCTTATCCCACTAGAGTGGCAGCTATTATAATTATTCAGTATTTCAGCTATCAAACAAGTGACTCTGGAAGTTACATAGCTTGGAGTAATGTATTTTTTTCCCCTGAAAGTTACCTTCCTCTTCGGATTTCTTAATACTTAGGTGAAGAAGTGTATACAAATCACTCACCACTGTCTAGCATATAGTACAATATGTGCATGTCCTTTCATTTCTTTAGAAATCAGCACTGGATAGCATTACATTTGCTCAGTTTATTCAACAATATTTTTGAGCCACCACGTGACAGACACTCCTCTAATTGCTACAGATACGTCGGCAAACAAAAAGCAAAAAAATATTCCTGCTTTCATACAACTTATATTTTAAATTGTAAGCAGGTTCTCATACTTGTAGTAAAAGCAAAGAGAAAATTGGAAAAGCAGATTAACAATAGCATGTGAAAAAGACTTAAATCTAACTGCACTAAAAACAAGCCAGACTTGATGTTTCTTAAGAGAAGCTTGGTTCATTTCTTGAGAGAGACAGGGTGGGTTTGACAGATTATGTTTAAGAATGCTGCTACTGAGCTTCTGGTTTTAGGATGGAACTTTTTTATATTTGTAAGTGACCAGCTATTTATTTTCCACCTAACTTTGCAGATACGCTTTAATTTGATCTTTAAATCTCTTCTCAGAAGATAGACTATGTAAGACTAATTCCATTTAGTAGGTTTGAAAACCTAGGGTCAGAGAGGAGTCACATGAATTAATTGAGCCTAGCACTCAGTGTGGCAGAGGGAAAACAGGAATTAGATCTGCCTCCTGACTGCGGATGCTTACCACTCCCGGCTGTGAAAAGAAAGTGATAATAACGCCCTTAACAGACAGTTACAACCGGGGGTGCCTGATTTCCAGCATGCATAACATCTAAACGTCCTTCACAGAGATCATCTTTCCCTGAAAACAGATTCTTATATTTAAAGTGAGATCTTGACGGAGTGCCTGGGTGGATCAGTTGGGTTTAAGCAATCCCACTCTTGATTTCAGCTCAGGTCATGATGTCAGGGTTTTGAGATGGAGCCCCATGTGGGGCTCTGCACTCAGCAGGGAGTCTGCTTGTCCCTCCACCCCTCCTCCCTGCCCTGCTCTCCACCCCTCCCTGATGCTCATGCGTGTGGACGGGATGATTTTCCAGTGGTATGATAGCTGAATCACTTATCTAAAACATGGTGCTTTCTGAAGAGGATTTTTTTTTTAACTTAACTATATGGAAAACAATGTAGCAGAATTCAGCAGAGCATGATGACCTCAGGAAACAGGCTGCCTGAGTTCATAGCCTGATTCTATCACTTATTAACAGTGTGATTATGAGTATATTGCTTAACTTCTATATTTTTTAGACTTATTGTCTGTAAATTAGAAATAATAATAATCCTCACTTTATAGGGTTTTCTAATGATTAAATAAGACAACGAATATGAAGGATTTAGTGTGTAACACATGTGTTCACAGCATATATATTAACTGTTATTACCTCTGCATTAGAAAAGAATGCCTACAGGCGCCTGGGTGGCTCAGTTGGTTAAGCGCCTGCCTTCGGCTCAGGTCATGATCCCAGGGTCCTGGGATCGAGTCCTGCATCGGGCTCCTTGCTCAGCAGGGAGTCTGCTTCTCCCTCTGACCCTCCCCCCTCTCATGCTCTCTCTCTATCTCATTCTCTCCCAAATAAATAAATAAAATCTTAAAAAAAAAAAAAGAAAAAAGAAAAGAATGCCTAAAATAACATAGCGCTTAACAATTTTAAAACTCTTTTTTTTTTTTTAAAGATTTTATTTATTTATTTGACAGAGAGAGACACAGCGAGAGCAGGAACACAAGCAGGGGGAGTGGGAGAGGGAGAAGCAGGCTTCCCGCGGAGCAGGGAGCCTGACTTGGGGCTCGATCCCAGGACCCTGGGATCATGACCTGAGCCGAAGGCAGACGCTTAACAACTGAGCCACCCAGATGCCCAGTTTTAAAACTTTTTATCACCCCCTCATTTAACCTTCATAAATCCTAAGGTAAGAAGTTCAGGTGTGATCCTCCTCCCTCACAAGTTAGCAAATTGAGATTCAGAGCAATCCAGTGCTGTGTCTAAGTCACATGGTCATTAAATGATGGGGGTGATTCTATAATGAGATGTCCACACGGATGAAATAATAGGCTCTCTTCTTATCATCCTCTTTACCAGGTCGTGTCTTCACCATCATCGCAAGTGATGATTTTATCACAGGATAGATATTTGACAAAGGTAACAAATGAATGATGAAAATGGAAAAGCTATGAAGACTTCGGGGAATAAGAACTCCTTGATAAAATCTTGGGAGGCACAATAAAGCTACTGCAACATGGCTGGTGCATCAATCCAAGCTGAAAATAGACAATCTATCAGCTAAAACTGTCAAATATTTTTATGTGCAATTAAAAAAAGAAATAATAAAGGATACTCTATATTATCTAATGCTTAGTTTCCCCATATCCAGAAACATCAAATTCTCAATTTTGTTCTTTGCACGTTTAAATGGAAGGAATCAGCCTTTATTCCAATATTTAAGTTACCTATCACTCATTATAAATTGCCTGTCTTCAACAGTTATGGAAGATATTAGGCACAGCAAGACAGGAAGAAAATTAAGTCAGTTCTGCAAAAGGAAATATTGCCTTTCACTAGCTTTTACTAATGTCACTTTGAAAAACCTTGAATATCTCTTTTCCTGTTCAATTATTAAACACAATATGTTCGTGAGATTTAGTCCATTAGTTTTGAATTTTGTTTCATGCTGTTTTGTATAGTGAGATGCTACTGTAATTATCCTGGGCAATAACTTAGCCCTTCCAAATTTTTCTTTTGACTTGTTACATTCTGCCAATGATTTATAAATATTCAAATATAATTACTGGAATATTTTTTGTATGTTTTAAAATAATTGAAAGTGGTAAAGCAATATCAAGGGAATCTGTGATTTAAACATAAAAACTTTTTGTTCCAATTAAAATTTCTACATAGATCTAAAACTGCAGGCATGAGAACCTTTGGAAAAGGAGATACAGCTTATAAACAAAGAATAAAATACTTGGCAACTTGCCTAATGCTATTTTGGAAATATACACTAAAATAGACATAATGAAGTTCACTGACATTTTGGTCTAATAAATTTTACTTAGTGATAATACTGATTATTATTATGTAAGAAATTTACCTAAAATCTATTTCTGAGCATAACAGTTATAAGAAAACATATAAAAGTCACAGCCTCTTTTTTTTAAATCTGTAAAATAAAATCAGCATCTTCTAGAGAAGAGTTATGATAGTTTCATTACTCACCACCTTTTTGCCACCAGGTATGAGCTACCAGAATGTCAGACATAACATCTTAGGAAGATAAATGCAATGTTAAAGAGAATCATTTCTATTTTTTTCCTTTTTTCATTTATTTATTTATTTGAAAGAAAGAGAGAGAGCAAGTGCAGGTGCGGGGAGGGACAGAGGGAGAGGGAGAGGAAGAGGGAAAGAATCCCAAGCAGACTCTGTCTGAGCAGGGAGCCCAACACAGGGCTCAAACTCATGACCCTGAGATCATGATCTGAGCAGAAACCAAGAGTCAGACACTTAACCAACTGAGCTACCCGGGTGCCCCAAAGAGAATCATTTCTAACTGTATTTAGATTATAAATTCTTTAAGATCTTGACAGGAGCTATGGGTTCTCTTTCTAGAAAAATGCACAATGCACTATGGGTCCTAGGTTTACAGGTAAACTAACTTGTGTCAAAGGAAATTTGCCTTGTGAATTAAATGATTTACTCAAAATATATTTAGAGTGGACTGGGTCTGGAAACCATGGAAGAGATAAGATTTACTTTTTAAAAAAAACAAAAAATGTTTATTTATTTATTTTAGAGAGAGAGAGAGTGCACAGGGGAGGAGCAGAGGAAGAGAGTCTTAAGCAGACTCCATGCTGAGCATGGAGTGTGACATGGGGCTCAATCTCTTGACCCCGAGATGGAACTCTGAGATCAGGACCTGAGCCAAAACCAAGAGTCAGATGCTTAACAGACTGAGCCACGCAGCACCCCTAAGATGTACTTTTTTACGACTAATGTGGCAGGACAGGTAACAGAGTCATTGAGATAATTGAAAAGACTTCCCAAAATGGACTATTTACCAAGACACTGAGAGAGTTAAATAAACTAATAAAGGATCGGAGAACACTCAGGAGAACACAGCCTGAGGTAGACAAGGGAGGGAGGGTGTTGTGGGAACCAGATGAGAGCTATAGTTTCCAGTGCCTTCTCCATTTACACACATATCTGGGAAAAGTCTTCAAGTTCAGGGAGGGCCCAAATAAAACAATCGACAAAAATTAAACACATAATTCAGGAAACAGAGGAAAACCTAAATAAAGATTAAGTTCTATAATTTGTCTTACTATCCAAGTGGTGGGAGAAGATACTGCATCCATTAAATAAGAGCTGGATGCTAGCAACATGAATAATCAAAGAATAAGAAACAGCCACTCAAAAAAAAAAACAAAAACAAAAAACAAAGAAAGATGAAGTTGAGTAAATATCCCCAAAGTAGAAAGCACAAAAAAAGAAAGACAATTTGAGAAAAAGAAAAAGAAAAGAAAATTAAAGGACCAATCCCAGAGGTACAATATTGAAGGCTGAAGACAGTGGGAAATGCTATCCTCCTCCCCTGGAAACATTAACTCGTGGTCTCTTATGGACCACACAAATCATCTTTCATTCTGATTCCAGAAAAAAAATCCAAACTTTCTTTTAAGTGATTAAATAACATTAAGAATCTAGAAAAGTTAGAGCAGAGAGACTAATCCTTCAAATCATTCAGTTGCGAATGAAACAAAACTCTCAACTTTTGCTATATTGCTCTCTCTCTGATGTACATGCTCTGAAACCTGGTTCCTTCTCAGCTGTGCAACATCTGAGGGAGAAACAGTTTTGCTATTAGCTTGCCAAACTGTGGTTCATTCTAGTCTGACTCAAGGATTTTCTGCCTTCAAAACATTAGAAATTGTTGTTATAGATGTTTGGATATCAGATATATACACTTCATATTGTTCCTGTTAAGCTTCGAATGTCTTTTTACTAGCGTAAGCCCATGAGAAAAAAATGTATTGGTTTTCAATATTGATAAATACACACTCTAAGAGGAAATCTCTTAACAATATCTCTCAATTTTGAGATCAATTAACAGAATGAATGGGATATTGGGACAGTAGACACTTTGGACTCATGAATGTTTTACTCTATCTTCTGCTTATTATTTAAGTCTGAAAATCTTTACAATTAAAGAGAAACGAGATACAAAAGAAGCAGTAATGAAAGAACCAATGACTTCTTTCATCTCAGGTTCTAGACTGAAAGCTCCATTTGCCACTGGAGTCTTAAGCAGCCAATTTCATGCACAATTCACTTAACCTAAGTTCCATAACAGAGAAAGATTTAAATTGCTTTTTCTCCTGTATATAATATGCTATAGGAGAAGTAAAGATAGTTATTCTAAGATCTCTTGCAGCAGTTTTACAAATGGCTATGCGGCATTTGGCAATTTTCCCAAGTGTGATGCCTGCAACTTTTCTTCTCCGTCTTACACAGTTTGGATCTACAAAATTCCTACAAGTGGAAGGAGCCAAAGGGATGCTAACTCATCTAATCTCTCCTTCTACACTCATAAAACCTTCCAAACTCCCAAACCTGAGACACTTCTTTGGGAGACAAAGTTATTCTTCATTCTTCATAGTAACTCATCTTCTCTTTTTGGTGAGTCTACAGATATATTTTGAAAATACGTTTTTGCATTTTTTTCTCTCCTTCAAAACAAAACAGAACAAAACAAGAAAAACCCAACAACACAGAAGCTATATGTGTAGCTATATGTATATGGAACCAAAGTTGGTTCTGTAACAGAAAGTGTTTTCTTTCTCTTTGTGGCTAGTGTGACTCCGTTCTATAACAAAATCAGGAATGGGTTTGGGGGAAAGACAAACTAGCCTTTTATCCCCCATCTCTGGCACGAATTCCTGATGTAACTTCAAAAAATACCTTCTTAGTGTCAGTTTTCTTATTCCATGAAGTGAAACGGTTGGAGGCAATGATCTCTAAAGCCAATTTTAGTCAGCTAAATTAAATGGTACAAGTTATGTTGCTGTTTCTAGGCAAAGCAGTCGGGAGCTTGGCAGCTATTATCTTACCTGATACGTATTTAATATGTCCTCTAAAAAAATAGGAGGGGGAAACTGAAACAAACATTTGCGTGGCGTGGGCCTTTCTTTGCTACCTGCAGTGGTGGGGCCGTGGCTACTGGCTACCACTATTCACCGCTTTCCTTCTGCTCCAATTCTCGTGTAAATCTGGGAGGGTCAGGGATAGTCCTCACAGTCTCCTTTACCAGCCTCATTATTCATACACAATTAAAATAGCCAATAGTTTCCAAGAGGTAGCCATGTTTTCTTTCAGAGATTTAACCTAGGACTCTTCTTTTTTTTTTTTTTTTTTAAAGATTTTATTTAGGGGCGCCTGGGTGGCTCAGTCGTTAAGCGTCTGCCTTCGGCTCAGGTCATGATCCCAGGGTCCTGAGATCGAGCCCCACATCGGGCTCCCTGCTTGGCGGGAAGCCTGCTTCTCCCTCTCCTACTCCCCCTGCTTGTGTTCCCTCTCTCCTCGTCTCTCTCTATCAAATAAATAAAATCTTAAAAAAAAAAAATGAAGATTTTATTTATTTATTTATTTATTTATTTATTTATTTATTTATTTATTTGAGAGAGAGACAGAGAGAGTGTGTGTGAGCAGTGGGGGAGAGGGAGAAGCAGACTCCCCCACTAAGCAGGGAGCCTGACGCCAAGCTCGATCCCAGGACCCCGAGATCATGACCTGAGCCAAAGGCAGACGCTTAGACTAAGCCACCCAGGCGCCCCATAACCTAGGACTCTTCTATTAAACTATCAATTCTTTGTCATATTGATGACAGAAAATAAAAAAGAGAAGAGAGGAACTTAAACCTCATTATCTCAGGTGTGAAAGGAATTGCTGACATTTTCATTGTGCTAGAAAGCAAGCAGAAGGACACATGGTAGCAGCAGGGAACTTCTACAACTATCTTGACAACTTGCTACTTTGACAGTTTGTATGAGAGTCCCAGCGGTGATCAAGGTAAGTGGGATGGTGTCACTTGGACACTGCAGCTGCCCTGTTGGCAAGGAGAGTTTTGTGTGATTCTTGGGAAGACAAACTATCTAACATATCAAAGAAGGGCCACTGCGTTATCAAGTCAATCTCTACAAGTCTTTAATGAGTTGTCTGAAGACAACAAAGTCTTAATTCTTCCTCTGGAAGGGCTAGGATCACCAGGGGGCTATGAATTCTTCCTCACTTTTACCGGAAGCAAAGAGACTAAAACTGAAAGACAGAAGTTTGACTAATTAGGTATGTCAGACTATCTCCTTCATTTTTATGCCTTGTGTGAGTTCATAGTTTTCCAAATCCATTCAAAGTTAATGGGCAAAGAAGGTGATTTACACTCAACTACTGAAAGATGTTAGATCAGAACTGAGCAGTTACTTTAGGCTACTTGGAGAGCATGATAACCTACAATTATTTGGAAGCTATAAATATTGAGGCAGGAGAGGAGGCATTTAATAGGGCATTTCAGAGTACAATACTAAGAATGACATAATGTTTAGAGCCTGGCTATTAGATCAGGGATAACTACATGACGTTAAAAGCTCCTAAGTGATGGGATATTTTCATGAGAAACCCCTCTCTTGCCAAGTTTGACACTGAATTTAGGAAATGGAACAAATAATGGATTGAGTAATATAAGAAAAGGAGATTTGTAGTAGTATCGTGGACAGCACATTAATTATTTGACTATACACTTTACAAGTAGTGCCGGCTCTCGGAAAATACTTGATTTATGTCTTCTTACCTGTCGGTTAAGAGTGTCTTTCTCTTGGAATCGTAACAATAAGCAGCCTTGTCTCTCATGCTGCCCCCATGATCTCTACATACTGTGCCTCTCCACCCCCTAGAAGCTGTGCAACAACATTAGCTTTTCTCTTACTTTTCTACTTCCAGGTAACACATTACTTAGCTAAGTAGATGGTGAAGTGATCCTGGATGATAGGGTTTCATATGGGATTTTACCTCCCACATACAAGGCTATGACCTACAAAGCGCCGAGCCTCTGAAAGGAAGCTGCCCACACTGCCAGGTCAGCAGTAACGAGGGCCTTCTTAGCACCTTGTAAACCAGAAGATACTCCACAGGTGACCAATTCTACACATCATTCCCTGTAAGGACTCAAATTCCCAACTAGACTTCCCACTCTCGCTTCAGTTCACTGGTTATGCTGATAAAACTAAGCTTAATGTTAAGCATTTGATTCCCCCACTGAGGGAAAGAAATGGTCGGGCGATATGTATCAATTGTTGACTAGTTTATATAAACTAAAATTTATTATATACTGTATTATCAAATCGTTAAATTAGCGATGACCCAATTTAAAGCCTAGTTCTGAAGGGAGGTATATGAGATCATTCAAAGTTCACCATTTGTTCTGCTAACAAAGGAAAACTAAAAGCAGTTTTATAATCCCAGGGACAGATATATTCCAGTGTCCCCGTCCCCTCAGGAGATATGGGCTTGATGATTACATGCTCAGTTTTTTTAAGGATTTATTTATTTATTTGAGAGAGAATGGGGGGAGGGGCAGAGGCAGAGGGAGAGAGAGAATCATAGAATCTCCAGCAGACTCCCCACTGAGCGCAGAGTCCGATGTGGGGCCAATCCCATGACCCCAAGATTATGATCTGTACATGGTCAATTTTTATAGAGATTGGCTTATGGCTGGAGGAGGTACCAGTAACTGGAGGCTGTTGATAATAGCAGCCTGTGCCTTTGAGGTTTTCTAAGAATAAATTGCCATGTTAAACCAGTTGCAAAGAGATACTTTCTTTTTTGGATTTAGAGATTCATCAAAGAAAAATATGCACACATTGTTACAGGGCAAATAGTAATAGAAGAATGAACATTATGCACATTGATAAAAAAGTTAAATATAATAATAGCAATGGCTAAGGGACACAGAATTATGAAAATACAAGAGGCTTTTAGGATTTATCTATACTTAATAAAACTTTTCAATTTGCTGCAATAGAGAAATTCTGTACAAAGCCAAGGTTTAATTATTTCCAGGGAGATTGACTATAAGTATTCCAGAATTCAAGTTTGACATTTTAGCATCTATTTTACATAATTAAATCTTGTTACCTGAAAAGTGACAGTCAGTTTTGAAAAGCTTTCCTAAGGTTTTATTAGGATCGTAGGGTTGGAAGTTGGATAAGAATTGCTCAAGAATCTACACTTGGGAGAAGGCTTCTGCTGGGGGTGTAAGTTTGGGGTATAAAGTGTTTTAGGTAAGTTTTATCAAAGGAGGAGAATGTGTTCTTTTATGGGCCTTCCAGGAGATGAAAGAAGAGGAAGGGAGCAACATTGCCTGTGTGACTCATCACCATGACCTTGCTGTAGTTTCCAGAGGAAGAAACTTTTCCTCTCAATGAGGACATTGATCCCTCTCTTGGAACTGGTTGACTGGGACCAAAAATGTAAAATTTCTGTTGTATTCTTCTCTCTCTCTCTTGTTTTTTTAGTATTAGACATCTACGAGACCTAAACTTTAGAAGGAGTATTTTCCCTTTCTTGGACCCTGTATTAATTTGCTTCACTGCCATAGCAAAATACCACAGACAGGGTGTCTTCAGCCGCATACATTTATTTTCTCACAGTTCTGGGGCTGAAAGTCCAAGATTAACATGTTGGCAGGTTTCTCCTGGGGTTGGTTTCTCCTGGGTCCTCCCCCTCTTTGGTTTGCTGATAGGTATATTCTTGCTGTGCCCTCACATGACCTTTTCTCTGTGAGTGTGCATTCCTGGAGTCTCTTGTATCCTAATCTCCTCCTCTTATAAGGACACTAGTCAGATTGGATGAGGGTCAGCTGTAATAACGATAATTTAGCCCATAATAGACCCTTTGTCTAGTAACAAAAGGAAAAACAAACAGGATTGTAGGCATAGGTAAGTGGAGTTTGGACCTCTGATATATGTCATATTCCGAGGTAGAGTTGTTAAGACCTTCAGTCAACCTATTAAGAAAGATTAGCTGTTTTGCTTTTCTTTTTTTCTTTCCCGTATTAGACTGATTCTGTCTCTCCTAAATTCCCGGCAAGGAATAACAATATTTACCCTCAGTGAATATTTGAATAGTAAACTCTCCCAGACCTAGAAAAACCTGGAGACTTTAATGATTCTGATAGTGCTTTCATTTTTTTTTTCCTGATAGTGGTTTTAATGTAGCATTACAGTCAGTTATAAAATGGAGATGAGAGAAGAGTTTTTGGCTGAGAAATAAAGACACTGTGAGGCCAAAAACTAGGGGGAGTAGTGAAACAGGGAGAGGAAACACCAGAAACTTGGTGCTCATCCTGGGGAGGGAAGGGGAGGGCTCCTGCATGCACGGGCTCGGGTGGTACACCTAGAAATGGACCGTCTTGGGAAATCTGACCATATATGTTCTTACCAATGCCTAACAGTGAGAGAGAGAGAGAGAGAGAGAGAGGTATAAAGTGGGTATAAAGTGTTTAAGTACAGGCAGACGGTGGTTTAAGTATTATTTATAGGGACAGGAATTAGCATGTAGACCTACTTTTTCTTGTTTGCCTTATTCTCAGGTCAATAAAATGTGCCCCGTGAAAGAGATTAGGGTAACTTGATACTCTAAATGTGTGGGTCTACTCTCCTTGGAGATGCGGTCAAAACTCTGAGGCTGTACTGAGTGCTTCTGTCTCACCAGGTGAGTCCTTATCTTAGGTGGAGACAGAAAAATGGAGAAAGGAAATGGCGCAACTTGGAGCTGTAGCATGTGATTAAGGAACAGCAGTCCCCAGTAATGTGGTTAGGGTGACTCCACGGGCATTAAAATTTAGTGTGAAACTAGAGGAAATTAGGATGTAGTAGGATATTTTACTGCCTGGTATAGTATCCTGGGCAAAATCAATGAATATTACTCTTTGATCTTGAGTCACTCAATGTTTACTTTTGTTGTCTGAGGATGGAGGGGGGAAAATAGAACAAACCCAGTGTGTCTGTGTGTGTGTGCGTGTGTGTGTGTGTGTGTGTGTTATCTTACCTTCCACTTACCTCACCATTCTCTCATATTCTGAGAAGTAGAGTTCAGAGTCTGATGACTTTGAGGATCTCCCAACAGTCAACTAGCTGCTGTTAGGGGGAGGTTCCCAGTCCTGGAACAGAAGGTAGTTGTTTCTGGCATTTCATTTTGGCATCATACAACTGAGAGGCTGGTTCATGATGAGCCAAGCGTTAGTGGTGGCTAAATGGATTCCTCTCATTTATTACCTAAATAATAGTTAGGTTCCCTGATGACTTAGGTTTCTTGCTAATCCCATATCTGAGGTGGAAAAGCAGCCGTAAAATGCAGGTAATGTCAATGATAACACTTTTGGTGGCATTCAGGTGATCCTAACAACATGGGGAGTGTTGACTCCATTATTTGTTTTTCTCCAGGAGAATGCCTCCACATGTTTAACCTTCAGTTAAATATTTCTCATCATGGGTAAGCTTCACAGAGAAAAAAAGGAAGTCACGAGTTGCTCAATCAACTGGCTAAAGTACTTCCTGAAGTTAGCAGCTCTGGATTCCTCCTCCGCACCGACTCTCAGCCTGCACTAGGTAAATGGTAGCTAACCTGCTTTACACTGAAAAGTGCATTTCCCAAAATATTGACTCTACGGGAGCTTTCAATGAGAAAAAACATCCCAATCTCCTCCAAAACAGTCAGGGCCTGCCAAAGCAGAGAATGAAAGTACATTTTCTGAGCACAAGCTGAGAACTATTAGCTTACCTTAGAAGGTCCCATGAAGAGTGCTCGCTTCGGCAGCACATATACTTAGAAAATCATGAAGAGTAGATGGAAGAGAATAGGAAGGAGTAAGACACTTAGGGAGAAGGTAAACTGGAGGAAGTACTTCTGGCTTGCACAATTCAAGGGGGTTCCTTTTAACGTCTGTGTGAATGCCACTCTCTGGAGCATAGCTTCATGAAATAATATATGTGAATGGTACTCCCGGACGTAACTCTTTAAGTGTTCTAGGGGTATCTCCCTCTGACCCTCCCCCCTCTCATGCTCTCTCTCTATCTCATTCTCTCTCTCAGATAAATAAATAAAATCTTAAAAAAAAAAAAAAAAGGGCGCCTGGGTGGCTCAGTTGGTTAAGTGTCCTGGGGGTATGGGGCTCTGAGGGGAAAGAAATTTTTCCACAATATGTGCATATGTACATTCCTGGAGAAATGCATATATTTTCCATTAGGGTTTATTAGATGTGAAGAGATTCATCCCATGGAATGTGCTCAGCCATGGTTGTAGCCTCTAGCTATTTTTCTTTCTGTTGTCAGTAATTTAAAAAAAGTGCTATATTTGAAAAGTAACCTCTCAGGGATTCCTTTGTTGAAATTATCGAACGTTTCAGTAACAGGGAGTGATCTCTGGTAGTAGAACAAGGCAGAACCCTCCTGTTTTCATTTACCACAACTAGCCTTATGTTCTGTTGCTCTACTCCTAAACCACAGACATGAGGAAATAAAGATTTACTGAAAGAGATCTTTGTGTTAAAGATTCAGTCAATCAATAAGCAAATATTTATTGTCTATATTGTATGAAACTCAGTATAGTAATTTTTTTTTCAGTTTGCTTCTAAGTATAGAATTTTTACTTGATGGCTAGAAGGAACCTAGTTAATATATAGGCCCAAAGCAGCAAGAATTGATCATAAAGAGATAAAATCATAGAGAGATTGATAGGTTAAATGTAACTCTCAATTTTATCTCAGTAGAAGCAAGTACATTTTTCAGAGAATTTGGTGTTGAAAAAAGTCATACACATGTCAGGTGTCTGTAGTGGATTGGTAACTATCTCCATTCTCTCTCCTTCCCCACCCCACTCCTCCACCAGGATTGTACATAGGAAGGAAAATTAGATGTTGAATGTGGGATGCTTGTGTTATTTGGAAATCAAGAAAGGATTTGAAATTTCATTTACAAGTCAGGGATGGGGAGAGCCTAAGTAGGGTAGTAAGGTGCTCCAGCAACATACTTTTATAAAATAAACAACTGTAAAATTTAGTTGGCTTAAAACAACCATTTTATTGTATCACATGTCGGTGTCAGGAATTTAGGCATGTGTTCAGTTGGCTGATTCTTCTATTTTATATGCATCAATTTATGGAGATTGCTCATTAGTATTCAACTGGCAGATGGGCTAGACTGGAGGGCCCAATACGGCTTCATTCACATGTCCTGAACCTTGGTAAGGAGGCTGGAAAGCAGGGCTCAGCTGGGATGGTTTTCTAGAACATGGCCTGTCCAACATGGTGGACTCTGGGTAGTCTAACTTCTTACAAGGTGGTGCAGGGCTTTCAGAGACAATATTCCAAAAAAGATAGGAGGAAACTGAAAGGCTATTTATATTTTAGCCTCAGAAATCTCATCTTTTCACTTCCACTGCATTCTGTTGGTAAAGCTAGTCACTAAGGCCAAGCCAGATTAAAGGAGAGATTTAGAATCTACTTTTCCATGAAAGAAGTGCCCCCAAATTTACCACTATCTTTAATCTGTCACAAAATGCTACCCACAGGGATAAGAGGTTGAAGCCCAGGATGTCTTTAAAAATATTAACCACTTTCCCCTCATCTTTTATTTTCAGAAATCTTATTTCCATAGCTCATGAAAGAAGATTTTGATCAATCTCATGAGCATCTGTGGTGACTACCCATTTTTCCCTGTACTCACTAAATGATAATGAGCAAGGGCATGACCCATAAACACCAGCCCCACTGACAGGTCTGCTCTAGAAAGAGACTTACTCCTCATCTTCAGCAATAGATCTTTGAATAGCTTGGGGACCAGAGCTGTGATCTGAAATTTAAGAAACATACTTTTGCAAAGTTTAGTTGTGATATATTTGAGACTCAGTGGGGGTGCTGAAGTGCCCTGCAGTCACTAAAAGTGTAGTCAGATTTTTGGAAACAGATGGCAGAACTGATGATAAGACTATATGGAAGTTCCTATGATGAATAATGAGATAAAGTTTTTTAATAAAGATTATTTAAAAAAAAAGATCTGATGGTTAAATACAGGGTTATTTGTGTCCTGGAATGAGGCAGGAAGAAGAGAGGGAAAGGCAAAAGCAGAGATATAGAGGTAGAGGCATACACGACATCCACAAAGTTGGGCATATAGTGTAAAGCAGCTGTTTCTAATCTTCTTTGGAATGGGATGAGATATAATAGCGATGCATAAAAATAAATGGTTTAACTCAGAAAGACACAGATAGACCTAGAGAAATGTAGACCAAGAGGAACAGAGGCAAATTTACTAAAGACATGCACATGGAGAGCACCACCCCCATACACACATCCATACAAACCATACCTATGAATGCAGTGCTTACTTACCCTAGGCACTTTTTGGGATGAACTAGACTGTTAATTAACTAGTGAATAGCTAAAAGTATTCCATGAAAAGAGGCATGGCAAGGCTCATAGGGACTGGGATAAAAATGCATTGAGACACATCTCACAGACAGAAACACCTGCATCTTTCCTTCTTAAAAAGATATACTGATCCCGGAGTTTTTAAGGATTTTGCCATTAAAGTCATTTAAAGCTATGCTTCATTTTAGTATGTGAAAATAATAAACTGTATTAAACTCATAATAAACTATGTTAAACTCATCAGAGGGTGGATTTTGGCTCAAGAACTGGAGAGTCCTTACTTCTGTTTTACTTTTAGTAATAACATAATGTCTATTACCATTAGCTTAAAATTACTTGAGTAGTTTAATAGACCTTAAAATTGCAAGACTGGTTATTAAGGTCCTATTTCAATAAGCTGTTAGTGATTATATTAGTAATAAGACATTCACATTGTGTAATTCCTTACATTTATTTTTCAAGCATAGCAGATATTTTTAGTGGTAAGAGATAAGAGAAATGAGTCATTCTATCAATATTGTAAATGTCATCTTTCTTGAAATTATACATTACTTAAGGACTGATTTTAAATATCACTGCTTTTTTCCTTAAAGTAAATTTTAACTAAAATATTGTCTATCTCCCATTATTAAAATGTTAATGTCCTTTTTAACATTAAAAAAACCCCTGCTGATACACATCTTCCTTCATTCCTGAAATTCATGACTCTCTCAAACATGAGAATTGATTGATCTCTAGAAGGTAGGTGATATACTGATATAGATCAGGTATCCTGAAAATGAGAAAAATAATCTTACTTATTGTGGATAGAAAAGATCACATATCTTTTTTGAAGTGACAAACTTTTAAAAATGCTTTTAAATTAGAAAAATAAAAATTTTAAATTTAGAATTCTCAGGTCACTGAAAAAAAAATTATCTTTTTAAAGTAAATGCCAAAAATGTCAACTGAGATCAAGGCAGATTTTGTTAAAGCATCACAAGTTATTGAAACTATATATATATATTTTTAAAGATTTTATTTATTTATTCATGAGAGAAAGGCAGAGGGAGAAGCAGGCTCCCAAGGAGCAGGGAGCCTGATGTGGGACTCAATCCCAGGACCCTGAGATCATGACCTGAGCCGAAGGCAGACGTTTAACCATCTGAGCCACCCAGGCACCCGAAACTATATTTTTAAGCTTTATTTTTCAACTTGCTACTAGATGACACGTTATCAAATAATGATATGTCAAGTGGTAATAAGACATGAAATGTCATATTATTGGTGGTAACAACTTAACTGAATTATAAAGTACTGCCAGAGACCTAAAATTTATGATTTACTTATGAGGTAAAATTGTATGATGTGCCAAGATACCTGTGGTACAAAACTTCCAAGAAGGCTCCCAATGGAGTGTCACTTCTTGGAATTCATGACCTTGTGTACTCCTCTCCTACAGTGAATAGAAATGTCCGTGTCACTCCTAGGGTATTGCAAGTAGGATGGCGTATGGCTTTCAAAGGTATTTCATCAATAGGTTATAGCTCCTATTTTATTCTCTTAGATCATGAGCCCTGGTGGTAAGCCACCTGCCAAGTCATAAGGATACTGAAACAGCACTCTGAAAGATCCCTGTGACAAGGACCTGAAACCTTTTGGTGGGTGAGCTTGGAAGCAGCTCCTCCGGCCCCAGTCCAGCCTTCAAATGACCATAGCCCCAAACAGCATCTTTTTTTTTTTTTTAAAGATTTTATTTATTTATTTGAGAGAGAATGAGCTAGAGCATGAGAGGGGGGAGAGTCAGAGGGAGAAGCAGATTCCCTGCTGAGCAAGGAGCCCGATGCGGGACTCGATCCTGGGACTCCAGGATCATGACCTGAGCCGAAGGCAGTCGCTTAACCAACTGAGCCACCCAGGCGCCCGTCCCAAACAGCATCTTGATTGTGACCTCATGAAGTGCAGTGCGCTAGAAATAACTAGCTATGCCACTCCTGAGTTCATGACCCAAAGAAACTATATGACATGTATGAGATTGTACATGTGTGTGGGTTTTGTGCTGTTGTTGCTAAGTTTTAGACTAATTTCTTGCACTGTGTTTGAGAACTAATATAGTACAATATTGATTGTTATAGGCCAAAATCTAACACTTAATGGCTGGTTAGCATTATGAAAAATCCACTTTATTAATTCTGAGTCTCAGATTCAGAATTAAATTCTGAAATTTACATTCAGAATGTAAAACGGAATAGTATAATTAGATGATATCTAGGATCCCTTTTAGGTATAGTATTTATGAATATTTCTGAGTATAAGACTGTGAATGTTGAGTTAATCAAGTCCAGCCATATGACTTGAATATTGAAGGAACACTGTTTGCCTAATCATTATAAGCTATTTTCATTTTATATTTAAAATTGCTCAAAAGATAAGAGAATATTTTGAAAAGTAGACGTAGCTAGCAAGCTATCTCATTCTGGAATCATTGTAAGTTGGCAGGTATGTTGTGGAAGATAAATTGTATAATATATAAAGCATACTGATAAAAGGTAAGGGAAAAATGAGTTAATGTAAGACATGAGTTTTAGTGCTGGATGAACATTTGAGTCCCCTGGAGACCGATGCTGGGGTCCCTTTTGAGCAATTAAATTAGTGTTTCTGGAAATGGAATGAGGAGATCAGAAAAATTTTTATACACTCCATAGATAATTACAATTTATAGCCAATATTGAAACTGCTGGGACCCTTTTGGGAAGTTGCTAGTTACCAAATTGAAGAGAATTTAGAGTGGGTCTATTGTGCATAGAGAATAAGGACACTCAAGCTCTGCTGGAGACCTCCCCATCAGAGGAAGAACCACTGGCCCTGGTCACTCAGGGCTCATTAACAGAAGGCTGTTCAACAGTCCATACCTGGATAAGTTAAATAGCTAATTAAGATCCTCTCAGCAAGAGTGGAAAAGAAAGCCTGAGGGGTTAGTGTTCACCTGGATTATATAATTATAAATTAAGGATTATAAATTAAACTAAGAAAATGCCAGAGGTTGAGTATATCAAAGACTATTTAGCCTGTGTGGGTAGGTGATACAGCATTGCCTAAGTATTGGGATATTTATTATTAAAATAAGAATAAAATATTTGGTTACCCCTTATGGAGTGATTTAGAAAGTATTCTTCTTGTTGTTTTTTATTTTAATGAGTTTATTTTCTAATCCCAACAATAAAAATAAAGGTCAGCGTTTTAGATCTTGTTGGTCCTCACTACCTCTGAAGAAAACAGTGCCATCTGGCCATCACCCTTAATATGTAGGCATAAAATCTTAGCACCCTTCCAAATACCATTAGAGTAAGCACTTTGTATCATAAAAACAAAGCATAACACCATTTAAAAATTAAAAGAGTAATGAAAAGTTGGAAAAATTTCACAACATGAAAAATAGCACATAAATCAAAAAGAAGGAGTATACCAATAAAAATGTGGGCAAATAACATGAGCTCACAGTTGAGAAAAGAGTAAGTACAAATGGTCAACAAAAACCTGCGATACTCAACCCCATGAGTAGATGAACATTTGCCTTCTGTAGGATTAGCAATCTTTTTTGGTGACGACTGTGTTAATGGTATCTGTCACTTCCATCCACGTAGGGAGCTAAGCATTTTAGTTAGAGAACAGTTTAGCATGCAGGATTCAGATTCCATATGTGTAAGTGTCTGGAAATTTGTATTTAAAATATAAGTGGAAAAATGTGGGCGCCTGGGGAGCTCAGTTGGTTAAGCGTCTGCCTTCAGCTCAGGTCATCATCCCGGGGTCCTGGGATCGAGTCCCGCATTGGGCTCCCTGCTCCGCAGGGAGCCTCTCTCTTGCTCTCTCATGAATAAATAAATAAAATCTTTAAAAAATAAAATAAAATATAAATGGAAAAATGTGGGCACCTGAGGAGCTCAGTCGGTTAAGTGTCTGCCTTCGGCTCAGGTCATGATCCCGGGGTCCTGGGATCGAGTCCCGCATTGGGCTCCCTGCTCTGCAGGGAGCCTCTCTCTTGCTCTCTCATGAATAAATAAATAAAATCTTTAAAAAATAAAATAAAATATAAATGGAAAAATGTGGGCATCTGGGGAGCTCAGTCGGTTAAGCGTCTGCCTTCGGCTCAGGTCATGATCCCAGGGTCCTGGGATCGAGTCCCGCATTGGGCTCCCTGCTCCCTCATGAATAAATAAATAAAATCTTAATAAAATAAAATATAAATGGAAAAATGTAAAATAACTATCTTCAAGGAAGCTTATTTCATCATTGTTAAAATACAGACAATTAGAAATGCTTCAAATGACATTAAAAAGAGGACTGTTATTATATTATAGCATATCTATGATAGGTATCAGAGTATAGCACATCTATAAAATGAAATAATATTTAGCCATTGGTAATAATGTTGTCAGGGAGTATTAATTGAACCTACTGTTAAAGGAGGAAAATTTAAGTGAAATCCAAATCATGAATAGTGAGAAACTTAATATAGGAATAGAAAATGGCCAGACCATATGGGACAATAGAATTTTGACTTTCAACCTCTGCATCTAAGGAAGCTTCCACCTGCTGAGCAGCCAAACCGCACTTTTGCAGCCAATAGCCCAGAACAAGGAGGGCTTGGTCAATGACTGGCAGATTTTCTATTTTTTTACCCCACCGCCAACTCTGAACCATCCAGAGAAAGCAAAACATGTCTCGCTAACCAATCACATAACATGTCCTGCCTCTAGGTAGCCCACAGCACCCCCCTTCCTCATGCCAGTCACCTCCCATCAGAGCACACCTGAAACTTTCTTTTTCCCCCTATAAGGCCTTTCACATCTCTGTCTGCCTTTGAGTCTCTGCCAAATGCAAGTGATGGTGGTTGAATCCCTTGCTACAGCAAACTCTGAATAAATAACCTCTGTTTGGTTTCATTTGGGTAGTCTTCGATTATTTCCACAATAGCATACTAGTATGTAAATTTCATGAGTGTTTATGTAAGCAAGATTTGTTTCTGAGTGTATGCCTGGGGAAATTCCTGAAAGCTAGTTACTAAGATATCAAACTTGGTGATGTTCGGGAGGTAGGATGCAAGGCAATTTTTATTTTATAGTATTTTGCTTTTGAGTATTTGAATGAGTACACACAATTTATGTAAATAGAAATAAGGCCCTTGGAAGTCTATAAAGCAGTTTATTATTATGCTTAGTATTATGAAAATAAGAATTCCATATGTATAAAGCATAACTATTTTTCTCTATATATGATATATGTGATGATGCTCAGTTGATTGGACTTACCCTTTTCTCCATCATTCCTTCTTTTAGTAAAAAACTTAAATTTTGTTATTTTTTAATCACTTAAAAAACCCAACTTCCTATATTGGGTATCCGGAAAAGTTCATTCTTGTAGATATTTTTAAAATATGAAAAGTAGACTGAGTTGAGAAATATATTTTTAATTATAAAAATGATTAATGAGTGTTAACCATAAGGGAACTCCCTGATTCAATAGTCTCCATTATCCAGCCATAATTCAAATAACTATTATGATTCCAAAGCTAGAAAGAAATCCCCCTAGATTAATAAATATAAATCTTTATGGTCATCAATTTTTCCTGATGTTTCTTTAACAAAGGCCAGAAAGATTAGATTTTTGAATGGAGCATTGTTCATTTCTGTCAGCACTTGGTTATTTATCCCTTTAAACTAAACAAAACCCTGGATATGACAAAGACTAAACTTTGAGTATATCTGCAAACCTAACTTATACAGCTGATGGGGAAAAGGAAGTGCAAATATAATGCCAACTTCTCTTAGTTGAGGACAATGCTGTTTTTGACTAACGATGATGCTAGACTTCAGTCACAGGAGATAGGCTAAATCCATTTTAAGGCAAGGAGTTTCTGCTCTTGCGTCTGGTCTACCCTCCTTCCTGGTGTGGCTTCTGACCTTTCATCCACAGCAAGTGAGATAGCAATCAAGAACAGGGCTAGTCACTGGGGAGAGACAAACAGTCATCAAACACATCAGACCTTGCTATCTCTCTCCTGCCATGTTTTTTCCATGTCATACTATTGTTGTGAGGATGAAGTAAATATGCATAGGTAAATAAGGGATAAGTCCAATCAACTGAGCATCATAACATATACCATATATTGAAATATTTATGCTTTATATATATATGGAATTCTTTATTTCCATAATACTAAACATAATAATAAACAAATGCAAAATACTATGAAGTAAAAATCACCCTATATCCTACCTCCCAGCCGTCGCCAAGTTTAATATCTCAGTGACTAGCTTTCAGAAATTTCCCCAGGCATACACTCAGAAACAAATATAAAAAATTTAGAAGGCAGGCTTGGTTTAGCCAAGCATCACACACATGACAGTTACTACTACTATTTCATGTTCCAAATTGTTTCGCAATCAACTCTGATACATGTGAAACTCTAACCAGTATGTTCTCTTTTACTAGCTTGGAGTACAGAACAAGACCTTATTTGCTTTATTGTTAAAAGTACAAGGCATTTTTAATACCAGAGGGCTTCCCATTGCCCACATTTCCAAGATCCACAAGGTCCAAGAATCAGTCTTCTTTGTGGCTCAGTCTTCTGTTTCCACTGGAGAGATCAGGACTCAGTCATGCCAGCAAACACACTGGCTGCAAATGCCGACCTGGGAGAGCTCTCCCAGCACTAAGGCCAAGTCTGATTTCAGAGCCATAACCAGGTCGTGGGGGCAGGTTAGTGCCAGGGTCCATCTGCCTCAGGGATCCTCTAGGGTAGCTGAAGGGAACATTGAGAAAAAAAATTCCCACCCCCCCCCTCCCCACCACAAAGGACAAGGGCTTACCTTTTGTCCCTATCATTACAAAAAGCTACTCTAAGGGCCCTTCCCACAAGAAAGGGGTTGTGCCCCCAAAGGAAAGTGAAAAATCTAATACTGAAAACCAAAAGCAGAGAGTAAATTTTAAGTGGTAGCACTAAGGTTTAAAATAAATAAGTTGATAGAATAATTAATAAATGAAGCAATTGATAAAGCAATATCTGAGACCCCCCCAAAACCCCCAATATCTGAGACCCAAATTCTCATTCAGTAAGCTGTTACATATGTATCTTGGTTGATTAAAAAATATTATATAAGGCTCATCCTCTTCCAGTGTGTTCTTTTAAAATATATACTATAGATATCTAAGTCTGGTGAGAAATTTTATGTATATTTATGCTTTGGGGCAGAAAAGGAATTGTTTCCATATTGAAAGCATCCTGAAAATGTCCTGTGCAATATTAGGAATGATTTGTTACTCCCTCTACCATGGCATTTTCAAATGCACCCACTGCCCTTAATATCATCGCCCCAGCCCCACAGTAGTGTGGAATTATTCAATTTACCCATTTTGGAACATTTTGCAATTTCCTCAAGAATTTTAATCTTCTGAAAAGCAGATCTTCACTCATACTTCTTTGCATCCTTCCCAGTTCCTTGGACAGTGTTCATCATGTAATGAGGTGAATTAACTTATATTATTCAGTTTCTGATTTTAGTGTGTGCCCCCCAGTCACAGTTGTGCACCTACAAAACATATGCAATGGTTGTTTCCATTAACAAAATGATGCTAAAAAATGCACTGGACACAGAGCCCTTCTTCCAACTTCACAAGCACATCTAGACACTTGCAGCAAGTTCACAGTGTGAGCATCCTGAGGGGCCTGAGGTTCACCTTTACTAATTTGATCTGGTCTCAGTGTTTTCTCTTCAGAAGGAGGAGCCAATGTTTGAATGAGCATCACAGAACTTGAACTCAGTTCTCAATTCTGGAAATGCTTTCTTCCCTTATTCCCTCCTCCAGTAATCTTGTCATATAGCTAACTCAGTACTTTCTTTCTCGATGTGGGATCAGCTTTAAGGGGCAGCTGGAGGGAAGCAACTGGCCGAAGTTGCCCATCCCCTCTGACCCTGATAAGTCCTCCTTTGCATGTTAGAGGTGAAGGAGAAGACTTCTAATCCTCCAGGCTTGCCTTAGGATGAGCGGGTAGGGATGGAAGACATGTTATAAGGACCAGAATAATGGGAAAGATCCGTGAAGACAGGCATGAGATTTCCTAGATGTTATTTATTTTAAACCAGTTCTTTTCTTTCCTCTTCTTCATTGGCTCAGCTAGTCATTGAAGAAATAGCCTGGGAAGGCTGTGGTCTCTCCACCCCCTTCCTAGTGAGAAAGCAGACCCTCCCTTTTGTGCGGGTCTGTTGGGTCTCAGTTACCTAATGAGTTAGTTTACAATTAAAGCTTGTCTTTCTTCACTTTGTTATCTATTCTCTAGGTGAAGGTAACCCTTGGCTAGTAATTTGAGTGAGTCTTTAATAGAAGTGTTCTTTTGTCGAACATTTATGTAGCTAAAACAGTTACCATTAAAGAGTTCAGCAAAGGGCCGCCTGGCTTTGGCAAATTCTTCTTTGACCTCATTTATGGACAATGGGGAAAAAAAAAACCCAACAAAAACAGAAACAGAGTGTTCATATGGCTGCATATTATCAATTGGAGGAAAAAAATATAGGACCTCGCACTCATGATTGGAGCACAGAGACCAGTGTCCAGATCCCCGCTCTGGAGGTATATGGTATCTTCCCAAACCCACCCTTTCTGTTCAAGTACAGCAGAACACGGGTTATATTTTGAGACTAGGTGGTTTGGTCGTCACTTTTGTCTCGGGCATCTAGGAAAGACAATTTGCCCTGTTGTGAGGAGGGTTCCACAAACCAGACTTCAGCGCTAGGACTTAACTTCCAAGTCACTCTGAGCAAGGAGAGACACCAGAGAACTGTTAGACCCTCAGCTGGGGACAGGCTGAGGTAAGGCTCTGCCATCTTCTGCGGCAGATCCAGTAATGGAATTGAAATGCTCTAGACCTCAAGGAAATCAAATAGCACAAAGGTAACTAAAAAGACCAGAATAGCTTTCTGAAAATGTAAAACAATAAAACCATTTACATTTTCAAAATATCCTGTCTTTTTCACTGCATATTTGACTATTGGGCATTTATTTCATATGGATGTCAAACCTAAAATTATTATTTTTATAGATCTAGATAGAAGTAGGTTATCTTTTTTTTTTTAAAGTGAAGGTCACTATCTTTTTTTTTTTTTTTAGGAACATACTCTAAAGGCTTCTGGATATCAGGATGGATGGGCATAAGTACAAAGTGTATGAAAATGCTTTAAAAATTTTACTGTTATTCAACCCCTGAGATAATATATTATCCTGTCATCTTTCTCAGTAGATGAAAAGAAAAATGTTTTCTAAAGTTTTCTCTAGTAAAATATTTCAAAAGGATCTCTCATCCAATACTGGTGAAGTGTTATAAGATGTATTACGTTACCTCTGGCAGAGAGATCCCTGAGACCCTTTACAACCTCTGTCAGTCCAGGTTGTGACTTTTGTCACAATAGCTCGAGTATTGCTATTGACCTGTTTGTTTAGGTAACTCACTGCTCAGACGTTCCACGGACCAAATCTATTCACTCTGTTTATTCCCAGATAGATGCGGCAAACAGGTGCATTATATCAAAATGACAGTATGTCTCTCATGGGCTATATCTTGCTGATATATTTTCTATTCTAAAAGCTAATATAAGCTATACTCTGATAGATGCATGACCCACATATAAACTAAACGTGCATTTAGGGTAAATGTCTTTGAATTATCAGTGAGAGAATATTTTTAAAATAAATTGAAAACATTTTACTTTGGAAAAAATTTCCTGAGTTGTGTCAAAAATTAATGAGGAAAAAACTGCTGACAAACAAATCGAAGATAGCAAGATGATTTTTATAATATGAAACCTAAAAATAAAGCACAGATGAATTAAAAATTGTTGGCAAAATATTACTTGTTCTTATATGAATTAACAGCCATGTGGGAAAAATAAAGCAACTTCTCAAATGAGAATTTTCATATCAAAGTAATAACTAGCTTATCCTTTCATTAAAAAACAGATCTCCTGAAACAAAAATAAAAACAGATCTCCTACATCTGGTAACAATATACTCTAAAGGTTCATCGTTTAACTTAAAAAAAATTAAAAACACCTTCACAGAAATGTCTAGAATAATGCTTAACCAAATATCTGGTTATTCTGACCCAGCCAATTTGACACATAAAATTCATTATCACAGTTGGGGCCCCTGGTGGCGCAGTCGTTAAACATCTGCCTTGAGCTCAGGTTATGATTGCAGGATCCTGGGATCGAGCCCCCCATCAGGCTCCCTGCTCCCCTGGAGGCCTGCTTTGCTTCTCCCTTTCCCACTTCCCCCTGCTTGTGTTCCTGCTCTCGCTGTCTCTCTCTGTCAAATAAATAAATAAAATCTTTAAAACAAAGTTCACCATCCCAGTGTATTTAGTACCATTGTGGTGGGGAAGGAGAAGGGAGGGAGAAAGGAGGGACCAGGTCATCTTTGATGTCATCAGTCCATGTTCACATCCACTGAAATAGCTAAGGTCATTGTCCTCAGGGTCCTGCTTCCCTGACCTTTCAGGTGCGTGGTCTCAAGTGCTTCTGTGAGCCCCGGAAAAACTGTTTCCTTAACTGCTAGTGTGAAAGAATCTGCAAAACTCTCCTCAGCATCAGGTGCTGAGACACATGAAGGGGTCACCCTCTGATCGAGTCTGTCTCCCTGGAAACTGTGACAGCATGAAGCTGGTGAACCCGATGAATTCATCACCCCCCTCTCCTCCACTCTCTCTGCATTTCCCAATAGCCCCCACCCCAGATCCCCGCCCCCGCCCCTTGTGCCCCCCACCCCGCCATGATTCCCTGTCTGGATCTGGATCTGGATCATTCTTTCACATTTTTGTCTGAATCCTCTTTATTGCCACAAGTGTGTTTAGGCTTTTTGAACCTCAAAAACTAGATATTAACAGGGATTTCCTTTCGTTATTGTTGCTGTTTTGTTCCATTTTTGTTTTTCCAAAGTTGCCCCTTCTTTGGCTATCGGCTTCAGTACTAAACAAGAGTAAGGGGGAAGGAAGGGATAAAATATGCCTTTAATTTATTACATAAACTAGATATACTAAAGCTTATTTTATAATCCTCTTCCTGTTTTCTTGAACTCCCACACCATGGTAAGGACTGAGTTGTTTAACTAAACAACTAATGTTTAACCTGCAGTTGCAGCCTGATGCTTCTTGAAAACCCATGTGATCCTGGAACTTTCTATTATAAGCAAATGCAGAGATCCTTTAGGTGTCCACCAGATGGCACTGCTGACCAGAGAAATGTGACTAACTTGCTTCAGCTCTGAAACAAAACAAGTGTTAAGGCTGATTTAATTCCAAAAATAGAAAGGGGAAAATGTCAGAAAAAAGAAACAAGTAGATCTACCACGCAACCCATCTTAGGTCAAAAGTAACAACTTTTCACCTTGGCGAGAAGCACAACTCTGCCCTCAGAGCCCAGGAACATCGTCCTTGAGGTGCTTTTACATTTCACTCACATTGGACCCCACAAAACGCTGATAGGTAGACAGGACAGGACAGGGCAGGTGCTTCTGTCGAGTTCATTTGCGTGGCTAGACCACTGGAAGCTTGGGCTTTGGGCTGCACCTGAGGCCTTGTGATCAGAACATCCATGTCCTTGATCAAGTTCTTTAA
The DNA here is from genome assembly GCF_011800145.1 of Mirounga leonina. Lineage (NCBI taxonomy): Eukaryota > Metazoa > Chordata > Mammalia > Carnivora > Phocidae > Mirounga > Mirounga leonina. The sequence continues at coordinate 15,811,429 of NW_023270389.1, forward strand.
TCAATTTGGCCTTTAATTTCTTTATCTATAAAATAAGAATTTGAATTTGGTAAACACTCCCAGTTTGAAAATGTAATCCCTGCTTCACAGATAAATTTCAGAGAAATGCCTTTCTCAAGGTCACAATTTCTTATCTTCTGAGTATGTACTAGAACTCAAGTCCTTCCCTCCTGAATGCAGGCCAGGGTCCACTAAGATGTGGAGGAGGTGTTTTCCCAAACACTTTCCCCTCTCGCTGTGTCTTTCTCCGACAGATAAATAAACAAAATCTTAAAAAAAAAAAAAAAAAGATTTTTTTCTGCTAGCAAAAGACCATTTCCTCCAGGATTTTACCCTTCGTGGCTTTGTACTCTTAGCTCATCCATGAGCTTCAGAAGGCAAAGGGAGTTACATGTTCCCTTAGGCTCTCTTCCCCCCCATTACCTTCTTCTGAGAGAGAAAAATCAAGTTAATATTTAAACTGCACTTTCTTCCTGTGTATAATCTTTATATTTAAATTATAGTAAATTGTGATTCTCATTAGTGCTAAAATATAAATTATTTACTTCATTTCTGGAGGACTCTTAGGGAGGAGAGAAGAAGAAAAGAGCTAGGATTCATAGTGGCCCAGGAAAGAGAAAGAGCCCATGAAAATTTTCTAAGGAGGTGGGTATTTTCAGGGAAATGTCTGAAGCTGGAATGTCTACATATAACATTTAAGCTTATCTGCCATGAAGTAGCTCAACTTAATTCTTCTATTGCGCATAGACTTTCAGTTGAGGCTCATGTTCTGTGGAGGTGGTATTTGGGGATAAAAAGACTAGCGCAGTGTTGGAGCAAGACCTAGAAGAGAGATGAATGCTTCAGACAAAAACGGGAATTTGAGTAGGAAAGGAAATGGAAAAATGTAAGCTCTCCACATCTCAGTGTATTTAGGGTGATTTTGTAAGCCTTTTGAATTCAAATGTTACTAAAAAGGTTATCCTCATTATGCTAAAAGATTTGAGATAGCCAAAGAGCTGATATCCAAGTTACATATGTGCAGATATATAACATGCATTTGTTGGAAATATCAAAGTATCTTCAGGTTCACACACATGAATGGTAAGGTACACTAATAAATTCCTTTAATTCTCTTGGAAATTCAAATTCTTTGAACTTTTTTGTGATTCACTTATGTTTCTCTCTGTTGAATTTCTTGGCCATCCTAGAAGGTCAGGGGTACTTCTCTGATTGTTTTAAGCCTGAAAAGAAGTAACAGTGCATTTTCCAGCTATTGGCCATTTTGGCAGCCTCTAAACCAATTATCTCTGCCACCCTCCCAAAGGGTTAAGAGAAAGCCCGTGCCCGAAAAGGAGCAGCAATTACATTCTTCCTGGGAAAATTGCCAGTCATTCCTGGTCTCTGACCTTCTTTCTCTATAAGGTGTCCAGCCTCTCTGCCTTTGAAATTTATATCTTAATCATACTTCACATTTGACAGTGTTTTGGATTTTTCAAAACAAATTTAAATGCACCATTTCCCTTGGATATTATCTCCACTGCAGACCTAGACTGCTGGGGCAGATACTATCAATTGTATGATGCACATGGGAATCTAGGATAAAAAAAATGGTAAACCTTCTTGCTCAAGGTCACACAAAGCTCAGAGAAAAACCACATTTTCTTTCTCCAAGGCTAATGAGTGTTCAGATGCAGGAAACTTTCTGTCTCTAAACATAACCACTTCTTCATTGTTGATGCTATAACTCACCAAAGCCAAAATACCTCTCAGTCCTAAATTAGAGCTATCAACTGTTTCCCTCTGTTTCTATTCTTGCTCTGTCTTTTGTAACTTTCTGCCCTGGGAAATCAACTCCAGGAATGTTAGCATCAAATGATGAATTAGTTGTTCCTACAAAATGAAGAGTGAAATTCGTGATGAAACTTTGAACCCACCTTCCAAGTTTTCCCTTTATTTGGAAGCTCAGGTCTTTCTTCACAGAGTCGCACAAAGTATCACGAATGGAGGTCCACGTGAAATGACTTAGTATTTTTCCAAGTGTGGATATTAATGAATGTTTTATTTAAAAAAAGTTCCATGTTCAAATAGACTGAAGTCCTTTATTAAAGTCCATATAGACCTCTCATATTCATCTACTTATGAATAGAGAGTTTGAGGAGCGTAACATTTCCCTAACGTGCATGCCCACAGAATTTTCTGTAGAACTGTTGTTTCTTCCCCAGATCATTCTTTGTGGAAAGCTTTATCAGGGAAAAGAGTTTTGTGATGATGTCTATAATACTGTTTCTCAGCATTATTCTTTTTTTTTTAAATACTTCTTTTTTTAAAGATTTATTTATTTATTTGAGAGAGTGAGAATGAAAGAGCGAGAGAGAGCGAGAACATGAGAGGGGGGAGGGTCAGAGGGAGAAGCAGGCTCCCCGCCGAGCAGGGAGCCCGATGCGGGACTCGATCCCAGGACCCTGGGATCATGACCTGAGCCGAAGGCAGTCGCCCAACCAACTGAGCCATCCAGGCGCCCTCTCAGCATTATTCTAAGGAGCTTTATATATTTATATATTTCAGAATAGCATTAAATCAGATGAAAGTTGAATGAAACCTTCAGGTAAATTTGGATAAAGTGTTTTAAGTTGAAAATACACAAAGATATTCCTTTTTTTTTTTTTTTTGATTAAGAAAAATTACGCAAGGGGATTTAATCAGTACTACACATTGGTGCCAGGCACCAAAGAGTGAAACTTACCATAAAAGCTGAACATGTCAGGGCTCTGATACTCACTGAGAATAAGAAATATGACAACAATGGAAAGGGGCAAGTTCACAACAAAAAATGTAATTTCCTTAAGTGCTCAGTGGAGGGTCCGCACCCTGAACAATCAGAAATCCTGATTCACCTGTTTGTTCCTTCAGCTTCTCTGTCTGGTTGAGACTGAGCTTCACTGGAGGTTCATAAGGCTGACCGGGAGCTTCTGTTTCTCTCAGCAGCTTGCTTTGCAAGGATTCCCTGAACAAGTTGAAGACTCCCATTCCCAGATAGAGCGTGTCAGGTTGGGTCGCAGGCTGGGTTGTTGCTTTGAAAGGGAATGCTTTAGATCCTACTTCTTTAGGACTTTCACAGCTGGAGCAGCCTGGAAAGAAACAAAATCACAATCGCTTCACTCACACCATTTGGTGGTTGTTAATCTTAAAAATTCCAAGCATTTTCCCAGGACTTTGAAATATTCGTAACACACTTATTTTGAACTCTCATTTCTACTTCCAGGGGAAATGATCTCTGTTTTATAAGAAATAAAAAAAAAACTGTGACAGGAGAATGTGGATTGTAACTGTTGGGAGGGATTACATCTATGACTGTCCCTCCATTTAGTATTCTTTTTTTTTTTTCATTACATATACGAGTCCACTTCTTTGAATGAGGCACCATTTTTAAGATAACATCAAAATAAAATATTTTGGTTATTAGTTTTGTCAGCCACTGTGCTAAGCTCTGACTTAATTTATCGTGTATGTAGAGTATGTGTTAAGAACTTTATGTAACGATCAATGAAATATGTACGATTTTTCTTTATATATTATACATACATCACTTTTTAAGTTCAGATATTTATATATAATCACCTAATGGATTTGGCTTGATGTATTTTGACAGTTGCATATAATTGTGTAATCATCACCTCAGACAATATGTAGAATATGTCTATCATTCCAGAAAGTTAACTTGTGCCCCTTTGCACCCTTTACAATCCCAGGAGAACCATTTTTAATTTCTGTTACAGTCACTCCTCCCATATCCAAGGGAGGGGATATGTTCCAAGACCCCCAGTGGATGCCAGAAACCACAAGTTTTATTGAACCCTATATATATACTATATTTTTCCTGTACATACATACCTATTATAAAGTTTAATTTATAAATTAGGCACAGTAAGAGATTAACAATAACTAATAATAAAATGGAACAATAATAACAATATATTATAATAAGTTATCTGAATGTGGTCTCTCTCTTTCTCTCAAAATACCTTATAGTTTTGTATTCACCTTTCTTCTTGTGATGATGTTAGGTGATAAAATGTCTATGTGATGAGATGAGGTGAGGGAGTGATGTAGGTGCCGGGACAGTGTTAAGCTCCTACTGAGCCTCTGACTGTATATGTCAGAAGGAGCATCATCTGCTTCTGACCAGGGTTGACCGTGGGTAACTAAACCAGGGAAAGTAAAACCACAGCTAATGGGGCACTACTGTACTTTAGATGTTCTTGGACTTCATATAATTATAAACAAGTATTATCTGTAGGGCTTTTCTTCACTCAACATAATATTTTTCGACATTTCCATGTCGTACTGTGTCTGTTTGATACTTTTATTAATTTAAATTCAATTTAGTTAACATATACTGTATTATCAGTTTCAGGGGTAGAATTCAGTGATTCATCCATTTCATACAACACCCAGTGCTCATGACATCAAGTGCCCTCCTTAATGCCCATCACCCAGTTACCCCCTCCCCCTTCCCCCCTCCCCTCCAGCAACCCTCAGTTTGTTTCCTAGAGTTAAGAGTCTCTTACGGTTTGTCTCCCTCTCTGTTTTCATCTTATTTTATTTTTCCTTCCCTTCCCCTATGTTCATTTTTTTTGTTTCTTAAATTCCACATATGAGTGAAATCACATGGCATTTGTCTTTCTCTGACTGATTTATTTCGCTTAGCAGAATATATTCTAGCTCCACCCACGTCGTTGCAAATGGCAAGACTTCATTCTTTTTGATGGCTGTGTCTGTTTTTTTAATTGATGAGGAATATTCCACTGTATTAATATAGCTACTTTATTTTTCCTATCTCGAATTGATGAACATTTGGACTTTTTCATCTTTTGGTAATTATGAATAAAGCTCCTTTAACATTCTCAAACTAAGATTTATTTGGACATATGTTTTCATGTCTCTTCAGTAAATACCTAGGATTGGGATTTCTGGGTCATATGTTTAACCTTATAAGAAGATGACATTTTTCTATTTTCCATTTCCACGAATAGCAACATGTGAGAGTTTTGATTCCTCTATATCCTCACCAAATTTGGTATTGTAATTTGATTTTAGCCATTCTATAGGATGTGAGATAGTACCTCCTTGAAGTTTTATTTTCCATGATGCTGAGCATCTTTTCAGGGTCTAGATGCCATTTCTTTATCTTGCTTTGAAAAGTGAGTGTCTAAGGATTTTCCCTAGTTTTTTTTTTTTTAAGTTATTGGTTCAAAATAGTTCTTTATGTGCTCTGTATTTGTATCCTTTGTCAGATATGTGTCATAAATATTTTTTCCCTCTAAACTGTGGTTTTCCTGTTCATTTTCTTGTTATTTTTCTAATTGAAGTATAGCTGACATGCAATATTATATTAGTTTCAGGTATATAACATAGCGATTTGACATTTATGTGCATTATGAAATGATCACCACAAGAAATCTAGTTACCATAGGTTATCATACAAAGTAATCACAATATTATCGACTATATTCCCCATTCTATACTTTATATTCTTGTGACGTATTTATCTTACAACTGGAAGTTTGTAACTCGTAATCCTCTTTATTTATTTTGCCCATCCCTCCTACCACCCCTCCCCTCTGGCAACCTCCAGTTTGTTTTCTGTATTTAAGAGTATGCTTTTGTTTTGTTTTGCTTGTTCATTTGTTTTGTTTTTTAAATTCTAGATATAAGTAAAATCATATAGTATTTGTCTTTCTCTGACTTATTTCACTTGACATAATACCCTCTATGTACACGCCATAAATGGCAAGATTTCGTTCTTTTTATTTGCCTGTTAATTTTCCTTATGATATCTTTTGATGAACAGAAATTTAAAATTTTGGTAAAGTCCAACATCATTTTTTTTCTTTTTGTAGTTAGTGTTTCTACAATCTTGTTTAAAATATTCTTTGTCTAACTCCAAGTTTATGAAGATATTCTCCTAATAACTTTCTAGAAGCTTTTTGGTTCTTCTATTTATGTTTAGGTTCATGGTCTAAGTTAATTGTCTTTTGTATATTGAATAAGGTAAGATTGTTTTATTTTTTTCATGTTAGGATATTAATTTATTTCAACTCTATTTGTTAAAAATACCTTGCTTTCTTTATGGAATTGTTTGCTGCCTTTCTCAAATATTGACTGATGTTCTATGTGTGGATCTTTTTATGGACTTTCTATTTCATTGATTTATATTTGTTCATATATCGACAATCCTAGGCCATTGTGATTAATATAGTATTATTGTAACTCTTGACATCAGGTGGTGGTGTATGTTCTCCAACTCTGTTCTTGTTTTTTTGACTCTAGATCCTTTGAAATTCCATAAATATTTTACAATTTATTTTTACAAAAAGCATGCTGATATTTTCAGTGTTAAGTCTATAGACAACTTTGGAAAAGAATGGACATCTTTTTTTTTTTTAATTTTTTTATTCTTATGTTAATCCCCATACATTACATCATTAGTTTTAGATGTAGTGTTCCATGATTCATTGTTTGTGCATAAGACCCAGTGCTCCATGCAGAATGTGCCCTCCTCAATACCCATTACCAGGCTAACACTTCCTCCCACCCCCTCCCCTCTAGAACCCTCAGTTTGTTTTTCAGAGTCCATCGTCTCTCATGGTTCGTCTACCCCTCCGATTCCCCCCCTTCATTCTTCCCCTCCTGCTACCTTCTTCTTCTTCTTCATTTTTTTTTTCTTAACATATATTGCATTGTTTCAGAGATACCGATCTGAGATTCAACAGTCTTGCACAATTCACAGCACTTACCAGAGCACATACCCTCCCCAGTGTCTATCACCCAGTCACCCCATCCCTCCGACCTCACCCCCCACTCCAGCAACCCTCAGTTTGTTTCCTGAGACCAAGAATTCCTCATATCAGTGAGGTCATATGATACATGTCTTTCTCTGTTTGACTTATTTCACTCAGCATAATACCCTCCAGTTCCATCCACATCGTTGCAAATGGCAAGATCTCATTCCTTTTGATGGCTGCATAAATTCCATTGTATATTATACCACATCTTCTTTATCCATTCATCTGTCGATGGACATCTTGGCTCTTTCCACAGTTTGGCTATTGTGGACAAAGAATGGACATCTTAAAATATGGTATTCTCTAATACATTAGCTTTGAATATGTGTCTGTTAGTGTCTTATCCAGTTTCTCTCAGCATGGTTTCCTACTGTTTAGTGTAAACACTTCTTTGAAATGATATTGTAAATTATATGTATTATTATATTTTATTTTTCAGGTTTTTGTTACCAGCTTATTGAAATACAGTTATTTTGTATATTGATAATGGATATTGTATATCGACTGCTAAGAATAATGTTACCTATAGATTTTTCATAGATGCCCTGAAGAAGTTCCCTTGTATTCTTATTTGTCAGAGAGATTTTTAAAAATCTTGAGTAGATACTAATATTACTTTTTAATGCATATCTTGAGATATTCATCTGATTTATGTCCTTTTACTAGTTAACGTGCCACATTAACATCGTGACATATGTTAACATAAATGACATACACTGGCTGTTTGCACATTTAAAGTAACTTTTGCATTCTTGACATAAACTCCAAATGGAGTTAATTTTTTACATATTGTTGGATTTAATTTGCTATTTTTTTAAAGATTTTATTTATTTATTTGACAGAGAGAGAGAATGAGTGAGCAAGAGCAGGGGGAGGAGCAGAGGGAGAAGATGAAGGGAGAAGCAGGCTCCCCACTGAGCAGGGAGCCCAACATTGGGGGGGAGGGGATGGCGGGGCTCCATCGCGGGACCCTGGGATCATGACCTGAGCCCAAGGCAGACGCTTAACTGACTGTGCCACCCAGGTGCCCCTAATTTGCTAATTTTCTTCAAGAATTTACTTCCCTGCTGATGAGGGTTAGTAAGCTGGTTTTATTTCTTAGTATTATCATCATCAGTTTTTGCTAGCAGAGTTCTGCCCTGCGTGGAGAAAGGCCCCATGCTCCTGAGGAGCTCTCTTTCAGCTCCCAAGCCCTTCTCACAGGTTCGGGCACTCTCTCCCCTACTCCCCTACTCTGGATGAAACCTGCAGGGAAGGGCTGTCAGACAGGTAAATACTTGCTCTGTGACTGGGGATCCTCTGAAAGTTAACCTTGACCCATTGACCTGCATGAAGCTATTAAACCTTGTTAGAAGTTTGACTGTCTCTGGTAGTTTCCTTTTGCCATGTTGTATGGGATGAAAGTAACTCAGGTCTCTTCTCTTCTAGGAAAGGCTCATCACTTTCTGGAATTTAGTTCATGTAGGTTTCTTTGCATCCTCACCTCTCAAATTGTTTTTTATTTTTAAAATTTTTAAATTTTATTCTTTTAAAGATTTTATTTATTTATTTTGGAGAGAGAGAGCAAGCACATGTATGAGTGGTGGGAAGGGGCAGAGAGAGAGAGAGAGAGAGAGAGAGAGAATATCAAGCAGACTCCATGCTGAGCATGGAGCCTGATGCAGGACTCAATCTCATGACCTTGAGATCATGACCTGAGCCGAAATCAAGAATCGGTGGCTTAACTGGCTGCACCACTCAGGCTCCCCTTGAATGTTTTTTTAAAAACTATGATATTATAGTGTATCTAGCTTGTTCTTGTTATTCAGGTGGGAGTGATGATCTCATTGATAGTTTGCTTTCTGTGCAGAAGGCTAATTCAGAATGTACCACTACTATCCCTATTTTATGAATGGTAAAATGGAGTTCCAAGTTTCCCCCAACTTGGAATTGTTCAACTGGCATCTGGAGTTTAGTTCTCCTCTGATTCTACTATGCATGTTCTTAACAGATTACAGAGTCTGTATTTACCACTTTTCATTTAGAGAAAAAAATTCATTTTCTTTCTTTTTTTCGTAAGCCATATTTTTACCCTTTCCTGCAGCATAACTTCAATGCCAGGCAAGGATTTTCTAAATTAGCTTTACTTTGATCTTCATTGATCTACAAAGAATTTTAAGGAGAATTTACAGACGAATCACTGCTTACTTTCTATTGGCTACAAGTGTGGAGAAAAGTCAGCATGTACTCTATTTACACCTCTTAGAATAAATTGAGCTTTTGCTCAAAATGAAATATGGGCCTCTAACCTATTAATTTTGAAGGGAAGAAAATCACTTTTTATATTCACATAATTGGAAATTTTTTGTTCAAATGTAATAAAAATAAAAAGCAGCTTTCATATTTTATTTTATTATTTGTTTGAGCTTTACCATATTTTACATGAACAAAAGAATTAAAAAGACAACGTGTTGTTGTAAACAGAGGAAGATTTGTCTTTTTTACTTTGCTCTGTCATCTTTAGGAGGAGGTAGGCAAGGGGAAGTTGTTTTCTTCTCATTATAAAGACCCCCAAGTACTTTGACCGGAGTCGCTGGAACCACTTTCTCCCTTCCTAGTAACCAAGTCACTAATTGTCCTGTGTAGCTCCAGGAAACAGGCGTTCTGATCTCCTGATCTCCTATGTGTAAAGTCTAAGGTAACTATGTCAGTTTTCTGAATTTCAGGGGAAAGTTGAGTCTAGAAAATGAGACTTCTTCTGGGAGGGCTAGGTTGGAGCCCAGAAAAATTCAGAGAATTCTAGGCAGTTGGAGGAACACAAAGTTTACTTAGATGGGAAAGACCTGAAGAAATTTTTTTTAAAAAAAGATTTTATTTATTTATTTAAGAGAGAGAAAGAGAGCATGAGCAGGGACAGGGAGAGGAAGAAGGAGGCTCCCCGCTGAGCAGGGTGCCCGACTCGGGGTTCAATCCCAGGACTCTGGGATCATGACATGAGCCAAAGGCAGACACTCAACCAACTGAGTCACCCAGGTGCCCCAACACCTGAAGAAATTTTTAACTTAAAGAGAATAAAAGCTGGAAAAGTTTACCTTCTTTACAGTTGGTTTTATGGCCAGCCTAAGTTGTGAATAGAGTTAGGTATTCAATGTTTTTTTATTAGCCATAATGTAGAACTTCCTTTAACTTTGTGTGATGAAAGATTTAAAAAGAAAAACTATTTCCCTGTTTATTCATACAGTAGCTATTCATTACATACCATATGTTAGAACTTTTCATCGGGGACCTCAAAACTCATATTCTCTAGTAAGTAAAAAACACACTTAAATATAAAGAAGACACAAAATAGAATTGTATAGACCACATGCTTTAGGAACATAGAGGAGAAAAGTAAATAGTGATCTTTTCAGAAGAGGAAATTGGAAAATAATTCAAGGAAGTGAAAGTTGAATGGATTTGAAACTGTATGTACTTTACAAAGACACAAAAGGCAGAGGGAACTTCCAAGGTAAACAGAGTAGGACCACCTGGCTGTGATGCCCAAGTAAAGGGACAGTTGAGGAAGGTCTTGGTGTTCATAGAGAAATAGATGTAGTTGAGTGCCACAAAGTGTCATGGACCTGAGGTGAAAATGAGATGAAGAAGCCTGGTAGTGAAAGGATTTCTAAGGTTTGAGCCTTGTTTTGTGGACAACAGGGGTTATTGAAAGAATGTAAGCCACTGCTAGAGAGATTGAGATTCCCCACGTATCATAAAGTAGAAAGGAAGACATATAATTAGAGTATCTTGGTTAGGGTAGCAAGGATGGCTACCTTGGATCCCAGCCTGGTGAATTGGAGAGAGACATTGGGATAAGGTTTGCGTGATTCCCTTTCTTTTTTTTACTGAAATATATTTGACATATAACATTGTGTAAATTTAAGGTGCACAACATGTTGATTTGATGTGTCATATGTTGTGATATGATTGCCATTGTAGGGACTGTACCTCTATCCTGTCATGTAATTTCCTTTTTTTGTGATGGAAATAATTAAGATCTAGTCGTTTACCAAGCTTAATGATTATAATACAATATTGTTGCTCATATTCACTATACTCTGCAGCAGATCCGCTTTCTAAAATTGACAGTCAGCACTTGTATTGCCTTTATTTTCTCAATTCGCCCCTTCTTCCTCTCCCTCTTCCTGTCCCACATCTCTCTCTCTTTCTCTCTCTCTCTCTCATCTTTCTGTCAAGAGAAGGAGCCTTTAAATGAGTGTCCAGCTTTGTAGGCATGGCCTCAGGCACTACTCGTTTCTTGGCAAAGTCCTGCCTGATGAAAAAGCGGTAATTTTGATCATTCAAATTTGGATTCTTTCTTCAGTACAACTTATACAAAAGACAAGAGCTGCAGATGTGAATAGAACTGAGGGTTTGGATACAGACGATTGGGTCAGTGAAGAAAGGACATACCAGCCCACATCTGGCCGGCGAACACCTTAGAGGCTTGGAGCAGTTAACTCCACCTGTTGGGATGGTAGTTTCGGATTTACTACCATGTAAAAAAAATTCACTTGTGGTTAATTCCAGGTGATTTACAAGGGAAACAACGGTGTTGGGGTTATGTTCTAGCTGGAGAAAAGAAAATAACTTTATTCTTTGACATTGAAAATAAACTAAAGAAAAGGAACACCTGCTCAGACATTTCTAATTCCTGACTGGGAATGTCCCCAGGACCCTAAGGGAAAAATGAGCAAATATATCCACCTCCTTCATAGAAGTCATTCTTATTCATGCCCCATTTTCACTGTAGTCTAAGGTCTCCTTCATGACACTTTTCCTTTCTTTTGGAAACTTATTAACCATTTCCCCAGTTTAAAAATATTGAAACATTTAATAAAATGCAAGACTTTTAAAAAACTTAAACAAAACACCAGCAAGGCTCTGAATTTTAGTTGTCTGCTATAAATGCAGCCTGAACTCGACCGGGATTTTACATCACAAGTAGGCTGAACCGAAGTGTTATTTTCCTCTGGGTTTCGATTTGTGTTTATACCTTTCTATTCTTTTATTATTATTATTTTTTAAAAAGATTTTATTTACTTATTTGACAGAGAGAAAGATAGTGAGAGAGGGAACACAAGCAGGGGGAGTGGGAGAGGGAGAAGCAGGCTTCCTGCTGAGCAGGGAGCCCGATTCGGGGCTCAAACCCAGGACCCTGGGATCATGACCTGAGCTGAAGGCAGATGCTTAACGACCGAGCCACCCAGGTGTCCCATCTTTTATTATTTTTTTTACTTGTTGCTTTTTTGGAAACTGATTTAGGTTATATATTCTGAGATGAACCAGGACCTTCCAGACCCTTAAGGGACCTAAGAGATGGGCATGGCATAGTGGGGAAGGCATACTAGTATTAGATGCTCTGTTATGCTGGAAAACCCGATGTTTTGGTAACAAACAAAACAGTGATAGCAAATAACTTTCTGAAACTGGCTGACATTCTTGGCAAAATAAGCTCAGGAAAACTTATTTACCAAAATGGATATTTTTTAAATTGTCTACTCTTTTTACTCATGTCTTCTTTTTTTTCTCTCTCCCCTTTCCTCTCCTTGGGCTCAAAAGAACTTAGTACTATGTATCTGAAACATGTCAATTAGTGTGAACATTACTTGGCTTGGTTGGCAGGATATTTGACAAAACATCACGGCATATGGATTCTTTATTTAAATGTCAGATTCAGTGTAGAAATTAGGAATAAAAATAAATGTAGGAAATTCTTACAAACTAATTAGTGTGATATTATTTAAAGTGGGCCATTACCAGGTTGGTCTATTTTGCTTTTTCATGCACATCATATGTTATAATATTTAATGTTACCTTTTATATACGACAAGGTTTGAAAAGAGTAGAATTACTATTAAGACTAGAGAATAGCACAATTGATTTTAAAATGGCACAAAATTATAAAATAAAGTGAAACATATTGTAAAACACAATGAAAAACAGAACACTATATTACAGGCGGAAAAGTCTCTATCCTGATGCAGAAAACACTAGGGATGAATATAATTGAATATGTACCTCCAGAATAATAGACCAAGAAAATCTGGCAACAATATTTTGTAGTTGCATGCAGTGAGTTTCCTTTCATAGGACTCCAAAGATATTGTGCATGGACCACTAAACATAGTGCAGAATTTTCAGTATCAGAAAAATGAAGATAAATTAGAAAGGGCTCATGAGCAGAAAGGCAGATAAAGGCCTGTGGAGTTTACCCATTAGAAAACATAATTGAGTGAAAAATATGGTTTGATTCACCACTAATATAAGATATAGCCTCTAAGAATGTGATAAATGTGAGTAACCCAGGCCTATGGAATTTAATGAGTATATGTTAGAAACACTATAGGGTGAACAGGTTTTCCATTCTGAGGGACACAAATGTTCTAACTAGACAGCAGTGCTGGTTCTATTTATGGCTTTAGCCTTCTGTGAAGGTGAACAGAGACTTTGAGGTTAGATTCTTAGCCTTAGAGGAGAGACAGTCTCTTGAAGAACATAGGCCCCTAGTTGGAGGAGACTCCAGACTCCAGGCAATGCTCAGAGTGCAAGAGACTCTCTGCATGAGCATATCCACACTGCATGTGGGACAGCTGAAGGAATCTTTCCAAGACTGTTATGTTTCCCAATGTAGGAATTTGTGAACTGAGGTTATATTGTGATGACCAGAGAGCCGCAATGACTTATGTCATCCTTTCTAGGATTGTCCTGCAAATCAGTGACTCTGAAGCAAGGCCCTTGCCTTCCAGCCAAGTTATAATTCCCCATGGAGACCATGATGAGGGGTGCAGAGACTTTCAAACCTCCAATAAGGAGAGCAAAGGGCAGTTGGGTCAGAAAGAGCAGGGACAAGCATGGTTAGATGTGAATTCTAACCAACGTGGAGGAAATTTGAACTCAGAAGCCCAGTGGGTGTGACATCAGATGGGTTTGCATTGATTGTGAGACAGGGCATCTCAGTGGTATAAAGTCCCCAGCTATTCTAGATACAGGGGAAATTTTAGAGCAAATTGTGTCTCAGTGTTGCGAACTGCTCTTCCTCCAGAAGATGTTGAGTAAGACCATGGTAGGTAGTTTTGCAATGGGTAGCACTAAAAGCTATTGCCCTTCTGGGTGTTAGGGAGAATAATACAAAAAGTTTCAGAAAACTTAAATGCGTCAGTAGGTCGGAGATGACATTATCTGACCTCAGTGGGGATTGTGTACTAAATCTTGGCATAGAGGCTCTTCTGTCAAAATATCACTATCATTATAAGTGGATATCATTGTAAGTGGATAATGACAAAAGTCTCCTTTACCAGCTCTATGCAATCTCGTTAGCAGAAGGTCATTACAGAAACATGTGCTGGTCTGTAATGGAGTGCATTCAAGTACATTAGGATTATATCTATGCTCCATATCTCTGGATATATTTTTAACTCTTTAATCTCATTTCATTTTCTCATACTCAGCAGTCATGTTCTTGTGTAAGAAACTAAATAGGAACATTGATTGCCTTATATGTTCTCACCTATAATTCCACCTCTAGATGTGTGTATGTTTGCATTTGTGATATAAATAGTAGTCTTTTATACATCTTACTACAGAATGGTAGTTATCACTGCCTTTATGTTCACCTGTAGCTCTAATCTGTAGTGTTTGTTTGTATGTGTGAATCTGTGATTACTGTTTTGTAAATAGTGATGATTTTTATAAGGCCAGATAAGGATGAAACTAATTAAAATATACCTTTTATATAAAAGGTAAAGCAAATATTTATGCAGTGTTTTACAGTTTTACATGCTGTCATGTTTGCCTATGCACAACCAGGCAGCCCAAGGATGTAGAGATCCTGCTGGGATCTAGTCTATACTACTTAAGTATGTACCATTACTGTTCCATACAAACCAACAAAGAGAAAATATTCTGTTCTTATAAGTGAAGAAGCTGTTAGGCACTCACAGTTAGGAGAAGTTTTTGGAAACGAATAGCAGGAGAATATGGTGGGAATAAGATATTTGGGGCATTCTTTTGGAAACAAAAGATGAGGGAGGGGATGGAAGCATGAAGGTGATATACTCTAAACAACTTTTCCCAAAAGCAGAATATATGAAAAGGAATGAAAAGATAAAGCTTGGCTCCTCACAGATGTGCCATTCAGGTGATAGAAGTAAAGGATTTTGTTTATGGGTATGAGGCTTAAAGAATACTTATTGGTTCCTGTACTTGCTGTGGAGAATTTCTCTGGAAACCATCTTGAGATCTAAAAACATCTTATGAGAAAAATAAGGGAAAATCTCAAGGTTTCAACAATGTGGCTTCAGAGATACTGGTTTATAACTAATATTTCAGATGGAGTATTTGTGAGGTTGAAAATAGACTATTATTAAGTTATCCTAATGGATAATGGGAAAAACTGAAACCATTGTAAGCTAATACATTTAAAGACAATTCAGCTATTTTAGCTGACCTTAGCAAGGCAATTGCAAGGATAGTTTCAGAGACACCATGCTTCTTTCTATATGTTATTTAGGGAGGGGGGTGTGTTATAAGGGAAGATTCATCTTTGGCTGGAAAGAGATTCACTCTTGGCAGTGAACCAGCATCTTCGATCAAAGAAAACTAGATCATGCCAAGGAAAAAGAATTGTGTCCCCTAAAGGGCACTGCAACTTTTTCTTCATAGTTTTATTTATTTTACCAACAAAGAAAGATAAAGAAAAATGTTAACATTAGTCAATCTGAAGTGATGGAAACATGACCATTTCTTACATTATTCTGTACTTTTCAATATTTTCAAATTTTTAACATAAAAATATGTGGTTGATTAAAACAGAATCATGTTATAAGAATCGCTTATATCACACAGTCACCCCATCCCTCCCACCCCACCCCCCATTCCAGCAACCCTCAGTTTGTTTCCTGAGATTAAGAATTCCTCATATCAGTGAGATCATATGATACATGTCTTTCTCTGTTTGACTTATTTCACTCAACATAATACCCTCCAGTTCCATCCACGTCGTTGCAAATGGCAAGATCTCATTCCTATTGATGGCTGCATAATAAGCGCTGTGAATTGTGCAAGACTGTTGAATCTCAGATCTGTACCTCTGAAACAAATAATGCAATATATGTTAAGAAAAAAAAAAAGAAGAAGAAGGTAGTGGGAGGGGAAGAATGAAGCGGGGGAAATCGGAGGGGTAGACGAACCAAAAAACAAACTGAGGGTTCTAGAGGGGAGGGGGGTGGGAGGATGGGTTAGCCTGGTGGTGGGTATTGAGGAGGGCACATTCTGCATGGAGCACTGGGTGTTATGCACAAACAATGAATCATGGAACATTTCATCTAAAACTAATGATGTAATGTATGGGGATTAACATAAGAATTAAAAAAAAAAGATTTCATGAGTGGCAAAAAAAAAAGAATCTCTTATATCTTACATCTTTCAAGGTGCTTGTGTGAATGTAAAAAAATGACAGAATGAGCAAGTAACCAGAAAAAGTCACAGATAAGGGCTTAATACAACATTATGTCTTCTGCCACTTGACATGATAGCTACACATTTGCAGTCTCCATGTTTCCTATCTGACCCTTTATACTTATCTTAGCACTTCATAATGAAATTGAAATGAAGCCAGTGAGTGCTCACGGACCATGTCCTGTGTGCTGGGCCATCTGTGAACCACTGGGGGTGGGACAGGTGGAAGGCAGATGGGCTTTGGGTACAGGTGGGGTGCTGGAACCAGACTGCTTGCCTTTGAAACCTGGCTGGGGTCCCAACTAGCTGTGGCGTGTTGGGTAAGTTATCTTGTGTTTTATTTCTCAATTTCTCATCTGTACAATGTGGAAGGAAAAATGGTAGATACCTCTTGAATTGTGAAGCTTAAACTGTTGTGAAGAGTTACTTCTTAAGAGTTCATTTAATTGTTGTCAATGTGTTATTACTCATTTAGTACTAAAGAAAGGGACTGGCTCATAAACATTCAATAAATGTTCATATTATTATCATTATGGAACAGAGACTCTTGTTCTCAAAGAGATGCATCTAATGTCTCTTATGTTTCATAATCTTTTTTACACAAAAATTCTTTTACATAGAAAACAAATGTACATTCTTTGAATAAACTATAAAAACCTCAGGAGGATCTCTCCTAGATCACCTCCTTTGGGAGACTCAGAGCATAGTGGTTCAAAGTGAAAATGGGGGGTGTGGGCGGGGGGCGGGGAGAGCTCTAGACCATAAAGGAAAGACATTAAAGAACATTAGGAAACATACTAATCTGATACATGTCAGAAAGTATTAACATCATGGGCTAGGGAAAGGACCAAGTTCAGGTAATGAATACTAATTAAACATTTAAA
Organism: Mirounga leonina; assembly: GCF_011800145.1. NCBI lineage: Eukaryota > Metazoa > Chordata > Mammalia > Carnivora > Phocidae > Mirounga > Mirounga leonina. Next base: position 15,828,617 of record NW_023270389.1, read on the forward strand.
AGAGTTTTATATTCCTCAGAACAAGTATCCGCAAGAAAGAACAGGCCATGCTTCTCCTTAATGATGTTTGGAAGAAGGAAAGGAAAAAAATAATGGAGAAGAAAGAAAAGAAATAAAACATCTGAGTTGGTTTTGATTTAAGGGGACAAATTGAAGAAAAAAAATTTAAAACAGAATCAGCAACCACCTCCCTTCCTCCAGATCAGGAAATATGCACACAGTGGTATTGAGGTGCCATTCTTTTGGATGTGATCTACTTTGGTATAAATTACTGAATGAATAAATTACATCTTTTTTTATTAAGCATACAATCTAGTCTTGAAATATATCCCAGTCCTTCCATTCATCAGGCTTCTAATGTCCTCCTGTGGGAGAGAATGAGAGGTGGGTGCAGGGCGCATGCGTTGTTCGCCGATGACCCTGGAAAGCACATTCACTCTCAAAGGGGATGCAGTTACTTCTGACCAATACTCAGGTTAGATATTCCAGAAATCAGGAGTTTTATTTAAAAGTCTTATGCTTTTAAAGCTTTACTAAAAAAAAAAAAAAGAATTAAACACCATTTTGCCTGATTTTTTTTTTCTTTTTTTTTCATGCCCCAGTGTAACATGACTCAGGACATCACAAAGAATGTCCATTTGTATCAGTGTGTAGACAAACTGGATGGCTTGCTGTTTCCTCAGTATGCCCAGTCCTGTCCTCTCTCTGATGCTTTTCCCCTATTACCAAATGTTACGCCGTGTCTTATGATACCTATACATTTCTACCTTGTGCTATAAGTATTTTCATCCAGGCTTTAAGATCATATTCTGGATATCTTTGTATGAGTGAATTAATGCTTACATACTGCATGCAACAGAGCTCAGTAACCACTGCTGTCATTTGGCATATTTTCTTCCTTTCTTCTCCAAGAAAATATAGCAAAATAATTTATTAAGATCTAAAGTGGTTGTACCAACTTAGCTCTGTACCAGCAGAGGGAGAAGAGACAGCTTCAGCCATTCCATTCGCAGCACTGAGTGTTTTCATCGTTGTTTAATTCCTGCTGATCTGCTAGGAAAAAGCACAGTATCTTGAGATTTTGAATTTCTTAAAAGCATCAATGTTCAATTTGTTCAGGTTTTGGCTATCTCCAGGTAATAAGCTGAGGGGAATATTTATAAAAGGCCATATGGTAATAATAGTAATACCCAATATGTATGTACCGAGTGTTATCCTAAGCACTGTATGGACTTTAAGTCATTTGATCCTTATGAAAATCCTTTGATGTGCGTGCTAGTATGATCCTGATGTTACAGAAGGTGAAACGGAGATATCAAAATTTTAGGTAACTCACAACTTCAGAGCTACTAAGCGGTCAGACAGGATGAGCCTCCCTCCCCTTTTACTGCAGTGCTACCCAGTACCTCTCAACACATGGCCACCGTCGATGCTGTTTGAGGGATACTTTTCAAGCAATGGCCTCCTGTCCCATTTAGGGCACAGGTAGGACCTTAAAAAGCTCAGATCAGTGGCAGTTCCTTTCCCATTTTTTAGAGGAGTTGTTTATTTAAAATTTCCTTTGAGGCATTTTATCAGACAGACATCTATTATTTAGTGGATTAATAAAATGATGTTTGAAAATAATCCGGGCTTTGGAACTTTTAAGGTTTTAGCCTATTTTGAAACTATGATTAGTGTGGCATTTCACTGACTTTTTGTTCATCCTTCACAGTAGAATGGAGGCCAAACACCTTCAAAGGGTAGAGTTATAAAGGTGAATTTACTCGCAGTGAATATGATATGCATAATATGGATGGAGAAGTAGACAGCTCAACAACATCTTAAAGCCAAGATGGTGGGGGTTTCATAGTACCGTTTATTGGAAAATTCCCTTATTTGTATATTCCTGGACTTGCTTGGAGACTTTATGGCTTTGCTTACTGCTTCTTGAGATAAAAATCATACTGCTATTCTTAAGAGGTTTGGAAACACATTTTGTTGAATTATTAAATGCATTCAGTAAAAACAAGGGGACTACTGGTAAGATTGGAAGATCTCAGGAGGCTTCCTTAAAAGGTCTTTCACCCCACCCCCAACATGAAAGGAACAAAAGAAGTATGGTAAGCTGACTCAGAAGAGCTATTCACTCGGGGCGCCTGGGTGGCTCAGTTGGTTAAGCGACTGCCTTCGGCTCAGGTCATGATCCTGGAGTCCCTGGATCAAGTCCCGCATCGGGCTCCCTGCTCGGCAGGGAGTCTGCTTCTCCCTCTGCCCCTCCCCCCTCTCATGTGCTCTCTCTCTCTCTCTCTCTCTCATTCTCTCTGTCTCAAATAAATAAATAAAAAATCTTTAAAAAAAAAAAAGAGCTATTCACAAGCCAAAATCTGTCTCTCTAATAGTGAAACATTCCATATTTTACCTGCTAACTTCTCTAATAAGTCATCTTTTCCCTTACAGCATCTTAAGTGTGTCATCTTTTATGACATGTGGGTCAGTCACACTCTTCTTTGTATTCAAGTGTCTCATCTTTTATTACCATATGCTCCAAGGGTATACTCTTCTCTCTGCCCCGCCAGGACATCTTTTCCTGTCTATGTGTCTAGTATGTGACAGGCTTTTCCTTTAATGTGTTTAGGGAGGGACATCCTTTTTCAGCATGCATTCCATTTGTGACATTTCTATGTCCTTGGGGCATCCATATTTAATTTTTCATTTTCAGGACCGAGTATTTTCATTGTGAATGTTGTTTTTAACTTCTGCTTGTGGACAAACAAAAGTTTGCATGTTATTTTACCGTTATAAGTATCATCAATGAACTTTCATTTCACTTTTACATGCTGAATTTTATCTTGGGACAGTAGATACATATTTAGCTTTGGGATGAGGGGCTGATGGAGATTGGTGGGAGAAACAGACTATCTCCTTTTCACATTAGGTGGAGATTTTATCTTCCTATCCATGCCAGAAGAATTTCCCCTGATTGCCTTTCAACTCTGCCTCAATATCACTTTCTGGAAAACTACTTTTTACTCCAATCTCATGGCAGGAAGAAAAAAGAAGTGTAAGAGTGTGCATGTGTGTGTGTGTGTGTGTGTGTGTAAGGGAGTTTGTTCAGTGACGATTAGAAGAAGAGAGGGAAGGATGAAAGAATTATTTGTCTAATATGTGATGAACATGCCACTATGTGCTTTCATATATTAATTCTCATTTAATTGGTCCTCAGTATGGTGTAATAGATAAAAGCACAGATTCTGAAGCTGAAGTGTTTGGATTAGTATCCAAGCTTTACCATTTGCCAGCTGTATAACCTTGCGGACTTCTCTTAACCTCTCTGTGATCTGATTTCCTTATCTGTAAAATGTGACAATTATCATTTGTGGAAAGCGTTGGTTGTAAAATTTAAACAAGTTAAAATTGAATAGTTTGTTTTAAATTTTGGTCCACTCATGCCTGGCATTTACTCTAGAATCTTTAGCTATTATTCCTCCTTAAATGGGTGTGAAATAATAATTGCCTCCATTTTTAAAGATGAAATAAACAGTTCAGTGGGAGAGTGTTCAGGGATTTGTCTGTTACTAAGTACCCAGTAGGTGATGGTGATGGAATCACAACCAAAGTCTGTGTTTCAGTGAAGGTATAGATTTGGCTGCTCTGAAAGAGACCTATCATAACATGCTAGAAGATGACCAACATTTTAGATCTTATATAAAAATCTAGGCTTGTATAAGGGTCCAGCAAGATTTCAAGGACCCACAATTCTTCCATCTTCTTGTTCCACCATTCTTAAGGTGCCCTTGCAAGCACAGTCCGAGATGGAAATGGTGAAAAGGGAGAGCGTGCCCCTTCCTTTAGGACAGTAGTTCTCAAGTTCAGGATTGATTTTAGAGTCACTGAGGGGAGTGTTTAAGACATACTGTTCTCCAGTCCCTTCTTCTCAATGATTCTCACTCAGTTGGTCTGATATAAAGTCAAGACGTTGTTTTTGGTTTTGTTTGTATTTTTGTTTTTGTTTCTTCTTAAGCAAATGATTTAACTGCCTATTCTTCAGCCCATTGGTGAGAGAGGGATTCCTGCTCCAGGGTTATGGAGATGACCAAACACACACACCTGGCACCAGACAGATGAGATTGACAGCAGTTTATAAGTCACGGATACTCATAGCCTGTGGGACGTGGATACCACATGGCACATGGGGCCATGTAGGTGTTGCACTTAGGAACAGAGGGAACAATCAGGTGACGTGGGAGGCAGGCTTCATTGTATCAAGAGGACAGTGTATCTCTTGGTCTCAGTGAGAGGGTGTCATTCCCTTGTTTGAATAATTCTGTGGACTGGCTGTGAAACCTGCTATTTGGGGATGAGCAGCAGCTGTGCTTGGTCCTTCAAGAAAGAGTATTGTTCAGCTAGGGTGCCTTATCCGTAGGAGCAGAGTGGGGAGGGGAACTTGCAGTTAGGCCATTGTAGGCCCTCCCAGTTTACCAGACATCAAAGCAACACATAATGTGGAGACTTAATTTTAGGTCTTGCACCATGACAGGCCATGATGGGCTTTCCAGATTGGCTGGCAGTCCATGGAAGTACTCATTAATTAAGTTATTTGATTTTTTCTTCTTAATAATATGCAGGGTATAACCTTTTATCTGCCTGTGCTTTATTTCCAGTGTTTCTGTACTCAGAAGATATAATCCTTGCTTCTGTTTCTTTTTCTGCGTGATTAAATGTAACTTCCTTCCAGGTTTCGCTAATAGGACTTTCTTCTCTTAGTAAGGTCTCTCCAGGTGACTCCAGGAATTTTGCTTTGAATTCCTCTATCCACACTCCTTTTGAATTATTTGATAATAATGATCACAAGAAATTGTGTTCTTCCTTCCTTCCTTCCTTCCTCCCTCCTCCCTTCCTTCCTTCCTTCATCCCTCTTTCCTCTTCTTTCTTTCTTTCTTTC
>NW_023270389.1:15833550-15862281 GCF_011800145.1 Mirounga leonina
AGTCCAATGTGGGGCTTGAACTCACAACTCTGAGATCAAGACCTGAGCTGAGATCAAGAGTCAGAGGCTTAACTGACGGAGCCACCCATGCTGACATCCAGAATTGTTTTTCTTACACTGTTTTATTATATAAGTTATTTAATTCCTTTGTCAGTATTCCATTTTTTCATGTTCACTTCACTTAATTTGATCAGAAGTATCTAAAAGATATGCACAGTGTCTTATGCTTAGTTTTGTTTTCCATGGTACTTAACATTGGCCTTTTCACAGAGTAGGAGGGTATATGCATTTGATATACATATACAGATACATATCCATGAAAACTCACACCAATAACAGATATAGTTAACTGGTATTTTTTTTTTTTAAGATTTAGTTATTTTTTATTTGAGAGAGAGAGAGAAAGAAACAGTGTACGAGTGGGGTGGAGGGCAGAGGGAGTGAGAGAGGAGAAACAGACTCCCTGCTGAAAGGGGAACACTATGCGGGGCTCCTTCTCAGGACCCTGAGATCATGACCTCAGCCAAAATCAAGAGTTGGACGCTTAACTGACTAAGCCACCCTGGCGTACCTTAACTGGTATATTTAATGTACACAATGTTTGGGATGTAATTAAAATGCAATATTATTTTGGTCTCTCACTCTCCATTTAAATTGTATTCAGTAAATTTTTAACCTTGCCACTAAATAAAAAATGTGGTAGACCTCACAGCTCTTATGACCAATCCTAAACAATAGAAAATCTTAAAGTTATTTTTATTCACAGAACATTCTCAAGTTTGAAAAAAAAAAAACCAAAAACAAACCTAGAGTTTCCCGTCCAATGTATTAATCTTCTTCAATGTTCATTGAAGTATGACATAATTTCCTTGTGTCCCAGTTAATATTTACAATAGGCTGCTCACCAATCTGGGGAAAGATAAAGGGCTAATTGGCTTCCTCTTTCTTTTTCACTGCCTACCCAGCCCTTGTCCACCATCATTGTCTCTCATTTCCCGTCTCTACTAAAGAAACCTGATTTTGCAAACTCTTGCATTTAGGTTGAGACTCTATATCTCTTTCTATACACGTTAGCTCTTTCCTATTTTATTTTACGAAATTTCATGGTAAATCTCCCTTTACACTTTTATTACGTAATTTACTTATATTTTCATCTCCCTAACATGCTCTCAGAACTCTCTTTTGAAAGTTTTACTCCTTTTCTAAGGAAGGCATTGAGTTTCTTAAACCTAAAAAGTTTATTTTTCCTCCTTCCCAGTGGAGCGACTAGAAGGAATATTTCTTCTTTTTATGTGTCTAGTATATCAAATTTTCTCATGCTTTTATGATTGGATTTCTCCCAGAGGGTCTAAAATCAAAGTGTTTCCTTTTACATATCTAGTGTTTTCTTTGTTCTGTATCCTATATCCTTTGCCTTTCTCATATTTTTACCAACACAGTGAGTTCTTCTTTTGGGAATGAGGGCCAGAACTTCTCTACTCTTTGTTCCTCTGTCTAGGGACTCTTCTTTGCTGTAGGGGGCTGGTTCTTTCTTCCTGGCCATCCTTCCTTTGGATATCCAGGAACAGCACCCTTCCCTCCATGAGGCCAACCTATAGTATTACTAGTATTAGTGTTATGGCCCCACAGGCAAATTCTTCCCTTTATTTTTCAATATGGGATTCTCTATTAAGTCTACTCAAGTTCAGAAAGTTCTTTTCTATTCTCAGTGTATGAAACCATCACTTTTTCTTCTACTTGTCCCAAGTTATATGGTCTTTACCCCTTGCTCAGCAGATAAATTGCCATTTCTCTTCTCATGCTAAATAAAATTTATTGTCACTTCTATCTATTAATCATCAATTTCGTATTTCATATTATGTCTATGGTTTGGGACTCTTCCTTGAACTTGAGGCTATTGTACTTATTCTTGTGTGGTTAAGAGTTTCTGAGCATTTCATTTCTTCTGCTGCCTTATAAAACTTCTCTTTTATTTGGTACATCAGGCAGAATGCATTATATTCTTCCATTCAAACAGTCAGTAATTGCTTTGTTATTCTCTATTATCTTGGCAGTATATCACTGTTTCTTTTTCCATAACACAGATATTATATTTTAGTGAGGGTAGATCTATATAGATATTATTTTCTCACACAGAGTCTTCATGACTTCTGTGTATAATTTTTAGATATCATAGACCTATTAAAACATAGATGGATTACCATTTTGATACAATACTCAAATTTCATAGGTAATTATTGTATTTTGCTATTTTTATCTCAGGACACATTAACTTCTTTAATTTGATTTTCTTTTAATATCTGCTCTCTATTATTTTTTTCCTTGGCATTTTTAGTGCCTCTCCATTTCTCCTACATTGTTCTCATCCAATTAATCTGTACTCTACAGATGCAAAAACAAAGATTTTAAGCTGACTACACATAGCATTTTACAAAATGTTGAGATTAGAAAGATGCATAGGAAACAGTCTTTGCTCTTAAGAAAATCACAATCCAGAAGGGAAGACATATACTTAAACCAATTAAATTCCAGTGTGCTTTTCACAGTGGCAACATTATATGAGTGGACAGAAGAGAGGACTGTTGTCCCTGAAGATATGAGGGAATGCTTCACAGAGGCAGGTGATCCTAGGCTGCACCATTAAAGAAACAGTAGGTCATCATACAGACAAGGAAAGAAGAGACTTCTGAGAGATGGAATGGCATGTGCAAAGTCCTGAGTTATGGGGCAGCAAGGTGCTGCTGAGTCATTAACTGGATAGGGGTGGGGGAGCTGGGAGCGATGGGGATGGAAAGGCAGATGTGTGGAGGTCATGAAATATCTTCCCCATCCACACTCTAGTAGGAGTGTAGACTTCATTTCTACATGTCAGAAGAAATTATTAAAGGTGAATAGGTAGGGGACTGATGTAGTCAGATAGGACTGATTTGGTTACAGCAGAGGACGTATTTGAAGGTAGCAACACAGAGGTCAACAAGGCAAGTTATGAAGCTATTGTCTAGGAGAGAAACGTGGAGGGGCAGAACCACAGGAATGGCACTGGTGATAGAAAGGAAAAGGCTTGTTCCCGAGTGGGCATGGACCCAAGCAGAAGAGAGTCTAGGATAATGGCAGACTTCTGGCTCTGGGGATGAGCTACCAATGAGGCGGGTAACCCTGGAGAAAGAGTGGTACCAGGTCAGCCTTATTTGTTCTTTGTACCGTAAATGCAGAGTTCTATTCTATCTGAAAGGCTGACCCCTTCAATTTCCTGCCTTCACTTTCTGTTTTGTAGCTCAACACAGTATTTTCTCTGTAAGAAACACAGCATCACAGGGCGCCTGGGTGGCTCAGTTGGTTAAGCGACTGCCTTCGGCTCAGGTCATGATCCTGGAGTCCTGGGATTGAGTCCCGCATCGGGCTCCCCGCTCAGCGGGGAGCCTGCTTCTCCCTCTGACCCTCCCCCCTCTCATGTGCTCTCATTCTCTCTCTCTCAAATAAATAAATAAAATCTTAAAAAAAAAAAAAGAAACACAGCATCACATTCCAGGGAGGCAGCCAAGAATCCCAGGGCAGCTGCAGGTGGTGGATGCCAGAATTGCAGGAGTTGTGATCTGCAGCACGCTGTCGCTCATAGAATGACTTCTGTATGTAGTGCTTAGGCAAGCACTGACCCACAGAATCAAAGTCTTGGTGACCTGGGGAGAGCATGATCTGTTACATTTACTTTTTTTTAAAGATTTTATTTATTTATTTGAGAGAGAGAGAGAGAGAGAGAGCACAAGCAGGGGGAGCAGCAGGTAGAAGAAGAAGCAGGCTCTCCGCTGAGCAGGGAGTCCGAAGTGGGACTCGATCCCAGCACCCTGAGAACATGACCTGAGCTGAAGGCAGATGCTCAACCAACTCAGCCACCCAGGTGCCCCGATCTGTTACATTTATGCTTCCAAAGTTGAATCAATGCTATTATATGCTAAGCAATTTTATTGACATTCTAGGTAAATAATCTGTGCTTCAGATATGCCTAAGCATGTCTTGAGGGCAAGTGGCATGTCGAGCAATATTCCATAAAACTAGTTCCCTGAAGAAACTTGTACATGAAGGCACATGAATACTTTTCTCCATTTAAAATCCTTAAATATAATCTGAAAAAAAAGTAAAATCTGGGTTACTGTGTCCTAGAAGAGCCATATAATATTTGTGTTTAGTTGGGATGCAGCCTCTGTTCACTCTCATAGCTCATGATTTTCCTCTTCTTTTTCCCTCAGTAAATCCCATGGGTATTGTTTCTTCTAGACACTGGAAGTATTTTTAGTGATCTGCCAAAGCCCTCAGATGTTTTAAACATTCTTCTAGTGCATTCCAGGGTCTTATTTTCAGATTTTCTTATTTTCTCTTTAGTAGACTCCACTCCCTCCGCCATGTTCCCCATGGTTATGTTTCTCCTCTGTTCTTCTGTGAGCTCAAAACACTCCGCTGGGATGAAGTCCCTATTACATACCTGTCACCAATGCACAAAGTATATCTGCTTTCCTTTGCTTCATAATTATTATTTCCATTCTTGATATATGTCTTAAGGCTTCGCCTGTAACAATGCTTCCCTAATAGTGTTTACATCTGTCAGTTAGCATAAAGTTTCCCCTAGCAAGACTCAAGAATATTTAATTTTCCTTCAACGTTCCTAAGAGTACTGTTCTTGCTCATAGCACTGATTAGCGGCATCAGCTCCTCCACCTCATCACCCCCCCACCCCCACCTCAGCCCCATACACCTCTGTGGACTCCAGATGCACCGTTCCCCCCCTGTATGTTTCATCTGTCCCCAGTGTGATCCTGATGCCTTGTATTTCCTTCCAGAGAAATGCAGGATCTTTATAAGCCATCCCCCGTGAGTCATCTTTCTGCCTTTGTGCCCAAGTCTGTTGTATTTTTCCCAATGTGCCACAGGTGCATATGGCTCTTCTCCTTCCCAGCACAGATGTATAATACCATCACCTTCTGTTCTCCTATTACTGCTGTTCTATGTGCCCCGGTACACCTTTTTGCCTCACATGCTGCTCAGCTGTGTTATCTTTTCTCATTGCAAGCATCTATCCATATTTCTTGCTTTAGGAGAGCAAGTTGCATCTCTTGCTTGAGGAGAGCAAGAGATGTTTCTAGTTCTCCTAGTTTAGGTACATCTGACTTTACTCAATTGCATAGCATGTGGATTTTACTCTTGGGCACTGAAAGCTTTCCTCCTGATCTTCACCATCCCAGTAGGAATACGGAGTGTTGTGCCTTGCTTTTGAAACAGACTCTAGGGTTATTATTTGCCTTTCCATCTACATTCATTATGACATCAGGTAAACACTTGCTCAGAGTGTGTTAAGAGAAAGGCCAAGTGCCGAGTTCTATGCTCATCAAAATGAAAAAGACATGGTTAATGTGCTATCTGGTATGGACAATAGAATCTCCTTGCTAAGCTTTTGGAGAAATGAGCAAATTTCTTATACAATTGTTCTTGTGTCTGTCAGAACACACCAACAGGGCTCTATATGTCTATAATTTCCAGAAATTATATAGCTCTTCCTCATCGTAAGCCAGTTATTCTAACTTTTGCTTGAAGTGCCTCTATTTAGTAGAGCCAACTCGTTTTGACTCCTGTGTTCCATGATGACCGGGGATTTCAGTCTCATGAATTTGGTTTGCTTACTCATCAATGCAATACAGCAGTGCTGTAGGTATATGGACTCTTCCTCATGTTCAGCATATTTACTTGGTCCTCTCAGAGTCCTGCTTAGAATTTTCTCTGAAGTAGCCGCAATGTGTACTTTTCATCCTCTGTGGTGTGCCTTATTCATCATTGTCTCCATAAGAATTATAAAATATCAACTATGTTCATTTACTTTTTGTCTCCCAGTCTGGTCTTCTACCTGCATGCTTCAGTTCATAAAAATTCTACCTGGGAACATTGTAACCATCCTCCCCTGGTGCAGAAAATATCTCTAAAGAGTTGTTATCATCCCCTTTTGTGCTGGAAGGGGATTTTTTTTTCTTCTTAAATAGCAAGTCTTTATGGAAACTTGCTCCCACATCAGCTTTTATGCGCTGATGTATTTTTCAGCTAACTAAAACTATGAAACACCTACATTATCTTCTTTCTGTCCACTGCTTAATTTCCTTTGTTCTTTAGGGCATGAAACTTTCAGTCTTTTTCTATTTGAATGGTAAGCCAGTACACCGTTAATTTTTTAAGTATTCATTAAGTCTCTGAATATTTATAGAGTACATAGGTAGGCTAGGCCATCTTCTAGGTCTAATAATACAGAAGTGAACACAAATTGCCACCTTCATAATCCTTACATCTTAGGGAGACAGAAGATGACTGAATGGATAAGCAAAATGCAGTTTATAGTACTGAGAGCCATTAAATGCTTATGGGGGAAAAACTCACACCTGGGAACAATAAAAAGTGTGTCTGTGGGCACTGGTATGTGTGTATTGCAGGGGGGAGAGGATTTTGCAATTTTATTTTATTTTATATTTTTTAAAGATTTTATTTATTTATTTGATAGAGAGAGAGCACAAGTAGGGGGAGGAGGAGAGGCAGAAGCAGGTTCCCATTGAGCGGGGAACCTGATGTGGGGCTCAATCCCAAGACCCTGGGATCATGACTTGAGCTGAAGGCAGACACTTAACCGACTGAGCCACCCAGGTGCCCTGGATTTTGCAGTTTTAATAGGTGTCCAGAGAAGGTCTCAGTTGAGGGGTGAGGGAGTGAGCCATGCTGATATCTGAGTAAAGAGTATTCTCGGTGACAGGAACAGGAATTCAAATGCCGTAATCTGGGAGCATGCGCTGGTGTGCAGGGGATACTGGGAGGAAGTCTGGGTAGTTGGAGTGTAGTTGGTGAGGAGGAGAGAGGAAACAAGTTTAGAGAAATGATGGGTTCAGGCTAGGCAGGGCCTTGTAGGCATTTTCCATTTCATAAAGTCTGTATTGTGAGGCCTCTCCATAAGTGCAAACTTGATTCTTCATGGGCCCCACGACCATTACTGTTTTTTCCCCTTTTTCTAGGGGCTGCTGACTTTTTCCCCAGTGGGCTAAAGAACTTTCCCTTAGGGTCCCCTTCCCTCCCTTTCTTCCCCCTTCCTTTCTTCCCCAAGATATTCCTGTTTCTTCTCTCACAATTCATCTCAACAAACATGGTATCTTATCCTTATTTATCAATGTTTTCCTCCTATCTCTGGTAACCCCAGGATGTCAATTTTTCTAAGGACATTGCATTTCTTATTCATTCTCGGGTCAAATGAGAACATGCACACTCAATAAATGTTTGCTGCCGGCATGACAGGAATGGAACTTCTCTCTTTATATACCTGTATACTTCAGGACCACTCTCTGATTTCCACTTATTTCCTTTCTTCCTTGGCTCCTTTAGTGCTTTCAGTGCATGACATAAATCCGACACTCTCTCTGTGAACTGTAGGTCCATTTTCTCCATTCTTTTTTAAAGTTGGCATCTCTGGAGAAGCATACCTTTCTGCTCACGCTTCTCACAAAAGTCCCCTCTGAGACTGCCAGGGGCAGCCTCTCTTTGCTTACTCACTACCTTAACCTTGTCTTTGCTGCTCTTTGGCACCCTTTTCACCTCAGGGACACTAGAGGGGGTGTATGTCTACCTTTGTACACATCCTCACTTGTTTTTTGTTGGTTTTTCTGTAAACTCTCTAATGGAGGGCTAGGTGGTGGTAGACCCCTCGATTTACAGAGTTGGAGATGATACTGTGTAGTCCAACATTCCTTGATATGTGATTAAGCGCTGCTTTCCTCTTTGCCTCACAAACAGAAAGGCAGAGTGCATGGGCTCAGAGATGTGCTGCCATTTTTCTCACGTGCGTTTGCTTGAAATGCTCTGTCTTCCTCTTTGGAGAAGGAATAGTGTTGTTACCCTACTTGCATTGTGACATCATCTTTCCCATTTTCTACTTCCTCTTTTATTTTATTTTATTTTTTTAAAGATTTTATTTATTTGTCAGAGAGAGAGAGTGCCCAAGTAGGGGGAGTGGCAGGCAGAGGGAGAGGCAGGCTCCCCTCTGAGCAGGGAGCCCTATATGGGACTCTGAGCCCTATGTGGGAGCCCGATGTGGGACTCAATCCCAGGACCTTGGGATCATGACCGGAGCTGAAGGCAGACGCTCAACCAACTGAGTCACCCAGGTGCCCCCATTTTCTACTTCCCAAATGATATTCAGAATCCCATTTTCTCTGTGAAAACCTTCTGGATTAGTCCAGCCAGCCCTTCACTCTTTCAACCCTGTTCTGAGCTATTTTACCCTTTGTGATTGATACCGCTTACTTTGACATTAACCCAACATTGTCTAATACTTACATATTTATTTATACACTTATATTTCTTGTTCCTTCAATTAGATGGTTACATCCTAAGGGAAGAGTATCACCCTCACCCTCACTCTCTCTCTCTCCCTTCCTCTCTCAAAATCTTTTTCCTTTGTATGTACCACAACACTGAAAATGATGATTTTCTTCAAGTGCTCAATAGTAAATTTTTAAAATGTTCACAGAACACGATCTTTTCATTCAACTTTAAAATTCTTCTATTTATTTCCCCCACCATTGGAACTACTGATGTGTCATCTTTTGCCCAGTTCCACATGGTCTCCTGTCTCCTCCATTTTTGGGGGAGGGCATTCATCACTATCAACCCAGGAAAATCAACTTTGATCTCTTGTTTCATTTTCCATGTATTTACTTTTCTTGAAATTTTCCCCATGCAGTTGTTTTTCTTCACAATCAGATTAAAACAACTCATTTCTTCATTGTTTTTCCTTTTTCTGAGTTATCTTTCTTCTTCCATACAATTATACATGTACAAGGACAGCCTTTGTGGTTCATGTGCTTTGATTTTCTGCAAATATCAATTTAATAATTATTCTACCTTAACAAGAAAGAGGTTTTTATTCAATAACATTTTTCAAATCTAATACAAAAGTGCTATACATTTCTTGTGAACAATTCAAAAAAATTACCCATTAAAATAGCCTGGAATTCAATACAATTTCCTAGAGTTAACTATGGTGTGTGTGTGTACAGTATTTCTCTTCATAAATATATAATATACATCCTGTCTTATAACTTGTTTTCATTAGGCATTAAAATGTCTACTATAACATTTTTACATCATTTCTCATATTACCAAAATAATGCTTATTTATGGGATTAAATATTTAGAAAATATATAAATAAGAAAAAGGAAAATAAAAACTGCTTCTAAACAAGTACTCAGGATGGCCACTGTTCATGTTTTCATTCATGTAGCATATTGTGAACTGTATCACATGTCATTATATATTTTCTACTACATCATTTTTTACATATTAGGACAACATGTTAGGACGATATTTTACCCTATGCATATTGAGTGATTTGTTTGATCCAATTAGATTATTATTATTAGTTGTCCATTCACATTCCTGTTTTTTTTTTTTTTATCTTGACAAATTCCTATCTTAAATTGAACTGTTGACTATGATACATGTTACTAAATTGTCTTCCAGACAGCATACAACCATTTACATCTGAATCGGGGGTAGAGTATATATGAATGTTCATTTACATGAGATCCTGATATTACAGAGTTCTACCCCATGATTTTGTTTGGTTTGTGTTTGCCTTTTTTTTTCTTTTCCAATTTGATAGGTATAATGAGCTATCGTATTATTTTGTAACTGTATATTTCCTGAAATAATAATGGAATAAAAATTTTTAAAAGAGTTCTAGGCTATTTGTATTTCTTTTGTGAACTGCTTATTCTCATTGATTAGGATATATATTTTTTCTTAGTTATGTTGGAGAGTTCACTTTATAATAAAATTGGTAACTGTAATATAGGTTGTAAATGGTCTTCCTGGTTAGCTTTAAATTTACTTTTTATATTTCTCATGGTGATTTTTGACATGTAAATACTTTAGTCAATTTATGAATTTATTTTGATATATTTATTCAAAAAGGTCATTCTATGCTTGAGACTAGACAAGCATTCACTGTATTTTTTTTAAATTGCATTTTATTTTTTATATTTAAATACCGTACTTGGTAGTAAATGGGGTATATGATGTGAGCTAGGCTAGGTTTTGTTTTTCTTGAAATGGTGCAAACTGCATTTTTTTCCTACTATTATTTCTATTGTTCTATATAATCTATTGTTCCTCACAGATTTGGAATTTATTTTATAAAATACAGGCACAAAATATTTCTTCCAGGTTTATACAGCTTCATTCTTTTTTTTCTCTTTATTTATTTTGCTTATGTAATTTAATTCAGCTTGCTTCATTTGATTCCTGGCTAAGTTTATTTTTCCTGGTTCAAGATGCAAGTGTGTTAGGCTTTTGGTACCTTTACAGGGAAATCCCTCCTCTCCCTGCTCTCTTGCCCCACCCTTGCCATCCCATCCTTAGGTTACAGAAGGCCATTGTCCCAGGCTGATTTGGAAGATGTCCCTGATTTTCTACCATGGAATTTTAGTCAAGACTTTTGAGCTCTGTGCGACTTTGTGATTTCATCTTAAATCTCTCTTTCCCCCCTAAAATGTCATAAACTTTTCCTTGAATTCATTTTGTGCCAACAGCATCACTTTCCCACTTCCCTTGGAACCCTCAAACATTACTTTGGCTTTTTGCAAAACTCCGATTTTGTTTTGGGTTGTGGGCTTATCACCTCGCCGCCTTTTCTTTCCTCTGCCTGGGCGGGTGTGAAATCCTCACCATCTTGGAGTCCAGGGCGCTCAGCTCCCTCCCAGTGGCTCACGAAGGTTCAGGCTCCTGCCTCGTTCCCATTCCATGTCCTGCGATGCCTTCCAGCTCCATTTGCATCGTGTGTTCTCCGATGCGTGCTTCATGGTAACTAAGCGTTCTTGTTTGGGGCAGGGGAAGTGCTGCATTTTTCTCTGCAGTTGATTTATTCCCTTTGTTTCTCACCTGTTTTTGTTTAAGTCTTTTTATATACTCCAAGGTTATCTTCCAAGCCCCTTCTGTACCTCAGCTGCTTCACGTTATCTCAACCTTTACCCTACGTATGTCAATCAAATGTATTCTTGTCCTTTGGCCCCCGGTAGCTCACCAGATTTAAGGCAGTTACTTTTTGTCTCCATCAGGTAAGTCGGCTTTTGTTCTTCGCTCTCTTGAGAGGACGGGTGTTTTTTTCTTTTTTGTCCAGGTGTCCTTATTTTCTAGCTCACCTTTTGATAAATGATTTGTTTTCACCTTTACTTTCCCCCCCCCTTTTTCATTTACTTTTTCTCTGTGTTGTGAACTCTTTTGTATTTCACATTTCAATTTTCTTTTTATCCAGTCTCTTGTCACCTTTGTGTCTGAAGAGTATTATGCTTTCTTTAATCCTTCACATGTTATTGCAGTCGAGCTAAGTCACCTTTGCTTTTGATAAATGATCCACTTTTCCTTTTAAAACCATAGTAAGTATTTTTTATATATATTTACTTTTTAAAGTGGTCCATCTGATCTTTTTTTTTTTAATACCTGATATCCTTTTATTTTACTTCAGCTTAAATTTTAAGTATCTGTCACCCTCTGCATCCCTCAATTACTTATGGATTCTGTATTTTTCTCTTTTAAATTCTGAAAACATACTGATTTTCTAATAGATTCAGGGTATATTATTTTCTTACACCTTAAATACTAAAATGCCTTAGTGATTAAATAATTAATTTATTCAATGAAGATTTACAGAAAACTTATTTACTTATCCACATGCCAAGAACAAAGAGGGATACACAAGGAGTGTTGGGGGAATATTAATTTGGACTACATCAGCACAGGAAGACTTTAGGGATAGTAGGAATTTGAGCAAGACTTACAGGATTGATAGGTTTTGGATGGTTTAAGAGGAGGAGAGGTTGCCAAGTGCCACAATTTTTCTTTTATGGTTTAGACAACAACAATTCACAGTTTTGGAGACAGACCAAACTAAAGTGATTCAAAGACAGACAGACGCTAACAATCACTAGCATATCAAGTGCCATTTATTTTCAGTGAGAAGTTAGAGAAAAAAAGGATAGAAGAAAAATGAACTGAGCAATGACCTTTAGAACCACTGACATGATGCTAATCCCTATAAAAGACTGCATTGATGTATCCCAGGTGGTTAGAGAGTTACAACCTCCTTTCTGTTATCACCATTTTTCTTAATTTATAAATTGTTGTTGCTTTGTTTCGACTTTTAATCTATTATCTTATATTCATCATCAACCAATCTGTAAATCAATGAATATTGTTCAATGAAACACCATGTGTTGTAGTGGATATAGAAAGGACTGTTTTCAAGGAGCATCTAGTCTCATACAGAAACAAATAATTAAACTTTTAATTTTCGAAGGTTTAGAACATAAGATGAAATGATGAAACAGATGATGAAGCTTTAAGGCTGTATGAATTCAGAAAATACAAAAAATATCCCATCAAAATTCAGAAAATAACTGATGGTAGAATTAATCTACAAAGTCATTATGTAGGTACAAAAATACAGTTGGACCTTGAGAGGTACAGGTAAGTAGAATAAAACAAGAGAACATTCTAAGGATATAAATATCTAAAGATAATTATATATCTTAGCTCATGAAGTCAGTGATTAGTATTACATATACATCCATTTACTTATTAATTTATCTAACCATCAAATATTTAGCATTGTGCCAGGTTTTCTTTTAGGCTTTGAGATAATAGTGATGAACAAGACAGACAATATCTTTACACAAATGGAGTTTAGATGTTCTGGAGAGGCTCCACTTAATAAAGAAAAAAAATCAAATGAACAGAGAAGCTGGTATTAAATAGTGGAAGTGCTATGAAGAAATCAAATAGTGTGATGTGACAGGGAGAAAGAGGGGAAGGAATATAATTAGTTTGGATAATCAGGAGCTGCCTCTAAATGGTGACAAGTCAGTCACATGAAGATGTAGGCAACATATTCCAGAGAATGGGAGAAACACATAGATAGAGCTTAAGGCATGAATAAGAATTGATTTGTTGCAAGAACGGAAAGAAGGGTAATGGTTGAGGTAGAAAGTAGTAGGAAATAAGACTTGAGAGGTAGATTGTGGGCAGACCATACAGGGCCTTGCTGGCCATGATTAAGTGTCTATTGGCCATTTTATGCATTCCTTTGTAAATTGTTTGTTCAAACCTTTGCCCCGTGTTTTTAGAGAAGTGTGGTTCTCTTATTATTATCCCGTTTGAGGTTCATATAACTTCTTAAATCTGGGCAGTAAATAATATGCTTATACTCTGAGGGAAGTTTCTATCTTTCAAGAAGGTATGGCATATACAAATATTTGAAAAGCTATTCCACAACAAAAAGCTATCAGTGTCTGTGATCTCAAGATGTGCAAAATATGAGAAATTCCTGGAAAACTGTCTCTTATAAATGGGAGAGACAAAATTAATTACCAACAAAACTAATATTTATTCATATATTTTGTGCTATCCTTTATCTAATTTACTTGTCAAAACAACTCTTAGATACAGTCCCTTATTGTGTCCATTTTACATGTAAAAGTTGATACTGATGAAGTTATCCTATGTCACACAGCTAGCAAGGGGCAAAGCCATAATATCAACTTGGATATTCTTTTAAGTCCTACCATGTCCTGACTCACAGTCCATGCAAAAATGGTGTAAAACATAGTCATTGGATACAGGAACATCATGGTCATTGGTGACTTCACCAAAAGTCATTTCAGTGGAGTGATAAGGACAGAATGCAGATTAGAGTAAATTGCAAAATAATCGGGAAGGGTATAAATGGAGGTATTTGAGATATTTGATTGCAAAGAGAGAGTAGGAACAAAGGACTCAAGAAAGGATTTTTTTTTTTTTCCTGAGAGATTTTTGCTTGGTTATGCATGTGAAGGAATTAAAAAAGGAAAACAAGGGCGCCTGGGTGGCTCAGTTGGTTAAGCGACTGCCTTCGGCTCAGGTCATGATCCCGGAGTCCCTGGATCGAGTCCCGCATCGGGCTCCCTGCTCGGCAGGGAGTCTGCTTCTCCCTCTGACCCTCCCCCCTCTCATGTGCTCTCTCTCTCATTCTCTCTTTCTCAAATAAATAAATAAAAAAAAAAATTAAAAAATAAAAAAAATAAAAAAGGAAAACAAAATAGCATGGAGTATAGGGCAGGCAATTGACAATATTTCAAGAAAGAAGGCCAGAGAAGATAAAGTCCAGTGCAATGGAAAGATAGAGCTACCTCTTCCATTAGAACAGGAGGATTTTGCAGCTGTGCTGAGATTGAAGTGGTTCCTACTTGATGGCTTCTCTTTGATCTGTGAGGTAGAAGGTAGAAGGCAAGGTCATTTGCTGAGTTTAAAATGCAGGTGACTGAAGAAAGTGGTTTGATTTTGAGAACAGAGTAGCTCTCTGTGAGGAACGGGTGAGAGAGTCTACAAAGAGTAAGGTATAAGTTTCTTTAGTGATACTTAGGTCCTGTTCTGCTCACATGGACAAACTGGGCAGCTAGATGGATTATGGTTGAGATTTGCCAGGACAAGGAGAATAAGGGAAATAAGAATACTGAAACAGAGTGTGGTTTATGTGATTGGCCATGAAATTTAAGCTGGACAGGAAAAGAAGTGAGGGAAGTGGGAAACTGGTACATAAGGAGAAAGCAGAGGGGTGTCCAATGAACTTGAAATCCTAAGTAAGTGTTATGTGGTGAGGTAATTGAGTGAGCAAGCTGGAATAAATAGAGGGTTGGAATCCTATTTTTTAAATGAAGTTATGTTTCATTAGCCATCAAAACCCATAACCTCTGCTTCGTAAAGAAGCAAGATCTTTGAAAGATCATGTCAAGAATCTTATGATCATAGACAGGAAAGCTTGAGAATTAAGCCCCTGATCCTCTCTTTTGCACTGAACAAATGTTGAAGTGGGCAGTGTCTATGGCAGGCACAGATAAAGTACTTTGTGATGTTGCCAGGAAGAAAGACACAGCCAGGACAGAGCACCTAAATTATAGGAAGCTTTCTGTCAGAGGAAATAAGGAGTCCAAGGCAAAGAAAATGTATGTTCTCACAGTGTTAAAGTACTAGTGTTAGATAACTATGAAGTACATCTAGGCTGTTTCCATGTCTTGGCCATTGTGAATAGTACCACAATGAACATGGGTGAGCTGATATCTTTTCAGGATTCTGATTTTATTTCCTTTACCTATATACCCAGGAGTGATATTGTTGGGTCCTGTGGTAGTTGTATATTCAATTGTTTGAGTCATTTTAATTTTCATAGTGTTTTCCATAGTGTCTGTACCAACTTATATTCTCACCAACAGTGCGGGTTCCTTTTTCTCCATATCCTCACCAGGATTTGTTATCTTTTTTTTTTCTCTTGGTATTAAGATTTTATTTACTTAGGAAGGGGAAGGGCAGAGAGAGAAAAAGAATCTCAAATAGACTCTGCACTGAGCTTGGAGCCCAATGTGGGGCTTTATCTCATGACCCTGAAATCATGACCTGAGCCAAAATCAAGAGTCAGACACTCAACTGACTAGCCAGCCAGGTTTCCCCGTTATCTCTTTTTTAAAAAAATTATTTTTATTTTTTATAATAGCCATTCTAACAGGGGTGAGGTGATTCTCATTGGGTGAAGGTGGTCAGAGGGTACACACTTCCAGTTATGACATGAATAAGTTCTGGGGATCCAAGGTGACTATAGTTAACAGCATTATACTGTATATTTGAAAGTTGCTAAGAGAGTAGATCTTAAAATTTTCACCTCAGGAAAAAATTGCAACTATGTGAAGTGGTGGATGGGTTAACCAACCTTGCTGTGGTAAGCATTTTACAACATATACATATATCAAATCATTACATTGTATACCTTGAACTTACACAATGTTGTATGTCAATTACATCTTAAAAAGCTGGAAAAAAAATTAAACACATCTGTTCTCAGGATCAGCCTGAGATCTAATGTTGATATTGATAAAGTTTTGATGTAAATGAGGTTTGTTTGCATTTGCCTTTCCCCTTATCTTCTGTGCTTTTTCCCCCCCAGTTTTTGATAACTTTTCTCTTCTTAGGTATCCAGAACACCTGAACCCCAACCCATGGCTGGCTACAATTCAACTGGGGATACTTTTCAGACTTTATCTGCAGCCTTTGAATATGGTAAAAACTTCCTCTTGAAATTTATTCTTTTCTTATAATTCCTCTCACTTGTTATGGTTTTTCTTCATCTTAAACAGTACCTTTTCAATCTCCTGAGTGCTCTTCTCTTTCTCCATTCATCTCTTTAAGTATTGATGTGCCCGAAGTCTGGATGACAGCCCATTACAGAAGACATTGCTAATAGCTTACTGATGTCTATTAAAAATTTCCTGTATGCTAGTTACATGTCCATTTTTCCTTCCTCAGTAGAAAAACTTGTTTTTAATTGAGTTCATTGTTCAACAGCTTAAAAACTAGTCATTCTAATCTCTCTGGCTGCAACATGTGGTCACGTGACTAGAGTGACCAACCATCCCGGTTTGCCTGGGACTGAAGGGTTTTCGAGGTTCGGAGATATTCAGTAATAAGACTGGGAAAATCACAGGCAAACCTGGGTTAATTGGCCACCTCACATCTGACTCACTTCTAGGCAATGTTATGTGAAGGAAATGTCATGTGGGCTATAGCTTTCTCTTTAAAAGAGAGTGAGCCTGCTCTCTTCTTTCTGCCTGATGAAATTATTAGTGCTCCAGAAACCATCTTGGAACTTGAATTGATCTTCAAGAAGTAGAGCAGAAAACTTAGGTGCTAGAGTCCCCAGTGATGTTGTGGAATCACCCACTATTATGCTTCCATTATTCTGGATTTTTTTTTTTTTTTTTTTTAGCTGAACTTAATCCCAGGGATATGACTCATTTCTCTTCCTTTCCCTTCCCTTCCCCTCTCCTTGTACTTCTAAAGTGGAAAGTAACATCTTTCACTTTAATGGCATAAAAATGTCACTTGTTTGGTCTTATATGGAGCTCTGGACCCATGTATGTAGCTTTGTTGGCCAGCTCTACTTAAATGATCCATGTGCCAAATGAAGACTTACCATTTTTGTATGAAAGTATGCTTCTCTACTTCATTCCTTTTCTTGGTGCATAGACAGATCTTCATGTTGTACAAGACAAAAGTCAGGCAGTCATTCCTGAATTTCTCTCACATCCAATTGATAGTCTCTCTTAATTACGTATCTACAATCTGACCTTTCTACTCTAAATTTGTGTTGGTATAGGTCCTCATTTTGTCTTTCCTGGGCCATTAAATTGTCTCAGATACTTATAAAATACTACACTTTTATTGATAGCAAAGCTAGAATTATCTTTCTAGAATGCAACTCTGACTATGTGCCTCCCCTGTATTAAAACCCTTGCTACTGCCTTCAAGGAATACTATGAAGTTAATAGTTAAGTCTATAATGTGCTTCAGAGCCAGCCTGCTCTACCTCTGCCGCATCCTGTTGTGCCAATTTATCACATGCACGCTAGTGTTTTCTTGTACTAGACAGACACACTGATCTAAATATGCCACATACTCCCTTCCTGCAGGACGATTACACACGCAACTTCTACCTGGAACATTCTTCTCTTAACTGTGATCAAATGCTAAAAGAGAGGCTCCCAAATCCTCTTGGATCATGACACCTTTAATGGCTCAGTGATTTTTTCACAACACCCACAGGTGTTAGTTAATATGTATTTATGTCCCACCAACTCCATACCCATCTTAAACAGTAATACACTTACATTGAAAGAAAAACATATTTTACATTTCTTGTTTAACCACGATTACTTGTTAGAGGGATGTGTGCATTTTTGGGTATTGCACAATTTCTCAAGCTTTAACAATTGGATTGGATCTTGCCACCTTCATTTCTGATGTTTTCATGCCAGGAGTTTTTTACCCAGAAGCTACAGCTCTGCAAAAATTCATCATCAAAAGGAATACAGTTTGATCTAATGTAAAAATTGTGAACTATTTTGAGGTAGTATTTCATATACTGTCTGACATTCTTGTGTTTCCTTAGAAATTTAAAAATATTCCGTGGTTCTCCAGCGAGTATGCTGTAGTGCCCGAGTCTCTTGGCACATGGTTTGGGAACCGTCATGCTAAAAGACTGGCATTGAAAATAGTTCCACAAGAATTTATTCTCTCACTTAAAATTATAGCAATTGTTCTGCTCAAGAAGTGGTAACTGGTAAGTCACCCTGAGCTCAGAGTCTACAAGTCTAACATTTTTATCTTAGACTTCACTTTAAGTCTACATTAAATGGTATTTGAATTTAAAGGATGGGCTGGATATATCAAATGAGTGAGGAAGGTAAAAAACTAAAAATATAAGCAATGGGGAATTTTCCCTTATTTAACTATAGCGAGGCAGTAGACATTGAAGTGTACCACCCGGATGGCCCCTTCAGGTTCGAAGGTTCATTCACCAGCTGTTGGTACTCCTGATTGTTGACAGAACCTGGGAATTGCACTTGGTCAAATGAGATGCCTTGCATAAGGTTATATCCTCTCCCTGGGAGGTCCTTTGCCTAAATTTGGGACACCTCTGAGGAGCCATCTCTGCTCTGGAACTCCCCGAGCGACTGGCTTAGACTTCTGTTGAACTGCATCATAGGTCAATCTTTCCCTCCACCTAAGCTTCCTTCTCTGGTTTGCCCAGAAGGGTTTTGGTACCAAGAGTGCTCTCTGATAAACTTGCTGCACACGTATGTCCATTTTAGAATGAAACCAGAGAACGACCTAAGACAAGTTGTTAAGATGATCGCATAAAATGTCTTTTAATCAAGATATTGTTTTTTTTCTAATGATTGTACCCTTCTGAAATACGATGAATTTGTTACTTCTTTGGATTTGTACTGTTTTATTACTGTCGTTATATTAAACACAAAGTCTTAGGAAAAATAGATTGAGCTATATCTTTTTTCATCAATAAATTTTCTAAAATTTAACTTCTTCATATTATGATAAAACAAAAATAAAAGAGACAGAGGCAGAGAGAGAGATAGAGAGAGAGAGAGAGAGAGTTATATTTAGCATGTGGCCTGCCTCCTTTTCCCATTAAAAATGAATACATAAATTCTAAGATTTGGGGAAACTTTGTACCACTAGAAATGATGGTACACAAATAGTATCCATAATTTTTTAGCATTTAACAATAATAAAGTTCTTAATCATTTCCAGTGTTCAAATTGTCTTCAGTATTTTCATTCAATGCAAACATATATGTAAGTTAGAGTACAGCAAGATTTTTTCTCATTTTATTCCTTCCCCAAAGACACGAATCAGAGACCTTACTAAATTTGTGCAACTCAGAATCTTCTTAGAAGTTGAATAAATATAAATTCAGATTTTTTAATATATTGATTTAAGAATAGTAAATTGTCAGGGGAATAGTAAAAGCAAAGGCCTTCACAAGGTCACAGTAGAAAAATGGTGTCACACTAGTAAAATGGCTGATATAAAGCTTGGGAATGCCACCAACTGTGGAGAAAGGCAGAGGGCTGGAGTCCACCCACCCTCAGGACTGAATAAATCTGGCCTGAGCAGCCTCCCTACTTAGTGGAGCATCATCTGGGAACACTGGAGGGGTACTGGATAGTTCTTACAGTGAGATCTGGGCACAAACAACACAACAATCTGACATTTTTGGAGAGGTGTGTATTAGGAGCAGAAAGGTTAGGAGGATTCTGGATCCACAAAATTTGTTGTTAAACTACATCTTTGCTAAACTCTTTTATTTTTCGAGTTATTGTGGGAGAAATTAAAGAAGCTTCTCAGTTCATTCTTTCCAGGTTAAAATCATTTTTAAAAAATGACAATGTAACTGTTTCAATTTTATCTGCATTTGGGTCAATTTTAGAACGACGACTTACAAGACAGTAGTTTAGAGAACTGTTAGGAAAAAAACGTTAAATTCATGACTCCTTTTGGCCGACAGATGGTGCTCAGGTATCTGTTAAGACCACTTAGGAAGCTAGGAAGAGGAAAAACATATTTCGAGCAATCTGACGGCATGAAACCTAAGGCTGTGGAATAATGGCAACATACTTGAATTTTACCATATTGCATTGGAAATGTAAACAACTTAATTTAAAAGATACGCTTTTTTGGAAAATGCCTTATTAAACAGCAGCGATCCACAAGAGAGCTAACGTACCAAATTAAAACACTTGTGAAAGATGCAGGATCCTGCAACCACTTTACTATCTTCCATTCCAACAACAGAGCTGGAAGGGAAGTATGAGAGTGGCAAGAAAAGGGAAATAGTGAAATAATATGTTAAAGGCATATATGCTAGCTTGAAAATCAGAATTTCATTCTTTTGTTATGTAAAAATGAACATCGGTCTTTCTATGTCCGCATAAGACATGTAGTTTAGCACCTCCATAACATTTATTGAGTGTCTACTGTATACCTAGCATTGTGATAAGTGTTTTACATTCAGGATTTCACTTCATCCTCAAAACAGCTTTAAGAAGTAGGTATGACTTGGGGCGCTTCGGTGGCTCAGTGGGTTAAGTGTCTGCCTTCAGCTTAGGTCATGATCTCAGGGTTCTGGGGTCGGCTGTGTGGGGTTCCCCACTCATCAGGGAGTCTGCTTCTCCCTCTCCCTCTGCCGCATCCCCCCACCCCCACGCATGCTCTCTCTCTCAAATAAATAAATAAAATCTTTTTTAAAACATACTTTAATTAACTTTTTTTTTTGTAAAGATTTCATTTATTTATTTGACAGAGAGAGACACAGCGAGAGAGGGAACACAAGCAGGGGGAGTGGGAGAGGGAGAAGCAGGCTTCCCGCAGAGCAGAGAGCCCGATGTGGGACTCGATCCCAGGACCCTGGGATCATGACCTGAGCCGAAGGCAGACACTTAACGACTGAGCCACCCAATCACCCCAATAAAATCTTTTTTTAAAAAAAGAAGTAGGTATAATTCTTATCAACTCCATCTCACAGAGGGGGAGAGTTAATTAAAACCATGAAGAGATGGCAAACATTTGGAGTCAACTTTTGAATCTAATTTTAAAGCTCATAGTCTTTTTTATTTTTAATATTTTATTTATTTATTTGGAAGAGAGAGCAAGAGAGAACACAAGCAGGGGCAGAGGGAGAGGGAGAAGTGGACTCCCCTGCTGAGCAGGGAACCTGACTTGGGGCCCGATCCCAGGACTCTGGGATCATGACCTGAACCAAAGGCAGTCGCTTAAAGGCAGTTGACCGAGCCTTTAAGCCCTAAAGCTCAGAGTCTTAACCACTATGCTGTAACAAACAGCACTGGAAGTCTGTTGCCTACAATTTGAATTCCAGATTTATAGAATGTATTATTTAAAATTCCCCAGATCACTGTTACTCGCTTGTGCAATTATTTTTCATAAACGCATTTGGAAGTGGTAGGCATATGTTCTAGAGTCCTACGTCTTCCGACGGAATGCCAGCCATGCCACCCACTAGATTTTCTTCATCTCGAAAATCACTGCAGCCCTGCTGACTTTAAGGGCCGTTGTGAGATGTAGAAACACATATAGTGCTTATATTCAGTACATACCCACCACGTGGAAGTAATTATTTTCAAAAGATATCTAAAGAATTCTGATTACTTTCTATAGGCAAACTCTAAACCAGCAGTGAGGAAAGAAAGTCCCATGAAAAAAGTGACTAAGGCAAGCGTTCATCCTTTGAGTAAAATTAGAACATATATTTCTAGTACAGGTCTGTTAACTCTAAAATAGTCATTAAATATACAGCATCAGAATTGTTCATATGAAGATTACTTTTTAAGTTGCAAAATAATTCCTTACTAAGAGATTCATAAAATGATACATTTAGAAATCGTAATTTGTTTTAATGCATTCATAATGTGATAAAATTGACATGTTTTGTAGAGTAAATTACATAAAGTGAGATGAGAGTTAGATGATTATTCCAGATCATCAAATCCTAGTACTTTTATTACTGAATCAAGATTATATAAAATTTTATGCTATTAATTATCTTGCATATTTCTTTTACCCATAAAGTTCTAGATTAGTTTATTTCCTGGGAAAATCCTGTGATGAGTCCTATCTGGATCAAAATTTTACTGAGCTTAAATAATTATCCTGGAAATAATAAGAGTACAACAAATTTATTTAGCGAAGGCTACACATACAATTAAGGTAGTCAGTTTTGTTTGTATATTTTGTATTTTGACTAATTATAGCTATTTCCATTGTGAGTTTTTTCAACTATAATTGTCTAGTATAATTTAAATTTGAGAGCTCCCAAAAGTCGTAACATAAATGTATGTCTAAAGAATCCTCGGTCCCTTGGTGAATTTAACACATCACCTCCTGCATTTCATGACATGGATTAGTCTTTTTTTTTTTTAAGATTTTATTTATTTATTTGACAGAGAGAGACACAGCGAGAGAGGGAACACAAGCAGGGGGAGTGGGAGAGGGAGAAGCAGGCTTCCCGCTGAGCAGGGAGCCCGATGCGGGGATCATGACCTGAGCTGAGGACAGACGCTTAACGACTGAGCCACTCAGGTGCCCCTGGATTAGTCTTTAAAAATGGCGAACAGTTGGCCTTCGCCCGCTGTATAACATCCTCCCAAATTCTTCTCTAGGCTAAATAACCCCAATTCCCTCAGCCTCTCATCCTAAATCCTATTTTCTAGCATTTAAACCACTCCGCTGATCACCTGGCCCTCTTCAAATTTACTCACCTCTCTGTTATGCTAAGCAGTAGTGATTCATTAGCCAGTTCTCCATCAGTAACAAAGCAGCCGCCCCTCACTGTGTTCCCTGCTGTGTAAGAAAGGGCCCATACAAAATAAAATTAAAAATTTTAAAAATTTAAAAAAAGAAAAGAAAGGGCCCATACAGAAGAACAGCCACTGACACAAAAAATGGGGTTGTTTCTAATCACTCTTTGGACCCACACATTTGTTTATATTCATATCTACCAAAATGAAGATTTACATAATACACACTCTGTGCCAAGCCTATCCACCCCATTCATTGGAGTTGTATTAGTACTTGCAATGTTTCTGGCTGCTGATATAGGATGAGCAATACAGACCTGTCCACTTGGTGATGATTTTCCAGTGAGGGAGTCAAATAATAACAAATAAACAGGAATTCTTATGAAAAATAAAGTGTATTGAGAAGAAAAATAATTAAAAAATTGAAGGAAGTTTATGCATAGGAGGTCAAGTGTGGTTATTTCTTGTCTTTACTGGTTGGTAGATAAAAATTGAATCTATAATAATATAATAATGATGATGCTGATAAATGTTCATAGAGTGCTCATAGACTAGGTAATCATGCATTATATCAACCACTGTGCATTATTTCATTGAATCAAGAGACAAACATTTTATAAAACACATACTATTACTAATCTCATTTCCTATTGCTAAGACTGAGGCTCAGAGAGTTTGAGTTTGTAAAGTCATCCAACAACTAAGGAGGAAGGCCTGGTAGCAAAATCAGGTCTGCTATGAGTCTAGAGCTTAATTTTTTAACCCCCATATGGTGCTGCTGAGAAAAAAGTAGGGAGGGAAATTCCCCTTTTTTTGTAGTTCTGAGCAACAATAATTATTAAAGCAAAAGCTTTGTCCTTCTAAGACAAAACTCACTCTTCCCAGAAAGATTTTTCATGACTGTCTTTTATTATTCAAGCATTTCCTTGGGGGTTTCACTTCATTGTCTCTCTCCAAGTAGCTCTACAAAATATTCCCTCCAACTCTGATAGTACTCTCCTTGAGACTGTGGGAAAAGATTTTCTTATTAGGGAGTTATATCACCTTGATGTCTCTTTTTGGTATAGTATCAGTTGATATGATCTTTTTTTTTTTTAAGATTTTATTTATTTGACAGAGAGAGACACAGCAAGAGAGGGAACACATGCAGGGGGAGTGGGAGAGGGAGAGGCAGGCTTCCTGCGGAGCAGGGAGCCCGATGTGGGACTCGATCCCAGGACCCTGGGATCATGACCTGATCCGAAGGCAGACACTTAATGACTGAGCCACCCAGGTGCCCCGATATTGTCTCTTTGACTGGGTGTTCTGCTTCTTAATCTGTCTGCTTCAAAATAACCATAGCAGGTGCAACAGAGAATCAGGAAAAAAGGGCTCAAGATCTTGGGTCTGATAAGGTAGCCTGTCTACTCAGAGCATATGAATCCCATAAAATAGACTCCAATGCTCTGGGCAATAGAGAGAAAAAATAAAAGGAGGAAAAATCCATGCTTTTGTGTCTGGGTTGCCGAAACTTCTAGCTAGACCACACACAGACCACACAACAATGAAATTTTTCACAGGTGGGAGTTTTTCTTAATTTAACCATATGATCTATTTAATTTCTTTACCATCACAGTATGTTTAAATAAAGCTTGTGTAAACAAATACATTGAAAAGTATCACTCTAAGGAGGTTTATCCCCATGGCCCTTGGTGACAGTATTTAAATCATGTACAACAGCAGGGATAACTTCAAGGTCAGGATCTGCTATAAGCCCCTATCCCCTGGTACCCTCCTCTCCGCTGTCTTTCCTGGAGGAACTGCCCTTCCCACATCATTTCTTACCCCCATCCATTGCTATTTCTTCCCACCCATGGGACCTCCCCATTCACACTCTTCCCCATGGACATTGCAAGAGATGAGCTTCATGGGCAAGAAAAACTGATGATCCTTTTTACATGGATGCCTTTCAGGGAAAACTCTCCCTTCTGGCTCTGCTCCTATTCCCAGTGGAGATGCCCCTTCTTTGGGTGCTTTACATTTATAAATTGGGCCTGGCTTGTTGCAGATTAGTGATCCTTTTCTGGCTAAAGTTATGATATTCTGCTTTCTTTCTGTAGGAGACAGAGTCAGGCTCATTATGTTGAAATAATATTTGCTGCTTCGAAGTTCTCGAAGAGAACCTTGGGCTCTTCAGGGGAAAGATACTATATAAATCCAATAAAGAATGAATACATAAATAATAAGAGGCTGGTCAATGCTGAGTGCAGTGAGATTTTTTTTTTTTTGCTACTATATAAGAGACACTATACATTACAATTTTTCAGAAGTGCAGCAGTCTTATTAAAAGAAAGATTATCAGATATTTCCCATGGTATGTTTTCTCTTGAGGATAAAAGAAGAAGAAATGGGTTTAAATTGGAATAGAAGGATTTTGAGTTAGATATAGTCTGTTTCTACAGGGCTATTATATTTAAGTAGAGCTGGTCAGTATGTGAGGGTCATTAAAAAAGAACAAATGAACAAATGGACCTGCAAATGATGTTAATCTTCCTTTCCACAAGCTGAGTTCCATGCTGTGTGACATTCTTCATGTGCCGAATGACTCTGCTTATGAAGGAAAGCAACTATATTGAATTGAGTTTCATTCCTGACTAATGAGTTCGCATAGCATTGGGTTCTCAGCATAGGCTTGTGGGGGTCAGAAAAACTAGTAAGTCCCAAGCCCATTTTAACATTGTGAGTTTGGACAATTTATTTGTCCTCTCAGAACCTAAGTTTTCTCAACTTGCACTTGGGAATGATATCTCCTATCTATTAGGGTTATCAAGCAATTTAAGAGAACATATGTAAAGTGTAATACATAGTGATTGGCACATAGCAAACCTGCAATAACAGTGGGTCCAGTCAAACCTGCAGTCTCATTGGGTCAGGTGTCTCTAGATCTCAAATAAGTTACTGAGAACAGGTATCATCTTTCCCTCCTCACTCTCTCCTTCTTTCTCCTCCTTCCTACCTCCTTTTTTCTGGAAAAATTAATTGGCCATCCATTAGGTATCATGTGCTATATTAGGCACTTTAAGCAAAACTGAGAAATCCACAGTCTACTAAGATATTGGGGCAAACATGTAAAGAAATATTTTCAATAAACTATTCATAAAATAGTATACTAATTGTCAAACTGGAAGAACTACTATCCCAGGGCATGATAGAGGAATCACATGTGCTGGTCTTATTGGAACTATAGCTCCTTAAAATCTTTTCTTGTGGCTTAAATACAGATGAGATATCAACAAATTTTCTCAAAACTACTTGCTCTCTTCTTCCATATTGTTATGTTATCTTGTGGCTTTGAGTTTCACCTTCTTCATCAATCGTCCCTTGTTGGATTTAGAACCAGTAAGAGGGAGATTTACAATTAAGCATTTAGATTTCATCTAAAACCTTTCAAAAATTATAATAAAGAGGAAAAAAGGCACAAGTACACTAAGACAAAAAAATGACAAAAGAGGTCAACCTTCTAGGAACTGAAAAGCAGATGATGCATGGTAACTGATTCAACAAACAAGAGAAGGTTAACTTTGTGTTGTAGGGGCTGGTGGCAACCTAGAAATGAGCAAATTTCCCCTGCTGAAGTACAAAATTCTGGAAAGATTCTAAAATGTGAATGACCGGATACCCGAGGTAAAACTGGGATTCACGGTATGCTTTTTAATCTATTTATTTATTTTAGAGAGAGAGAGTGAGTGAGTGGGGGAAGAGACAGAGAAAGAGGGAGAGAGAGAATCCTCAAGCAGACTCCCTGCTGAGGGCAGAGCCCATCGAAAGGCTCAATCCCAGGACCCTGGGATCATGACCTGAGCCGAAACCAGGAGTTGGCTGCTCAACTGACTGAGCCACCCAGGCACCCCCATGGAATGTTTTCAAACTTTCCAGATTTTCTCCCCAACTTCCCACAGTCAAGTGACTCCATTTTTCCCATTGGCAGAAGACTGGAGTTTTACTTTCTGGAGAGGTGAAATTACAGGGTTTCTGCACTTAGGACACTGGACACTCGAGGGTGGAGGTGGGACTTGCTATTAAAAGCATAAGATTTTGTAAGTTTACTCACATAGCAAAAGCCCATCTCACTGCTTTTCCCAACTTTATAGCTTGCATGTGGACATCTTATTGATATTCTTGTCCTCTGTCTTACCTCAACTCCCAATCCAAGGAGATTGTAAAGCTTCCTCCCCCAAATAAAATAACTAGCCCCAAATGACATTAAGAGTCCCTCCAAGATTAGTCATTTTCAACCTTGCCTGCATGTTAGAATCTCCTGGGGGAAATTTTAAGTATTCCAACATCTGTGTCTCATCTCAAATCAATCGAATCAAAATATCTGGGGAGAGGCTGAAATACCAGTATGTTTTAAAGCACCCAGCAGCCAAAGCTGGGAACTACCACCTCAGAGTGAGGCCCATCAGTCAACAAATCTTGTCATTATACACAGAACAGCCACTTTGTCTGTAGTATTTCATTCGTTGTTACTAAGCAGTTGAAGAAAACTTTAATGTGAAAGAAAGAAACAAAAACAAAAAGAAAAAAAATGAGAACATGATATTCACAAAAACAATGTATAAAGGAGTCAGACACTCCAAAATCTATAATGAATTTTTTTTAAAGATTTTATTTTATTTATTTTAGAGAGAGGTATAGAGAGAGCATTAGTAAGAGTTAGGGCAGAGGGAGAAGGGAAGAGAGAATCCCAAGCAGACTCCACGCTGAGTATGGAGCTTGATGTGAGGCTCCATCCCAGGACCCTGAGATCACGACCTGGGCTGAAATCAAGAGTTGACGCTTAACGGACTGAGCCAGCCAGGTGCCCCAATTTATAATGAATTTTAAAAATAAATAAAGATACTGCATATATGAAAAAAGAACAAGTCACTACACAAAAGATAAAATGAAAGAACAAGATAGAATTTTGGAAATTAATACAATATAACAGAAAAAAAATCAACTGAAGATTTGTAAGGTGAGTTGAAACAATTTCTTCTCAAAGACGAAAAATGATTAAGAGCTAGCTCAGGTACATACTAGCTGTGCAATTTTAGGCTAATTATCTACCATCTCTCTTCCTCAGTTTCTTTATCCATAAAGTGAGATAATAGTAAATATTCTTTTTTTAAAAAAAGATTTATTTATTTATTTATTTAGAGAGTGAGTGGGAGGAGAGGCAGAGGGAGAGGGAGAGAAAGAATCTCCAGCAGACTCTGTGCTGAGTGCGGAGACCAATGCAGGGCTCCATCCCTTGTCCTGAGATCATTACCTGTGCCCAAATCAGGAGCTGGTCACTTAACTGACTAAGCCACCCAAGCGCTCCTAGTAAATATTCTTTATAGTATTCTTGTGAGCTAATAAATGTAACATGGTTAGAACCATGTGATATTTTTAGTAATAGGAAAAAGAGGAGAGAAAGAATAGAACTTAAATAATTCCTGGTTGTTTCACATGCAACGGAAAGAATGTCCAGAGAATAAGCACAGAGATCACAGAGGGGAGAAACTATTAAGGATATAACAAAAGCATTCTCCAGAACTAAAGCTTTCACATTGAAATGGCTCACTGAATATAGACATATGAAGTAGACAAAAATGAAATGAAAACAGTGACACATCATTGTGAAATTTCTCCAAGAGATAAAGAAAAAAGAGAAGAGATTCTGAAAGTTTTTAGAAGAGAAAAACAGATCTCCAAGGTCTTAGACTTTTTAATTTTAACCCTGGAAACTGAAAGACAAAGGGCAATTATTCACAACTTAGAATTCTATACCCAGCCAAATTAATACAATTGCAAGAGTAGAATAAAGACATTTAAAATATGTAAGGAATAAAAAAAAATTCTTCTATTTATCCTAGGAGTATCCTGGAGGCTTGCTATAAGATGAGAAAATAAAAAGAAGAAGAAGAAGAAGAAGAAGAAGAAGAAGAAGAAGAAGAAGAA
>NW_023270389.1:15862291-16076956 GCF_011800145.1 Mirounga leonina
AAGAAGAAGAAGAAGAAGAAGAAGAAGAAGAAGAAGAAGAAGAAGAAGAAGAAGAAGAAGAAGAAGAAGAAGAAGAAAGAAGAAGGAGAAGAAGAAGAAACAAAGGGATCCAGAAAGCAAGGGATTGAACATATGGCAAAGGGAAAGTCAAGACGAAAAGGAGATTCTTAAATATGTGTCATTTACACATTCATATATCAAGGGATATATGAATTTTAAATATTGACAGATTTTGTCAAATTGGCCAACAACAAGGCATAACTTTCTGACTTTTACCATCTGATAGGGTAAAAGAGTACCCTACTTCACTTTTAGCTTGTATTTATATTTCTCTTACTGTGAAGCAAGAGCTTAAGCATATTTTCATATGGTTATGGCCATTTATGAGGTTAAGGGTTTCAACAGTCTTTCAGCCTCCAAATGGGAAAGAGTGAGAAGGTGGGTGTGATATGTAACCAGAGAGACAGAGATAAGAGGTCTAGACAGAGAGAGACAACAAGGAAAGGAGATATTTCCAAAGTTCTGTCATGTTCTCTCATTTTATCTTTTGTGTAGTGACTTATTCTTTTTTCATATGTGCAGTTATCTTTATTTATTTTTTAAATTCATTATATATTGGGGTACCTGGGTGGCTCAGTCAGTTAAGCGTCTGCCTCTTGATTTCAGTTCAGGTCATGATCTCAGGGTTCTGGGAGGTTAAGCATACTTTCATATGGTAATGGCAATTTATGTTTCCTTTTCTGAAAAACGTCTGTTCAAATATGTTGAACATTTAGTATTTTTATTCAGTCCAACCAACATATCCTATAATGTACCAAGTATTAGGACAGCCTTGGAAACATTTACTTTGGAGGACAGTTGGTTTGGGATCAGTAAATAATGAAACCACTCAGGGGTAAATGATATACTAATGGCTATACAGAAGGTCTTGTTTACAATCATATTC
The DNA here is from genome assembly GCF_011800145.1 of Mirounga leonina. NCBI lineage: Eukaryota > Metazoa > Chordata > Mammalia > Carnivora > Phocidae > Mirounga > Mirounga leonina. The sequence continues at coordinate 15,863,238 of NW_023270389.1, forward strand.
ATCTCCAATATTATATACTAATTATTATGGCTCTGAAGTGTATCACTTTTTTTGAAGCAGTTAATTTTTGTATGGTTTATTTCCTTGGGTAAAAGTCTTCAGTTCATATCTCTTCTGAAATGCGTGAAGTTCACAGTAGTTAACATACTATAAGACCACTCCCAACCCTAATGTCCCCAGCCTCCTCACTCCACCTCCCCCTACCCATTGCTCTCTACTCCGCCCCCCATCCCAATGTGCCACATTGTGTCCCACATTGGAGCTTGTCTTCATGCTTCAAGCTCTAATTCCATTTGTTGGAACATCCTGCCTCAGTAGCCTCCTTATCTTGAAGACTGAGCACAGATTTCAGCTCTTCCAGCATGTTTCTCCTCTCTTCCCAAGTCAAAATTAGATAAGCCTTCTGCATAATAATTTCCCAGTAATGATGTGCACCTGTCTCTTATGATTTACTTCTACACCATGGAAGTTAAAAGTGCTGTTATGGAATCAGACAGATCCTGGGCCTGCCATTTTCTATACTTGAGTTCTGTGTATTCTTTAGCGAGCTACTTCATTTTTCTGAGCATCAGTTACTTCATTTTTCAACAAGGCTAATAATAATAATAATAACACCTACATTATAGGGTTGGAGGGAGTATAAAATGCAGTATGGTACCCATACCTGACACATAGTAAACACACACATTGTCCAGTCCCACCTTGAACCTGGTCAAGGGCTTTTCTATGACCACTTTCGTGGTCTACTGCTTGGCTGTTAAGTGATCCATCCTTTTATTTACTTTGTTGTTATTTGTTTGTTTGTGGTGGTATGGCGATGTTGGACCATTAAAAAGGAAAATGGCAGCATGCTCCTCAGCCAAACTTAAGGTCACTTACTGGTAGCTATTGATGATGGGGCCTCAACCAACCAGCTACTGGAAAATCAGTTCCTCAGCTGTTCTGCAGGTTTTGGCTTCTGCTCAGCTGCCAGGTGTTGAGTATGAGTGGTGTTGCAATATTCTTATACTGACCAACCACTCTTCTTTCTTTGTTGTCTCTCTGTCCAGACCTTTTATGTCTATCTCTCTGATTACATATCACATTTACCTTCTCACTCTTTCTTGCATGGAGACTGAAAGACTGTTGGAGGCCCTTACCCTTCTCCATTCTCTTTGCAGTCTGTTGAGGTGATGTGATCTATATGATCTACTCCCCTTACTAACTTTCATTTTTTGTTCTCTAGAGTTTAGTTGGAAGATAACAAACAACAATAACAGCGACCTTCTTTCTATTGTTTCTTTCCTTATGTAATCTTGATACAGTAATCTGAATTCTCCCTGACACAGTGTGGATGGGAATGTTGGAGAAATGATTAGTATTTCAGAATAACGTATCTCACTGTGCACACTCAAACTGGGTGTGATTTTAAATTTTATTTATTATAAATACTTGCTTATTGATCCATATCTCCCACGAGAACATAACCTACCTGAGCAAAGTGGCTGTGTCGATGACATTTATGCTTTCTTACAGTCACAGGGCCCGGCTCTGTTGATTGAATGAAGATTCTGCCAAATACTCTAAGTGACCCTTGAAAGAAGAAGTTTGATACCCCACTAACCTTAACATTTTCTTGTTCACTTATGGTTATTTATTGTAAAAAAACATTGAAGGGATGTAAGTTTGCCAACATCAACATAGCTTTTTAAGTTAGCACGATTTTGATATAATTCTTTTCTCTCAATTTAGAAATTCAGTTACAACAGTTCTCAGGCTCAGTATTGAATGTTCATGTTACAAAGTCCGATAATATGCACATGGAATTCTATGCTCTAGGATAGTGCTTCTTTATAACGTGTGTAGAAAACACCCAGGGGTCTTGTTAAAGAATAGATTCTGATCCAGTGGGCCTTAGATTCTATGTCCCTAAGAAGCTTTCAGGTCATGCTAATCCTTCTAGTTCATGGACTGTACTTTGAAAAGTACTTTAAAAGCTCTAGATAAAACAAACAAAAACAAACAAATGCCATATGGAATATCAAAATAAACAGATTCTATTATACGATGTCAGGATACCATCAAAATAAAGAAAAAAAGCCAGTAAAAATAGGAATCATAATGACATGCAAATAACATCAAAGAGTGTTCAATAACATTTACTGAAATTATACACAAATAAAAATCACAACATAGGGCTCCTGGGTGGCTCAGTCATTAAGCGTCTGCCTTCGGCTCAGGTCATGATCCCAGGGTCCTGGGATCGAGGCCCACATCTGGCTCCCGGCTCGGCGGGAAGCCTGCTTCTCCCTCTCCCACTCCCCCTGCTTGTGTTCCCTCTCTCACTGTCTCTCTCTCTGTCAAATAAATAAATAAAATCTTTTAAAAAAAAATTAAAAAAAAAAATCACAACATAAGCAATCCCTTTCCCTCTTAGTGACGATTAATTGTAGGGTAACATTATTTTTTGGTTATTGTTGAAATACCTGATGATTTTTAATTTCTTCAGGTGTTACAGTAAAATTTAGGCAGCTAGCTTATTTGTTAATGTAAGTGTTGACAAATGTGCACTTAGTTTTCATAGAAATTCTACTTTGTTACAAATGGCAACTATAAAATTATAGTGATGAAATATTAAGTCCTGAACAATCTGCTATTCTCTTAAATTATGAATCACAGTTAAACTACCATATAGATTTATTCTTAATTGTACTAATGAGAAAAAGCCATGTCGGTAGTTTGTAAAACAGGATTTAATTTTTAGTTCTAGAGAAAATCTCCACATAGACCAGTTCGTATTAAGAAAATTCAACATAGCCAATATCAGACACAAAAACGTATCAGCTAATGCTCAAAGTACTCTGTAAATAGCCAGTGATTTTTGTTATGCTGTGTCATGATTTTTGTGTGTACTATGCTCTGATGAAAACTGGAGTATGTTTGCTAGACAATAAACCGGCATTTTGTTTTGTATTGGGAAACAGCTACGGACAAACATCTGAGCATTTTGCAGCTTAAATTTTGAATTAATTTAATAGGAATTAAGAAAACTTAATAAGCTTAAATCTCTGATGGAAGTTGTTCAACAGATCGTGAAACAAATGTCTCTTCTGATGTAAAAAGATAATTTCCAATAATGTTTAATGGATTGAAGAAAAATTATACTGTTTTCTCCAGCAAGGGTTCTGCTAAATTTGTAGGCATACACGCTTGCTCCTTGTCCTTAGCATTTCCCGTATCTGTTCCTTTTCACTGATTCCTATCTCAACAGAGCAGCAGAAGGTTTGCTTGATTACACATGTCTACTTGCCACTTGAGAGACACAGACCACCACCACCACCACCACCACCACCACCACCACCACCACCATTGAAAGGTTACTATTTTAGATGCAAATTAATTGAATACATTTGGGTCAAAGATGTCAGGCTTTAAACAGATTATATCTATCACTTCAAGTTCCAATAATTAACATTTTTTTCTAAGTAGTTTTATCAGTGGGAAAGTTTGGGGCTAGTTTTTACTGTTTGTTTATCTCTTTATTACTTTTTATTTTATCTTCCTTGTTGACTATCACATTTATGTGCACACTCTCCATTTGCAGGCTTCACTTTTCTGAAGGACTTCACTCATCCAGAATAGACTTGGAGACTTGAGACTAAAGAATAATTTATTAGTTCTTTCTCAAGTCTTAGAAGAGCAAAAACGCAAGTCTTAATGCCATGTAATTTACTTGCCAGAAAGTCGTCTTAGGAGTGACATCAACATCATGGTAGCATGAGTCTTTCCCTTGGACTCTCTCCTTCAATTTACAACCGCTAGGACATCCATGACCCAACAAAGGTTTCTCTGCGTACTACAGCAGATGCCAGAGAAAGCCACACATCTGTACGTCTGAGGGTGGGCGGATTGGACCTCATGGAGGTGGTGAAACTGGGGGAGCTAGGATGGAACCCACAGAGCGGCGGCAGCAATGGCGCCGGTAACCTCAGTGGTTCCAGGAGCAGTGGTGGCCTCAGGACCCTGACAATCTTGGTGCCCCCTGCAGCAGCCATGATGCCTACAACCCCATGACCCTGGTGCCGCTGACAGTGGTGGCTATGCCCTAGACCCCAGCCGGTGCCAAAGACCTTGACAGTTTCAGGAGAAGCTCCTGGGAAGCTGTCCCCCACCCCCAGCAGTGGTGGCAGTGCCCGTGACCTCGCTGCCTGATACTACAGAGAACAACTAAAATATTTGGAAAAAAACAAATGCAAGAAAGCATGATTCCATAGTTTGATGGAATGTGTCTGTAGCAACAGTTCTAAATGTGTCTGTAGCAACAGTTCTAAATAATGAAGATGGGTCCAAAAGACAGGTAAAATTAAGTTCAGTATACTCTGATTAAAAAGATAGAGTGGTAAAGAAAAAGATAGAGTGGTTATAATTTGGAAATATAAACATGATTCTAATTATTTCAGATATCAGAGATTATCGTCTGGAACAAAATCTCCCCTAACAATGTCAGACTAACAAAATGACCCTATGGTATTATGACTATAGGATTAGAAAACCTATAGTTACATAAGCTGCAGTCCTTAGGTGCCCATAATCTAGTGGGGCTTGAGAAAAATAATAGTGTGGCAACTACAATTATAAATGCATACCAAATATGGTTTTATCATAGAGGAGGGAATGATCAAATCAGCAGGGAGTCAGGAGGACTTCATAGAAGAGAGATTATTAAACTGGGTCTTGAAGGAGTCATAGACACTCACCAGGGAAGAAAAGAATACAAAACATAGAGGTTTTAATAATAGTTTATATACATTTCCCCTATTGATTTCCTTTCTGCATTTAGTCAATTATCCATTACCCCAGGAATAATAAGGACTGGTAAAGTAGAAAGAAGTAGAACAGAGATTATTCCATAAATGGTAGTTCATGAATGCATACTACCCATCCATCCATCCATTATCATGTGTGCCTACTTTGAAATAAAGATTACCACTCCCAGGTCAATTTGGTTGGTGTTGTTCAGGTGGGTGGTTGGGAGTAAAAACTGATAAGGCAACATTGCTGGAGAAGGCTGGAACACAACCAAGATGAGTCAAGACTGGAAGGTAACACATGAAGGATTATGTACTTAATATAAAGATACTTTCATTCTACCCCACGTGCTATGGTCTGCATGGTTTGTGTCCCCCCACAAATTTTTATGTTGGAATCTAATGCCCAATGTGATGGTCTTAGGAGTTGGGGTCTTTGGGAAGTGCTGAGGTCATGGGAGTGGAGCCCTTATAAATGAGATTAGTGCTCTTATAAAAAAGAACCCGCAAAGATCCCTTCCCCCTTCCACCATGTGAAGACACAGCAAGAAGTCAGTGGGCTGAAACCCCAAAGAGGGCCTTCACTGGAACCGGACCATTCTGTCACCCTGCCTTCAGATTTTCAGCCTCCAGAACTGTGAGACATAAATTTGTTTTGTCTAAGCCACCAAGTCTGTGGTATTCTGTTATAGCAGCCTGGACAGACTAAGACACCACACTATTGTCCTTCACATGATAGCTAAATCAGTACGTGTAGCTTATCAGTAATGAGAGATGAGAATCTTTAATGACTTTATTTTGCCATTATGAAAGGTTTTCCTGTGATACCCATTGGTCATTTCTTGCAAGTTTTTTTCCTTTGTATTCTGAGGCTTTGCCAAATCCCAGCTGAGAAAAACAAAAACAAAAACTCTTTTGAGAGATTCAAACCATTCACTAAACACCCTAAACCAGAAAATGGGGCTTCTATCAACCTAGAAGTGAGGGTGGCAATATAAATAGGATAGCTCCCAGCAACTGTATAATGTAAAAATTCTGTAAAAATTTAACAAAAATATCAAGAAGTCTTCGGTGCCAACCCTCCTCCCATCATCCCTTTGGTGAATGTTCCTTTGGGCTCCTATAATAATTTTTATATGACCTTACTAAAAATTTATCACTTTCTATCATGCCTGTTGATTTATATGTTTGAATTTCTCCCAAATACCAAATTTTTTGCAGAAAAGCATGTCTTACCTGACATTGGATCCTCAGAACCTAGCAGCTGGGCATAGAATCGGCTATAAATACATGATCATTGAATAACAAAGGCATGAGCAAGGATACCGTGTACAAAGGAAAGCATGGAGAGACATAGCATGCCATAGCCACAGACCTGCAATATGAGCTTTTGCTGGAAAGAAGATGTTGAGTGGGGCAATGGTGGGAAATAATCAGGGAAGTAATCAGAGAAAAAAATCAAGGGCTAGGGCACTAAAGGCCTTCTGTACCACAGTGAGGAGTTTGAATTTTATTTGGTAAGGCGTCATAAAGTATTTTGAACCTGCAAGTGATGTGTAGGTGCCTGCTTTTTTGAAAGCTAACTGGCTGACTGCAGATGATGGGTTATAATGAGGTGAGCCTCAAGTGTAAGAGGTGTTCAGAGCCTGAACAGAAGCAGGGGCAGTGGAAAGGGATAGGAGGCAATAAGGCCAGAGCTCTTTGAAGTAGAGTTGACAGCCTTGGTGTGGTGGTGGATCATGGACCCATCTTCGAAGTTGACAGCTCGTGAGACCCGATGTGCAGTAGGAAAAATACCCCGGGATTATGTGACTGGGACCCGTGCACACTTCTTTATCCTGAAGAACGGTGAACCCTCAGTATTGTCATGGCCCCTACCCCAGCCAAATACTCCAAGATATACACAACCCTCAAGTCTGGGCTTCTTCAATTGATGGATTTTTTTTTTTTTTTAATCCATGTAGCCTGCCCTGACCATCACACCTAGCACAACACTGGGAGAAATTAAGGAGGTTATTGGGCAATTGAGTCCACTTACTTGGGTTTAAGTTTACTTGTGTATAACCTTTGCACTGTTTGTTGCTTGTTTAATAGATAAAATGAAATGACAGTAAATTTAAACACAGTCTCAGTGGATAGTTTCCCCAGTCTTTGTGGATTGACTAATGGAGCTCACTGGTGAGTAACTGCACAAAAGTGGTGAAGATGGAGGAATTGGTAAGAGCTCCTAGGCCCATGGTATAAATGGTTTGTAACTCCATTAATTGGAATGAAGCAGGAATGTAGAAAAAGAAAGAGCACATTGAGGGATTGGTCATGATGAGTTTTGTTTTCGACATATGGAGTTTAAGAACTTTGAGATATCCAGTGTAAAGCCCTGACCAGTGGAGCGATGATGAAAATTTCACTCTGGACCGTTTTGTTTGTTAAAGGGGGTTCGTTGGAGCATAAGTGTTAGTTAAATTCCGTAATTCTCAAAACGCTTTCTATCTTGCTATCTCTCTGCCCCATTTTCGACTGGAGATTCAAATTAGGCTGTGTAACGTACCAGTATCACCATGGTGACTAGCCCTTAAATTTGCTGACTGAAACCTTCTCCAGGGACGCATGGGAACAGTGACGGTCACAATTGGAAACAGTATTTGAAGAAAGGACTGAGGGAAAACTTAAGAGATAGCTACTAGTGTATTAGCTTTGAAGACTTATCACCAGGTTGTCTCTAATAATGTGTGGGATGGAGAATTTCTAAAGGAAGACTGCATAAGTATGTTTCTCTCTAGATCTAAAGAAAAGCTGCAGTTCCTACCCAAGGACCGCTGTTGTAGATTTGTTGCTGAGAAAGATATTTTCAAGTCTTTAAGTGCTGGGATAAATAAAGACATGTGATGGTCTTTCTTTTTTGTTTAGACCCATGCCTTCCCAAAAGATAATGGGGAACTAATGCTGCTGAACAAAGATGATTTTCATCAAAGGCCAGACAGGACCCATGGTAATAATAGAACTTCTTAAATCACCTGCAGCAGAGACTAAAGAAACCTACACACAGACAAAGAACCAGAGTTTCTGATGTTTGGCCGGAACTGCAGCGTGTGAGTAGGTTTCCATAGTGTGAGATTGTCTCTGTAGGTGATCTAACTCTTTAATGTTTATAATAAAAGTGACTCTCTCTTGCTCTCTGAAACAAATGGATGCAGTCAATTAGAGTTCTGTGATTGCATCTAGAATTAGAGAAATTAGACCCTTCAGTTGGATGCTAGGAAAAACAGATAATGGTTGATTCTCCTAGCTCCCAAAAGGCACGAAGGCTAAGTTACATATTTAATGAGATTTTTTTTTCCCCTTGATAGTCTGTTCTGATGGGCAGATGTCCTGGAAAAAGACCCAGACAATTTAAACTGGAGCTCAGAAGCCATTTAGAGACTGCTAAGCCCTGCTCATATTTAAAAAATTTATCATATGTATTCTTAGCACCCAAATCATGTCTGACAAATAAATATATGCTCAATAAATCCTCACTATATCAAATTAAATTTACCATACATTTATTGTGCTGTTTCCCTAATTAGTCTAAATTTTTTTTTCAATTGGAAATAAATTATTAGTTCCAAAATGCTTATAGAGAGTAGATATTGTATGTAAACACTCGTTAAATTTAACTGATAGGCTTGAGACAATAAAAATCAATTCCCTATTGGCAAATGTAGGAGATAAAGATATTTCTCAAATACTCAAAAAAGGAACTATGTAATGCCAACATATTTTTATTCCTAGCATTTATTACAGTGTCTGACATGTAGTAGCTGGGATGACCAACTTGTCTTGGTCTCCCCAGGACTTTCTTAGTTTTAACAGAGAAGGTCCCACATCTCAAGAACCTCCTCAGTCCTGGACAAACTGGGATTGTTGGCCATCCTACATCGGGATGTTTATTGAATGAAGGAATAAATAAAAGAAGAATCAGGCTTATTAATCTCTAAACCTATTCATCAGATTCCACATAAGTGCATTCTCTCTCTGTATTTATTACATAGGAAGTCAAATCTGAATCATAAGTCCCACTCCATGTGATCATTTTTAACCTGTGAGCAAACCTAAGGGGGAGTCAGAGGTTGATGGGTGAAAGTGAGAGCCAAAGAAGTTCATTAGGAGAATTTAATGTTAATGGCATTAAACTAAGATAACCTGACATATCGAGCTCACCAAATCACAGTGAGGCTGGAAATCCTTTGCAAATAAGGCAGAGAACACTGATAAATTTTGTGTCCATGATGCTTTATGTCTATATGTTGCTGCTCCCTATTCCCCTTCTCCCTGATATATTCTCTCTTCACATATGTGAATTTATTAAATTTGGGCTTGTCCTGATATGGAAGCTATATTGTATCTTCAGGAAATTTGCATATCTGTTGCTTTATATATCTTCCTTCTATGATTCACTCATTCCTTTATTTATTCATTCAGCAAATAGGAGTAGAATTTCTACCTGTACAAAGCACTGTCTTGGTGCTGGGATACCACAGTGAATAAAATAGACAACCATATCTATTCTGATAGATCTTTCTAACGTGGAGAAACAGATAAACAGAATAAATAAACTATGTAGTAGGTTAGATGGTAAGTGCAAATAAATCAAGAAAATGAATGGGGTGTTGGGGAGAAGAGGTCAAGGGTAATCAGTGATGTCATTTTATTTTACTCATTTATTTATTTATCAAAAGATTTTATTTATTTATTTGAGAGGGAGAGGAGAGAGAGAGAGCATGATGGGAGGGGTGGGGGGAACAGGCAGAGGGAGAGGGAGAAACAGACTCCCCAGGATCCTGTGGAGAAGGCAGCTGCTTAACTGACTCAGCCACCCAGGATCCCCAGTGATGTCATTTTAAATAGGGCCATTAGGGAAGCCTATACTGAGAAGAGGGCATGGAATCAAGATCTAAAGAAAGTGAGGAAGGCTGGCAAGAGTCTCAATGGTGTAGAGTCCTCCAGGCAAAGGGAACAGAAAGTGCTGTATTCCTGAAACAGGACCTGGCCTTTTGAGTTCTATGAATATGTGTGTGAATACACATGAAGAGTCAGTGTGGCCAGAAGAGAGTGAGCAAAGAGGTGAGTAACAGAACATGAGATGAGAACTGGTGATGGGGGCATAAGTAGGGTGTGAAGAGCACATTCTACTGGGCCATTTAAGTCATTCTAAAGCTGTTGACTTCTCTGAATAACTTAGGAGCCTTTGAGGGATTTCAAGATGATCACTTGACCTAACACACATTTTAACAGTATCGCTCCAGTTGCTGTGTTGACAACAGGCTGAAGAGACACTAGACAGAGCTAGGAAGACCAGTAAAGAGGCCATTGCAACAATCTCACCAAAAGAGATTCACTCCTTGGAAAAGAATGGAGACCATAGAGGTGATGACAGATTTCGACTGTAGGGCTTTCAGAATTTGTTGGAGAATTGGAAGTAAAATATAAATAACAGGAAGAAGAAGTGATGACTGCAAGGTCCTTGGCCTGCACAACTGGAAAAAATAGACAGTGTACTAGTCATATGAACCCTAAGTACAACCATGCTCCCAAAACAGTGATTTCTACAGTCTGAGTCATTACCTTTTATTTCCATATTGCCATGTTCAGTGGCCAACGTGATTTTTCTTATTTTCAAATTCTTGGAGTAGAGGGGTCACATCAGTATCCAAGAACTTATGGAAGTGACCACATATGTTAAGGTTAATCTCTGGGAAAAAAATCCACAAAGCCACAGGGTTATCACATAACAGGAAATTTTGCTGACTACTGACTTCAGTTACATGTTGTCCCCTGTAATATTAGACATATACTTCTTTTAAGACAGAATAAAATATTTTCCCACATTCAGCAATCAATCATTTCACACTGGCTTTTTAAAATTTTATGTTTCTAAACACATCCTCAGGATTGTCTTTGTGATTCGTGTGTGAAACTTCACTTGTAAAAATAGTTTGTGGAGGGGCGCCTGGGTGGCTCAGTTGGTTAAGCGACTGCCTTCGGCTCAGGTCATGATCCTGGAGTCCCGGGATCGAGTCCCACATTGGGCTCCCTGCTCGGCAGGGAGTCTGCTTCTCCCTCTGACCTTCCTCCCTCTCATGCTCTCTGTCTCTCATTCTCTCTCTCGCAAATAAATAAAATCTTTAAAAAAAAATAGTTTGTGGAGAAAATTGGCAAACAAAAACAAAATCACCTCTACAGTCCATGTTAGAATGTATTCAAAGCTTAGAAAACTTTCTCATTACTTGTAAATTTGACAACATAATTACCTCTATGGAAAGTTCAGATGTGTATTTTTATATCTCCCTCATCATTATCCACATAAAGTACCATATTGGATAAACGTCATGACAAATGGCACACTGAGGAGATACTAACCATTAGAAAGACAATTAATTGACTAATGCACTATAGAGCTTTTTGTAATAATATAGTTTACTTCTTATGATGATCATGCAACCTATTTATATTTGTTTTAAACCTTAATAGACTCTACATCTCACTTTTATGTAAGATTGTTGACCTTGGTGAAGCTTTCTAGGGAATCAAAACTTACACAATAAGGCTGAATCTTTTCTGTTCTGAAAAATGAAAAAGGAATCTCCATTACACTTCTTGTAAATTGAAGTCATTGCCTGCAATGGAAGATAATCATAAATTCCAACTCTTCAGAAAATGAAGTAGAATGATATATTTTTAAAGGTGTGAAAGCATGTATTGCAGCCTGAGAGAAATCAAACCATAAACAGATTCTCTCTTTCTTAAAATAGTGGCCTAATATTTCTTAGGATGGAATTTAAAGTAGCGATAAAATAAAACATGAAAGACCTATAAACTATGAAACACAGAATTGTGAACCCCATTCACATAACTTATGGAAGGAAACTTACAATTCGTCTCTCACACATAAATTCATTTGTTGGGTAAATATACATAGTTAATTTCCCCGACTTAACATATTTGTAACAAGTATCTGAAAATTATCAATTAATCTATTTTAGGGTATGGTCAGCTGACAATTTAGATACTCAGTGAGATTATTTTTGGCATCTTATTGTGACCCTGGACCTAGATGGCATTTTACTTGTATGCTTGTTTGTTTACTTTGTTTTTGGTGTGTTGCTAACTGAATTCAGTAACAGGACCCAGATCTAAAAAGGAAGTACGCAGTCTGTGTTAGTTATCAATGATCAGTATCAGTTGATGCCAACACAACAGACTGAAAAATGCAATCAAGTGTCATTTCACTGCTTGTTTCACTTGATATGCCTTATTATTTTAGCATCAAGTAGACATCCTCACTGCCAAGTTTCTGGTGTTCTCCAATAGAGCTTGTGTTCTCTCTAGCCTTTAAAACTTGTCTTAACTTTATGCATCTTAGATCCCTTTGGCAATCTCATAAAGACTATGGGTTCCTTCTCTAAATACTGCTTTTTATATATCTAGGATAAAATGAATAAAATTATAACAGAAACAAAGCATATTAAGAATTAATTTTATTTACAGACAATTTGGGACCCTTTATGGAAACTATCTACTGTCTTAGTCCATTTGGGTTTCTCTAACACAATACCATACACTGAGTGGCTTATAAACAACAGAAATTTATTTCTCACAGTTTGGAGGCTTGAACATCCAAGATTGATGTTGTGTGAAGGTCTGCTTCCTGGCTCATAGATGGCATCTTTATGTTACGTCCTCATGTGATGGAAAGGACAAGGAAGTTCTCTGGGTGTTTTTTGTTTGTTCATTTTTTTTTTTTTTTTAATGAGTGCTAAATTCATTCACAAGGGCTCCACCATCATGACCTAATCACCTCACCAAAGCCTCACCTCCTAAAATCATCTCACTGGGGGTTAAGATTCCAACATATGAGTTTTTGGAGGACACAGATATTCAGTCCATAACATCTACTTTCGTGCAATATGCAGAAGAAATTAGAGCCTGCCATTAAATTTAAAGTTAAGAGGTCACTAGAGAAAAAGCCTTTACCTCCGTCTCTAGTTTATCTTTCCTGCTGAGAATAAGCAATCTTGATACATGTTTTGTGTAAATGCAAGGGGAGATTTTAGTGTTTCAGCATATACATAAGGATAGGAAATAATGGAGAATATCAAGAAGGATATAATTTTTCTTTGTGAAACGATCATTTTAACTCTTGACGTTCAAGAAAAATTCTGAATCTTGTTAATTTGTATCCACCCCTTGGAAAGTTTTTCTCACAGTTTAATGCTTTATGAATTGGCCTTAAAAATACTAAAACTGGGAGGAAGTTGTGAATGTTTCATCTTTCTACTGTACATATACTCAGAAATTAGTTTAATATGTAGGTTGTATCAAGCTACTGGGACAAATGCTAAAAGGAGGAGAATTTTTCTACAGATTATCCAGTTACTTAGTCAGTATAATTATCAGTGCCTGAAGCAGCATTGTTTCTAGAATTTTATAAGGTTTGAAGAGATTCTATTGATAACTACCTACCTCCAGGGAGTGCTAATGTCAGATTATTTAACACTGTGCATTTAAGGCACCAAAATGGAAATATAGTTTGGCAAAATTCATCTAGGTTACTCCAAGCTTGCTATCCTGCTCTGAAAAGAGGCCCCTGAATTTAACTTTTGGTCCCTAATTTGGTTCCATCCCTGGACCTTAGGTTTTTTGCTCTCTGCAGTACCTTCTCACTTTTATATGGATCTTTCATCTTCTTTCTATGAAGTCCTTGTGCTAAGATATTTCTTTCAGACTCTACTCATGCTCTTATTAAACTGGATATTCCTAAACACTAACCTAAGCTGTTTGAAAATCCTTTCAAAAGATCTCATCGATTTGGTCTTTGTTAGGAACATTTTACAGGGGAAAAATAAGTTTGGTTGTGTGTCCTGAAGACTAGATCCCTCATTCAGACCTTTGTTGGCTTCTCTTTCCAGTTCATCTTGGCATATCACAAGGTGAACGGGCAAAATAATGATGACAGATGGGCAGGCGAACAATCGTGCCAAGATTTTAACCTGCATGCTACATTTCAATAGCTCATGAGAAATTTTTTGCTCAAGAACATGATGTGACAATGTTGGACAATAGCCTGTATATTTAAGTCGACCTATCTCAGTGAACTTAAAAAAGATATTAAATTGCAAAATCTGGACATGCATATCTAATAAATTTAAGTTTGTCAGACAAATACTAGCTTCAGGATAATCTCAAATAACTGAAGGGGACACATTAAATGATGCCATGAATGCAGACATTTATTAACTTCCCCTTGATGGAGATTTGCAAGTTGCACCTAAATGAGTCTAGAGTCCAGATTTATGTTTTGTCAAGTAGATTGAAACGAAGCAGACATAAAGCTGAATCCCACTGTGAGAAACAATGAAGGAAGCCCTATTTTATTATTTTTTTCCTCTGGGATATCTGTCAAAAGTCAAAAGAAATTGTTATAATACATACACCCATGGATCATGGCTGGGGATTTTCATATCATTCATATAAATATGCAATTATGGAATTTGTAATTTCTCATTTTTTAAGTGAACTTGGTGTTCCAATATAATTAGTTTAACAGACAAAATCTCAATAATCAGAAAATAGAACATAAATGAAGATAGCTGAAAAAACATTGCTCTGGTAAAAAATAATCAATCAAAAGAAGCATAAAAAATTAACTCTAAAAATGTGTGCCATGATAACGGGTAAGTTAGCTGTAGGTAAAATGATCATTGTTTTGCTGAAGATCGAGTATTATAACATTTGCTGTTCTTTTAACCATAAATGAATTTTTCTGCCTGCCTGATTTTGTAATCAGAATCTGCCAGAGTGCTATTTACATGTACCATCATTTGCAAAAGCAGAAACACATTCAGGGCATCAAAGTTGATAATACATAAAGCAAAGGCACTTGCTGCTTTCTGGAAACTTTGTTATTTAAGTGAAATACTGACTAAGATGAATTATGCTACTCAAAAGTTAGGTTAGTCCATGCACAATTGGGCAACTTTCAATTATAGAATTCCTGAAGCTTCCCTTGAATAGGACTAGTTATTAACGTTGACCTCACACTGAGATATAACCACATGTTTAATCTTAAAGTACTCATGGTGTGTAAAGCAGTACTGCTGTTAGAACTTTCCTAGTTTCTATTGCTCAGCCTCACTTTGTCAGCACCATGAGAAATCTAGTCTTTGTGAACACTCAGCTTATGGCATTAGGAGACTATAGAAGAAATGCTGGCTATTTACATGGGTAGTGCATATTTAATTTAGTCTCCATCATTATCATACCTGTGCTTCCAAAATGAAAACTTCTTTTATTAGAATGAAGCATGTCATTATTATTTTGTGCAAAAAACCTCATTTCTTCCTAGGAGAAGGGGGGAAAAAAAAAGGTCTAAATGATTCTAATGGAGATTTAGGGAAGCGATTGAAAATAGAAGAACTAGTTTTGAACTGCTTCTCTGACTCAAAAATTGATCATCTATCACTTCAATAACAAGAATTCATTAGGGTTACTGTGAGTTAAAATGTGATGTAAAACTACTATTGCTCAAATGGGTAATATCTGTTCTTTGTTTCCATTTGTTCAAAAGTAAAAGGAAGTAGGTAATTTGCCTGTCATGTAGAGTAAAGCTCTAGCAAAATTAAACAAGATAAACGTGCTTTTAGATTTTGCTGATTTCTTGGTTCTAATCACAAGAAAGTGTTCTGTTGAAGCTTTAGAAATGAAAGTATTTTTAAATCTGAAGGACTCAAAGAGTGGTCATTATAAGCCTGGATCTCTAAGGTGAACATCAGGTTGAACATTAGAAGGATAACAGGATCCAGTGTTCTTCTTCTTATTATTATTAAAATGTGATTCAAAGAATAGATGAAATAAGGGGAAACACTTCAAATGGAAATGTACATACATACTACAAGGGGCTGGACTGCCGCAAAATTGACCTAAGTCTTTTACATTGAAGGAAGTTTGAAAAAGTAAGTTTTTTAGAAATCAAACACAGTTTGAAAATCAGAAATCACTGATCAATGCTGAATCCAGAAGAGTAGAAACTGGAGAGAAAGAACTTTCCCCATTAACACTCCCATACTTTATGAGGGAGAGTATGTGCTGATACTAGATTACTGATCCTAGTTCTTTTGTATGCAATTTTATATTCTTTTGAATTTCCATGTGCAAATTTCATTTTTTTTTGTTTTTTAGCTTTTAAAAAAATTATGTTATGCTAATCACCATCCATTACATCATTAGTTTTTTTTTTTTTAAGATTTTATTTATTTATTTTTTAGAGAATGAGCGAGAGAGAAACAGCATGAGAGGGGAGAGGGTCAGAGGGAGAAGCAGGCTCCCCGCTAAGCTGGGAGCCCGATGTGGGACTCAATCCCAGGACCCTGGGATCATGACCTGAGCCGAAGGCAGACGCTTAACTGTCTGAGCCACCCAGGTGCCCACAGCATTAGTTTTTGATGTAGTGTTCCATGATTGTCCATCAAAATCCTAAAGAAGAACACAGGCAGCAACCTCTTCAACCTCAGCCACAACAACTTCTTCCTAGAAACATCGCCAAAGGCAAGGGAAGCAAGGGCAAAAATGAACTATTGGGACTTCATCAAGATAAAAGCTTTTGCATAGCAAAAGAAACAGTCAACAAAACCAAAAGACAACCGACAGAATGGGAGAAGACATTTGCAAATGACATATCAGATAAAGGGCTAGTATCCAAAATCTATAAAGAACTTATCAGACTCAACACCCAAAGAACAAATGATCCAATCAAGAAATGGGCAGAAGACATGAATAGACATTTTTCCAAAGAAGACATCCCAACGGCCAACAGACACATGAAAAAATGCTCAACATCGCTCGGCATCAGGGAAATCCAAATCAAACCCTCAATGAGGTATCACCTCACACCAGTCAGAATGTCTAAAATTAACAAGTCAGGAAACGACAGATGTTGGCGGGGATGTGGAGAAAGGGGACCCTCCTACACTGTTGGTGGGAATGCAAGCCTGTGCAGCTACTCTGGAAAACAGTATGGACGTTCCTCAAAAAGTTGAAAATAGAGCTACCTTATGATCCAGCAATTGCACTACTGGGTATTTACCCTAAAGATACAAATGTAGTGATCCGAAGGGGTACATGGACCCCGATGTTTACAGCAGCAATGTCCATGTACAAATTTCTTGAGATCAGTAGTCCAATGTAAATATTAAACAAATTGGAAAGATTATCATGCTAAAGAAGCTAAGTATAATAAGTGACCCTTTTATCCCAAGAAGTTATAGTTATATTTTTTTGAAGAAAGGAACATTATTAGGCTGCACTTGCTTCATGAAAATCTGCCTTAAGACCACATTTTTGCTCTGATTCTAATACTCATAAACCTTCTGATTTTCACTTATTTTCTACAAGTAGTGTCACACTAGGAAATAAAACAGCATAGGAAAAATGACCATTTCCCGGAGTCTAGTATATCTTTCATTATAAATTGTCATTTTTGTCATTTTTGGTATATAAAAAGTTGTCATTTTTTATATATAAATAAGTCTTTGTGGAATTTGAGGAGAAGTATAGCCTGAGTCACCTGGGCTGCAAGCATAATAGACAAATAAGAACTTAGACTAAAAATGAATGTACCAGAGTCTGAACAGCCCACAAAAAAACATTTAACATTAACAGCACCCATTATTTGGAACTAAAGATAAGTTGTGGAATACATTTGATAGATGCTAAGGTTGTTAAAATGTCAGCATGTAGAACTAAGCACTCACCACAATATAGAGCACAGATAAATTTGTTTTTGCTGTTTGTTTTATTTGGTTAAGGCATTTTTAGAAAATTTGGCTTACAATGTTAGAGATCATACTATAGGAGATAATAATCAAACCATTTTCTCAGATAGGATCCAAAGTTCGTAAAATTTTTAAGCTGTGTGTATTTATTTGAAAAAAATAAGAATGCTCGTGCACTGTTGGTGGGAATGGAACCTGGTGCAGCCATTCTGGAAAACAATATAGAGGTTCCTTGAAAAGTTAAAAATAGAACTACCCTATGACCCAGCAATGGCACTACTGGATATTTACCCCAAAGAATACAGAAACACTAATTCAGAGGGATACATGCACCCCTACATTTATAGCAGCATTATTTACAATGACCAAGATATGGAAGAAGCCCAAGAGTCCATTGATTGATGAATGGATAAAGATGTGATATATATATTACATTGTGTATATGTATATATACACACACACATATATATATCAATCACATTATATATATATATATATATATGTATATATATATATAATGGAATATTAGTCAGCCATAAAAAGGAATGAAATCTTGGATGGAGATAGAGAGTATAATGCTAAGTGAAATAAGTCAGAGAAAGACAAATACCATATGATTTCACTCATATGTGGAATTTAAGAAACAAAACAAATGAGCAAAGGGGAAAAAAAAGAGAGAGAGAGAAATCAAGAAACAGACTCTTCAAATTATAGAAAACAAACTGATGGTAATCAGAGGGGAGGGGTGTAGGGGAGATGGGTGAAACAGGTGATGGGGATTAAGGAGTGCCCTTGTGGTGGTGAGTGCTGGGTGATGTATGGACGTGTTGAATCACTATGCCGTACGCTTGAAACTAATATAACGCTGTATGTTAACTAATTGGAATTAAAATAAAATCTTCATTAAAAGCCAAAAATTAAGAAAGAAAGAAAAGAAAAAAGTAATACATAATGTCTATACTAGTCTATATTTATTGATCTACTTTGAAATTTATGGATTTCTTTTTTTCTTTTCATCTCCTTTCTGCTGTTAGACACAACCAGTGAAATTTCTTATTTCAGAGGTTGCAATTTTCAGTTCTGGAATTTCCACCCAATTCCTTTGTAAACTTTCTATTTCTCTGCTGAGATTTCCCATCTATTTATTCATCAGAGCCATAATTTCATTTATATTGTGCAGTTTAGTTATTAAAAGATGCTTAAATTCTTGTCTACTAATTCCAACACTTGGATCATCTTAGTATTGGTTTCCATTTATTGCATTTTCCTTTGAGAATGAGTAACATTTTGCTGGATTATATAATGAACAGGGTTACTGTGATGTTGCAGAAGCTCAGAATGCTGTTGTAATCCTCTGAAGAGTCTTGATTTTAGTTTTATTGAGCAGTTAATGTGGTTGGATTTAAACTGCAAATACTGACTTTTGGGAGGCAGCTCATATCAAAATTCAAGTCTTTTACCCCTAACTGGATGCTTTAATTTTAGATCACGCATAGTCTCATAGTCAGCCAAATATTTTGGCAAATTTTATATACAAAAGGTTGGACTTTGCCCTCTTACCTTATGTTTTCTGGGATTCCTACACCCCCCTTTCCAGGGACTGTGGTTGGCATGAACTCCGTCCTCTGGTTCTTAAGGGCAGAAAGACTGAGGATTTACTATCAAAGTTTCAGGTGCTTTGCATGATGCCACCTGGGCCCCTCCCTCAGACTATATTCTAACTTTCATAAACTAAAATCTTTATTGACAAGTCCACATAGAGCCTATCAACCACAACTAATGAGTTAGTTTTAAATATCGAATTTGTAGGAACCATGTTATTTTTAGAGTGACAGTAGTTTATATAAAAATGCAACTACAGGGCGCCTGGGTGGCTCAGTTGGTTAAGCGACTGCCTTCGGCTCAGGTCATGATCCTGGAGTCCCGGGATCGAGTCCCGCATCGGGCTCGCTGCTCAGCAGGGAGTCTGCTTCTCCCCCTGACCCTCCCCGCTCTCATGCTCTCTCTCTCTCATTCTCTCTCTCAAATAAATAAATAAAATAAAATCTTAAAAAAAAATGCAACTACAACTCTTACGGTTAGTTCTCTAAACTCATAAAAATCCTTTAAAAAGTTGGTTTAATATGTATGGTTAATTTAAAGGAAATAGCCCATAGAACCAATTGCTAATAGTGAAATCTTGGCCAGTGATCTCTCCTGAGCAACTGTATTTCCAAAAGATGACTAAGGCAGAAGAAGACAGGGATAGAGAAACACAAGGACATTTCTTCTAGCTCACAGTTCTGAAAGCAGGTTTGTCAAACTGAATTTAAATATGACGTATCTCCCTGAAGTATAGCTATGTGCCATCATCGTACTTGAAAAAGCCTAGCGACAACACTGATCTAGATGTTGAGAAAGTTAGGGAGCCTCTCTGAACCTCAGTTGTCTCAGGAGCAAAGTGGAGTCCTAACCCATATCAGGCAGCATTTTTAAATAATTGGAGATAACATACAGTGACTATTATAATGCTTGGCACACGGTAGCTGGTCTATTTCCTTGTTTGTGTACATATCTCACTGCTTCCTTTGGATAGGGATTAATTATAATGAATAATTCAGGTACTAAATAATTATTTACTGAATAAATGAATAAAAGGAATTCAGATTGTATTTTATGCTCCATATCCCACATCTTCAGACCTGAAAAAATATTTGTTAAAAGTAGCCTTTCTTGGTCATAAATCATAATTTTAGACGTATGTCCAAAATTTATGATCTTAGCAGTTTTCTTTTAGTATTATGTTGTAGCTCTGCTTATTCTGCTTTCTCCTTTAAATTCCATGATCAATGTGGTTTATAAATTAGCATCTCAGGGGAGCCTGGGTGGCTCAGTCAGTTAAGTGTCTGCCTTTGGCTCAGGTCATTATCCCCGTGTCCTGGGATTGAATCCTGCATCAGCTCCCTGCTCAGTGGGGAGTCTGCTTCTCCCTCTCCTTCTGCCCCTCGCCCTTGCTCTCTCTCTCTCTCTCAAATAAATAAAAATCTTTAAAATAAATAAATAAATAAATTAGCATCTCAACTAATAGAAATTAACACTAAATTTAGTTATGATTATTTGTAATTCTAAGGATAAGAGAAATAATTCTTGAATATGGCAGCAGATTTTCTCAAATGGGATAAATTCCCTCAACTAGGCATTATTTTCTAACATAACATTTTGCCTTTTTTCTGTATGTATGAGTGATTGTGTCTTTTCACCAATATACCAGCATCAAAAATTGATTTCATGATGATATTTAACTTTATTGTTGATTTTTATAAAGGTGAATGTTGAGGTCACTTTATAGATAATTCTGATAAACTGACACATTCTTTACCACTTTCCAAAGCGCTTTCTTAATGTACTCATTATTTTCCTTGGTGTTCAGAGGCATCTTATAGAAACCAGAGGCATGTTTCCTACTGCTAACCATGGATAGTACTACGTAATTAGCTCAAAGACAGACATTTTATAAATATGTTTAAGTGAGCCTTTTCTACTTGAACCATTTATTTTATAATCTGTTATACTTCCTGGAAAGCTCAGTTTCCAAAACACGAACCTGGATTGATTATAAGAATGTTTGACATTTTGCATCCTTTTGCTAAGGTTTCAAGAAACTGGTCCATTTGATTCCAAAGTACATAGTCATGAAACTTAAAATGTCTCTGGACATTGGGCTTTTTTTTTTTTCTGTGAAAATGTGTGGTGTATGTGGGAAGACATGTCCTGCCTCATCAGTCAACATTATTTTAGACAGAGTACTTGCTTCTCCCTGGGTGACATATGCCAATTATCCAGAGGAATCCAATTCTGTTCCAAGCTGCTTCCAGTTCTTATTTATAGGTCTGATTATCTGACAGACCATTCGTAAATACGTAGCTAGTAGTCTAGAAATGTCACTCTTACCTCTACAAGACAAACAATTTTGATAAACACTGCATCTAAACTTTAGAAGTAATCCAAAGGAACACAAATGGCCTTGATATTTTTTAAAAATTATATTTTTCTGATCCAAATACTTTTGAAATATAAACACTCACATGAGAATAGTAGTAATTGAAGCCAGTTTATGGTCCTAAAATTGCACATTGGGTTCATCTTTGAAAAAGCTCACATCCCGTAGTAATAACTATTTGCACTCAGAATAGATCTTTCATCTTAGGTTGTCAAACTACGATCATCGGTCTGAACGGTGAGGGAGGTTAGTATTGTATTCACTTCTTAAGTGTTTATCCTAAGGCCACTACAAATGCGAGGACAACCAATTGAAAAGATAAGAGGATTCAGTTAAAATGGATGCCTGCTTGCCACCCAGCAAATTTAGACAATTTTACTTCCCTGTCCCAGTATCATAGATTTGACTGAACTGACTTTAGATTTGAGGTTTAGATTTTAATCTGTGACCATATACCCATGACAATGTGTTCTGAGAACTGTGCTAAACTGTCTTAAAGCCAACAGCGTGTAACAAAACCCTACGTAGAGGTGGGGCAAACTGGCCATTTTGGTCACTCTGCCGTATGTCAGTATAAGACTGGTAATTTGGCTCAATATACGATCAGAAGATCCTTAGAATGTTTCTACTGTTGTTTGTAGAGACACAGTTTTGATATTTAAATGGTTGTAGGATATTATAGTGTATCATTTCAATACGTTAATCGTGAGGAAGTATTGTCTTTCATTTTCTCTTTTTATTATTTTTATTTTTATTTTTAAAGCTTTTATTTATTTATTTGAGAGCAAGAGCACAAGCAGGGGGAACAGCAGAGGGAGAGGGAGAGAGCTGAGCAGGGAGCCCAACTCAGGGCTTGATTCCAGGACCTGCGCTGAAGTAAGGACTCTTAACTGACTGAGCCACCCAGGTGCCACTCATTTTCTCTTTTTAAATTTTGCTGAAATTTATACAGTGTTTATTAAAATCTGTACCATGCACAATTTGAAAGACTGCAGAAATTAACTTAATTCTCACAAACAACAAATTAAGTAGATGTTATGATTTCCTCCATTTTACAGATGAGAAAACTGAGGCACAGAGTGGCTAAGTAATTTGCACAACGTCACACTTCTAACTGCTGAAACCACTATTCTAACTTAGAGAATTTGACTCCAGGGTTACTAAGGATGATTTTGATCATGAAGCATCAATAAACAAACATGCTCTGTTACCATGCTATATGAAATCAGCCAGTCACAGAAGGACAAATACTGCATGATTGCATTTATATGAGGAATCTAAAATAGTCAACTCATAGGAACAGTAGAATGGTGGTTACGAGGGTTAGAGAGAGGAGGAGATGGAGTTACTGTTCAAAGGGTATAAAGTTTCAGTGGCACAAGGTAAGTAAATTCTAGAGATCTGCCATACAACACTGTGCCTATTGTTAAAGTACTGTATTTTGCACTTAAAAATTTGTTCAGAGGGTAGATCTTAGGCTCAGTGGTCTTACCACAGTAAGAAAAAAAAAAATCTAGTAAAGTCCATTATTATCCTAAAAGCAAAATGCTTTCAATTTATTTTTAAATTCTTATATGTGGGCAGAAAAGTTACATTAAATGTACTATTAGGCTATTAATTTTCTAAAAAAATAAAAGCAATCCATTTGAATAAATGTACATATTTTAATTTTATTTGTTTAGAAATTATTCTATTTCTACTTCTAAAAGTTAGAACCCCAAAAGTTCATTTTGGATTTAAAAAATGTATAAAACCATGTAGATTAGATATTATGTTACCTAAAAAAATACATTTAGTTTAGCTCTAAGTTTTAACATAGTTAAGAAAAAAACAATAAATGGATTAGAAGAAAAGATTATGGGCAAAACCAGAGGACTAGAATATCTTGTTATCTTGTATTTGTCTAGTTCTTTGTATGTACATTTTGATTTAATCTTTAATAACACCCTTTCAGAAAAATATAGCATCCCCAGTTTACAAAATAGCAGTATGAGCCTCAAGGAAATTAAGTGTATCATCCAAGTTCCCAGGGTGAGGAAGTGATAATTTCCAGAATTTGAATCTTCTTGACAAAGCCCACTGTTGTTCCATCCCACATCACCTCCAATGTAAAAGCAACATATATGTAACTTCATTACTAGAGATGAACTCTTTTCAGGAGTTAGATTTACTATGAAATTTATCTCATGAATCTTTGTGTAGGTCGTGATGGTTATAAAAGTGGACACTGCCTTAATCTTTTGTAAAACCTATTATATGGCAATTGAAATAGATGATTCTTGCATCTAACCCATATAAATGGAGGTACCGTGAATTATTAAGTCCAGATACATCTGCCAGAGGGTGAATGTAGGAGAAAGGAATGTGGGGAACTATAAAGAGTAAAATTCATATGGAATGATCAAGGAAGCATTGAGGATAAGGTACAATTGATCTGGCTGTTGAAGGACGGATGAGATATCAGTTACCAGATAGCTAGAGAAAAACACTCAAGAAAAGGAATAAACAAATCTGAAAAGATAAAAAAATGCCAGTACAATACAGAAACGTCAATGCTTATTACCACTTTTGAACATATTTTATATATTAATTACTTTTTTTTTTAAGATTTATTTATTTGAGAGAAAGAGAGAACATGAGCAGGCGGGGCAGAGGGTGAGGGAGAGACAATCCCAAGCAGACTGTGCTGAGTGCTGAGTGCGGAACCCCATGTGGGGCTTCATCTCACAACACCAAGATCAGGACCTGAGCCGAAACCGAGTGGGATGCTTAACCAACTTCGCCACCCAGACACCCTTACATATCAATGACTTATTTTAATATGATCTTTAATTCTTACAAGTTCCCTGAATGATACATATCATCATCACCATTTTATAGAAGAGGAAAATGAGACTCAAAAATATTAGTAAATGAATCCAGGCAGCAAATAATGAACTATTAGGACATGAAAGTACAGCTGATTGGAGATCAAGAACAGATTGTGGAAGATAATTCTAATAACCACCATTTATATGTTGCTCATTGTATTCTAATCATGGTCGATACAGTTTCTTATTTAAGCCATTTCCCCTCAGGATTATTATTATCACCATTGCTGTACACATAAAAAAAAAAAAGCCCCGAGTATCAGAGAAATTAACTAAATTTTTTATGTCATAAGGTGACTGGCATGAACCTTTTGACGTTGTAGACATTTTGTGCAGATTTGCTTATACGCATTTTCTAGGGAAAGGGAAGGTAGTTTGCATCAACTTCTCGAAGGAGTTCATTGTGTAAAAAGAAGTTAAGAACCACTGTGTTGGTTCAAGGCAAAGGCATGATAGGTGTGCAGTCCACAAGAGAAAAGCTTCTGTGTGACATGGCCACCTGCTAGAGTCTGGAGATTGTCTATGCAGAGGAGCACTGAATAAATACGTAAATATATTGAAGGTAATGAGAGGAAAGCTTCTCATCATTGGAGAAGGGGAGTACAAATATGAAATGCTAAAAGTTTGAATGAACCCTGTGTTTTGGAGTGGAATTCATGGTATTGGTATAAACTCATGGCTGTCAAGATGTAACGATAGATATATGGTATATAAATATATATGTATTTTTAGTTCTGCCCACCCCAGTAACTATGAGCATACCTCAGGAAAAGACTAAGAAATTTGGCTACAGTCCCAGCCAGTGTAGGGCAAGGTCAGGATTTGAACTCATGCAGTTGGATTCCATGTATTGCCCTCCTTTATCACAATGCTATAGAAGTTAAGAGAGTAATAGTAATGGGGGTGGAATGTCAGAAATCAGTTGTGTCTACTAAAATAAAATATATTTTCTGAAGTTGTCGATAGAACCATCCCATTATAATGTTAAATCTTTGGATTCTTTGCAGTATTATCCAAAACCTATCACTTACAAATATTTTCCTAAGTTAGTCTCTCTCTATTGCCATTACTCTTTGAAAACATAAAAATGCCTATTTTTTGTAATTTAAACTAATTCAGATCAGTATTTTCATTCGTGGATCTAATGGTAAAAACTAAGTAATTGTTAAATGTATACAAAACTTAAAAAAAAATCCAGACAGCCTGGTCACTGCTTTACATAAATTTTCTCAATTAACCGTCTGGAATCGGGTCTGTAACTATCACTATTTTACTGATCATGAATCTCAGACTTAGAGAGTGGTTAAATAAGTTTCCTCCAATAATCTATGTTAGAGGGCTTTATACTTTGCAACTGATTATTGTAGGTTTATACTTTGCAATGGATTATTGTAGGCTCATAACACATTCATTGCAGGATCACGGATGTGTCGTACTAGGACTCAAATGTCCTGGATATCTATGAAGAAGAGAGTCAGCTGAAAGATATCACTGTTTCTCAGAAACAAAGCCTTTTGTGGAAAGTAACTGCATGACCCCATCTCTGTAGTCTGCTTCACCCTGGATAGAGGGAATTTTGTGATATTTTAGAAAACTGTTTTAAGGAACTTAAGGATAGTTCACCATGAAAGCACATATCAACTTTTGTTACCAGACTTATTTTTTAGACATTGTGTTGCACTGTTAAAAAAAAAAAGAGGTATTTTCTCATGTAGAGATGGGCCTCGAGTTAATGTGCTCCACATTATGTCGCTGACATAGGGACTGCTCAATTGACAGAAACGTTAGTGAACTAAAAACAAGGCTTAGAGGGGCTTTCAAGAGATGGAGCAGCACTGAACTCACCGAGGAAGGTGTAAAAGTATAAGCCCCAAATGACTCAACTGAAATCCCTGTAGAGTTTTGAACCGACTGCAGTTACAAATACAGAGCAGAGCCAGTGGAGAAAGGCATGGATGAAAGTCAAATGGTGGCACAAAAAGCAAGCAGAGTCAAATGTGAAATCACAACTGGATCATTCAATTGGCGGGGAGGGTAAAAAGAGTTTCTCAAGTTCGATCAAACTGGGGCGTAAGAAGACACATATCCCTAAGGAGATATGACATGGGGCAACCAGGTGAGACTAGTTTTCTTCATAATACATTTACTTTATGTAAATGATGAAGTTATTATTCATTTTATTTCATGAGTTTCATGAGGATGGGTAGGCGGAAGAGTTGAGGGCCTATGTGTGGGCATGAAATGAGACAAATTTGTGAATCTACCTCATCAAAGCTGGGCTATGCCAGGAAGACTCTGGATTAAAAAGCACACTAGTTCAGAATTGATTAGTATTTGGAAAAATATTAAACCACTTTGCAACTTTGATAGCTAGGGATGCTTATAGACAAAAACATGTGATGCTTTAAAAGTTGCTTTCCTACCCTCCCTACTTCTCAAGGCTTTTTTGTTGTTATTTTCTACCCCAATTTTTCCTGGCATAGGACTCTAACGCTATCTGACCTCCTCATTATGGCTCTCTATCCTGGGACATATCATGCTAGACACTCTTTCCTTCAGTTTCCTCTGCTTCCCTTGAAAAGGACTTACACTTCAAACCCAACCAGATCTACTTAGACACCCATGTTATGCTATTGACTTATTCTTATGATTTGAGCAGGTAACAATGTCTCTGGGCTTCATTTTATTTCAGAGATAAAAAAAAAAAAGTAATTCCAACCTTTGAAGTTTATTTTGAGAATTAATTAGAATATAGATCAAAAGCTTAGCACAATCTATAGAACATATTAGGGTGTCAGTTAATATTAAACAATGATGATCTGCCCACAATCCTGCTGCCTTTATGTTAGAAAGAACATAAACTGAGTGTAAAAATGTATACTGAACTGTTAATGATTCATTTCCATGGACATGTGCACTTAAAAAATGAAATGTTTAATCTAATGAAGTTACTGATATATTAAGTATTTTTAAGGACATTTAGAAGGAATGTTTTAATGTTCTGGACAAAACTTAAGTAACACTATGTGGTTCCAACTACTTTTAATATAGATAAATTACAAGCATCCCGTATACATATATGCAGTGGTAAATCTGGCTAGGGCTAGCGTTCTCTCTCTGTCAGAAACAAGTATAAAATACTCTGTTGGAAAGTATTTTAAGATTAAATGTGTAGATACATTAAATTCATGTATATGGAAACCCTAGTTAATAAACCCTCTCCATATATCCACAACCTTGAAAACATAAAACTGTAAAGCAAAATTGTGTAGTATGTTCTTCACCAAAGTCTTAAAAGATGCCTTTACTCGGCATTCAGTCAGGTTGATATAAATTTCAATAACAGAACTAAAACATAGCAGGGTAACATTTCCAAGAGGCTGGAAGGATGTGGAATCAATGGAAAATTGGGATTTATATAAAAAAGAAACTACAGAGGTTGATCAAAAATCTATTTGTTAATAATCCATAGTGAATGAATATATATCACTAAAATGGAAAAGATGAACAATCATGTTCACACTGTCATCATTTCTTCTTTTTTCTTTCCTTCCTTCCTTCCTTCCTTCCTTCCTTCCTTCCTTCCTTCCTTCTCCCTCTTTCCTCTTCCTTCCCCCTCCCTTCCTTCTTTTCTTCCTTTTTTCCTTTTTCCCCCTTATTTCTTTATTGTTGTTGTTTATTTTTTGATATGTATTACACTCTATGCATGTAATTTACAAATTAATAGTAAAAGAAAAGCGATGATGCTCTTAACATCTTTCCTACCTGGGTTAAGACACTGATCATTGTAGTATCTCAGGAACACTCATGTGTCCTTGTCCAAAATATTCCCACCTTTCTCCTTCTTTCCTTGGTAGTGTTTCTACCTATGTGCATATCCTTAAATAATACAGTGTTTAATTTAGAAAAATTCGTAGCAAAGACAAACCTGGTGGCAAAAGGGAATGGTAATATCACCACTGTTAGAAGAAGGATCCAAGAGAAGATAAGCTGAACAGAGCCTCTAGATCATAGTTTGACTTTAACTGCTTTGAGAGTTTAACAAAACTCTTAACTCTCAGTCAGTGGGGAAGTCAGTGAGTAAGGACATGAAACGATCCTAAGAAACAAGACTGGGCAAAATTGGGTCATCAGACAGACCTAGACTGTGGCTGAAAGTCCAGAAGTGGTATGGAGTCTCTGGCTTCTAAGCTCCATGGCCTACCTCCTGCTCTTACGTAAAGATCAAAATGACTGCTTCCTTTGAGGGAGAAATGAGAGTCATCAGCTGATCCAGGAAGCAGAACATTAAAAAAAAAAGAAGGACTTCAACACAAGGTCAAATTAATGCGAGTGTAGATACGAATCTGAGTGAAGTTCTCTGAGGCATTCTGTTCTGAGGTTAAAGAGATGGCACATACACGGCGCCTGGGTGGCTCAGTTGGTTAAGCGACTGCCTTCGGCTCAGGTCATGATCCTGGAGTCCCGGGATCGAGTCCCACATCGGGCTACCTGCTCGGCGGGGAGTCTGCTTCTCCCTCTGCCCCTCTCCCCTCTCATGTGCTCTCTCTCATTCTCTCTGTCTCAAATAAATAAATAAAATCTTTAAAAAAAAAAAAGATGGCACATACAGTGGCAGTGGGGATCTTGGTGATAAGAACCCTCCTCCGATCTGGTTCTTGAGGCACAGTGTTCTAATCTGGACCCATCATCCTATGTATCATGGATGTGCACCTGCCAGTTTGGGGCTCTCCCTTCTTCATCTGCTTGGGAAATCCATTGCTACATCCTTTTTTGTTGACTTTCTCTCTGTAGCTCATGTCTTCCTCTGTCTTGGTTTGTGTTCTAGTTCTGGTGTAATACAGGCTCCGTGGCTTTTAAAGAAAAGGTACATGGGAGATAAAGTTTTCAGGACCGTGCATGTTTGAAAGTATTATTTGACTATTGCGTTTTGGGTATAGAATTTTCTTCATAATTTCAAGTTCCACTGTCTTTTTGATTCTGATGAAGTTTTGAAAACTCACAATATATAGGTCTCTTTCCAACCATTGTGCCAGGGATTCAATCTGGCAACTGACGTTCCATCAGTCCTGCACAAGTTTCTCTGATAAAGTCATCCCTTTGGTTTTCTCTTTCTGTCCTTCTAGAACTTTTCACAGTATTCCACTTGTCTCTCTTTTTCTTCTACCTCTCTGATTTTTTTGCTTTTCTTTCCAGGAGATTTCCTCAGTTGTAACTTCCTAATCTCCTAGAAGGATTTTTAATTCTACTATGATATTTTTAAATGGAAAAAGGTTTTTCTTATTCTCTTAATGTTTCTTTCTTTATACCACTCAGTCCTGTACCATGCATAAAGTATCAACTCTTATCTCACTGAGAGTGTGTTAGTTATAATGTTCTTCCTTTTGAAGTGAATGCTTTTTCTCTCTAGGATGCATTATGATTTTTGTTTGGGATAATTTACATGTTATAGATTTTCTTAAGGTATTCGATCACACTTTGTTGTCTTTTCATGTTTAAGAGTGTGCAAGAAACTGACTGGATATGTTATGTGATACTTATGCGTATGTGTGGTGGGGGCTGTTTGCAACATGATCTTATATAATATTCTGAATAGTTTTTTTTTTTTTTTGAAGTAATAACCAATGTCAATATAATCAATTTAATTTTGGCCTGGTTATATTTCCCAAGAAAACGTTTTTCAATATATGCCTGGATGATTCTGCATACAGGATTCCGACACCCTAATAGGAGAGTGAGCCTGGAGCTCTTGGCATCAATATGATCACTAACTTCCCTGTTCTTCCTCCAGTACCGATGCCCTGTGTATGTATGAGAGTCCCGAATTCAGAGCACTCTGCTTTACTCTCTACATTAGCCTTGGGCTGGGGATGTAATTTGTGGCCTATTCTCTTTCTTGGAAGGGTCAAGACCCAGCTTGCCACCTTTCTTGCTACCTTCCTTGGCTCTTGCTGGTTCTGCGGACCCTCTGAGGTTGGGTTGTAATCTCGGATGGGAAATACTTTACCTTCATGGTAGTGACCTTGATGGAGTCAGCTGCCCAGCCAATACCTCAGCTCATTCTATAGCCATGCTTTCAGTGTATGTGACCCTGCCCCCCAAGGTGCCATCCATATCTGGGACTAAAATCATCTCCAGAGCATAAACTAAACTCAGCCCTCCCTCTGGCTACCATACTGTATTGTCAAGGTTACTCTTGAAGTGGCAACCTGCAGATTCAGTTTGGTGTGGGAGCAGCCTCTGAAGCAATTCCCTAGAGTCTTCAGTGGGAAGTCACTTATTTAACACACCTTCCTGCCCCAGGAGTCAGGCCCAGAAAACGGAGACATGTAGACACAAATGTATTTGACAAACACTAACAAGGCATTTACTGTGTACCAACCATGGTTTTAAGTGCTTTGGTTTAGATTGTTTTAGCATTTAATCTTGGCAACCACCTTATGAGAAGATGACTTTAAAAAGGTAGTTATTATCATCAATCATCATCATCATCACTGGATAATAATAATAAGGCTGATGATGAGGAAAATGAGTGTCGGAATAATTTGCGTCAGGTCATGGGCCAAAGTACTGGGACTTAGATTTGATGCTCATTTTTTTTTTTTAAGATTTTATTTATTATTTGACAGAGAGAGAATGAGAGAGAGAGAGCACATGAGAGGGGGGAGGGTCAGAGGGAGGAGCAGACTCCCTGCCGAGCAGGGAGCCCGGTGCGGGACCGGATCCCGGGACTCCAGGATCATGACCTGAGCCGAAGGCAGTCGCTTAACCAACTGAGCCACCCAGGCGCCCAGATTTGATGCTCATTGAAGCCACAAGGCACTGCTGCCTCCAGGTAGACTCCTCTTTGTTTCCATTCCTCTCACAATCACGCCGTCCTCTTTCTGCCGAGAGACCCATTAACCTGCCTTGTATAAGTGATCTCGCCATCCAGGCCAAGTGTTTGTTTTCCAAAACAAGAGCTAATGCACTAAGAAATCCTTTCTCTTACAAAAGCCAGGGTCTTATGACTCATCTTGCTAAAAAAGTCCAGAAATCACATCTTTCCTGCTACCCTAAAGCTACCCCAAAGCTGACCAAGGACTTGTTTTTTAGTAAGACTTGCCCTCATCTTCCCTTAGAGAAAGCTTTAGGAAAGGAGGACTTTGAAAGAGATCAAGCCCAGCAGTTACATATCTGCAAATCATTATTCTTTTTATATTAGAGAGATTACAGCATGACCCCGGATGGTGCAGCATCACAAAAACCGTAAGAAGGTGTTTAAGATGGAGAGAGTGATTAAGTTTTAAGTAGAGGTTAGGGAAAAAGCAGACTGATATAATTTATCCCTTATATGGGGTAAGAGGTGACCTCAGAGAAGAAGCACATCGCCAAGGAATGAGAACAAAGGCTCTGATGGGGATGAGTTAGTAGGGGAGAGAGAAGGCAGGCGTGCTTGGCACATTCCAGATGTTTAACACTGAAAGGGAAGATAAACTCACACTTAGAAAATCAGGTGCTCTACACTGGCTCTATACATTCGGTGTATATTTCTGACAAAGAAAAAAAATTTTTTTTAATCTGAGAAACACAATTACTGAGAAAAATTAAATAAAATCTGCTTGCAAATGCTCAGTAGCTGCAAACCTACTTCTTCCAGTTCCATGGTTCTGTAATTATTTCCCTCAAGTTTTCTTTTCATTCTTTTCTCTTTTAAACACTGAGGTGTTTAAAAGGGGCATGTTGACTTAACAGGCCACGCCGAGAATGGAAGGAGGGAAAGGTCAGAAATTTCTATTGGCTTTACAATGCAATGCTAGTTTGCCCAGATCTTCCTGGCTGCTTAATGAAGTACCAATTTAGAAGGCTAACAAGAACATTTATAATTTGTGCTTGACATTACTACGTTCAACTTGACTATTTAATTACCAAATTAATTTTATGGTTATAACCATAGTATTGTGCAATGTTTATGCTGTAAACACTTGGAGACTTTTAAATATAAAAATACTTAATATCCCTAAACTGTCCCAGTGCATAAGTAGCTATCAAATTTAAAAGGTATAAGAAACATGCGAACAGCTATAAAATAAATATATACCCTCGATATAGCACTACAGTTTGTACAGCACAATTGCTTTTCTATCATTCGCCCTTGGATCTCGGTTGTGCTTCACATGTTTGATGTACTTGAAAAATCAGTCTTGTCTCCACAACAGCTGGCCCAGCCATGAGGTGATAATAGTACCATTTCATGACAATTATGGTGAGAACAGCTTTAATGAAAGGTTGTTGTGTAAAGTTAGTAAATCCCCCAAAGTCTTGTTAACAGTCAGAATTTACCTTGCTATTATTAAAGAAAGAAACAAACAAACAAAAAAAACACACATGAAAAGACCAAAAAGTAAAGCAAAGCACAAATCTACTTTGCTAAGTATTCAGTGGACAAATCTATATAATTATGTCAAGGCAATGATGAAGCTGAAGTTTTTCTCTTGATAAAAAAGCAGAAGTTGGGGCGCCTGGGTGGCTCAGTTGGTTAAGCGACTGCCTTCGGCTCAGGTCATGATCCTGGAGTCCCGGGATCGAGTCCCGCATCGGGCTCCCTGCTCGGCAGGGAGTCTGCTTCTCCCTCTGACCCTCCTCCCTCTCATGCTCTCTGTCTCTCATTCTCTCTGTCTCAAATAAATAAATAAAATAAAATCTTAAAAAAATAAATAAATAATAATAAAAAAAAGCAGAAGTTACTTTCTTTAAAAGGTCTGAGTTTTGTGTACCATCTTTCCATTATTTGTTGGGGGAAAGGCAACGGTCCCAAGTACCATTCAGTTGGCTTACCCATTGGAATACAAGTAAGCCTGGAAGCAACCGAGGACGATATTCCATTCAGTGTATGCTCTGTCCTCATGAATCATATACATTTTCTGGTGGAGATCCCAGGACCAAGAAAGAAACCAGGTGAAAAGTGTGGGCTGCTGCTGTTACCAGGAAACTGAGCGCAGAACGCTTAGGAAGCCCCACTGTGGCCCAATCCCGTTCTTCTTTGGGTCATGAAATCCTTATTCTAGGGCCACATAGCAAACTAGCAGCAGAGCTGGGCTTTCAGAACTGCTTTCATTGCCATTTGAAGTTTTGGTCTTTTATCTTCTGCACTTGTTCTGTCCAATATGGTAGCCACTAGCCACATGGTTATTTCAGTTAAAATTACATAAAATGAAAAGTTTAGTTCCTCAGCTGCACTAGTTACATTTCAAGAACTCAATCGCCACATATGATTGGTGGTTACTACACTGCACAGCACAGAGACAGATCATTTTCAGCATCTGGCAAACTTCTACTGGGTGATGCTGCCTCAAACACGAACATAATAGACACATTTCTGATTAATGCAGTAACCTTATTTACAGAAACCTCTAAAAATGAAGTTTAGGGCGCCTGGGTGGCTCAGTTGGTTAAGCGACTGCCTTCGGCTCAGGTCATGATCCTGGAGTCCCGGGATCGAGTCCCACATCAGGCTCCCTGCTCGGCGGGGAGTCTGCTTCTCCCTCTGACCCTCCCCCCTCTCATGCTCTCTGTCTCTCATTCTCTCTCTCACAAATAAATAAAAAAATCTTAAAAAAAAAAGTTAAAAAAATAAAATAAAAATGAAGTTTAGTATATTTCATGAAGCCTGTCTAATAGGAGCCCATACGAATATGGCAAAAAATACAAACACTAAGAAAATGTAATTGGGGAAAGTAGATAAAATAACATTACTTGAATAAAAGTTGGAGTTCTACAGAAGTAATTCTTTTGGGAATTGAACTCTCGGATGTTTGAAACTGCAAAGGAGAAAGCAAATCTTGTTTCACTACCTCTGTGTAATTTTCACTCATTAAAAAAGAAAAATCCCTTTCCAAAAGTCTCCAAGCTTGGGTACAAATGTTGAGTTACAGTGGACAGTTTTGAACAAATCAAAATTAAAATTTCAAAAATTCAAAAAACAAATCTAAGTATTATCACATTTAGATTCTATATTTGCCTGAGGTAATGGCAAAGAATCAAAGGTAAAATCATTTATAGCAGATGAGTGGGAAAGAAAGCCTTTGTTGATTTTTTACTACCTGTTTAGCTTTAGGGGCTAGGGAGTAATAAAAACAGCAAATAGTACCTAGGTGGCCTGAATAAGTTAGTGATCCTTCCAGAGGTACAAACTCCCAATGAGTGATTAGTTTAAACCCTAGCAAAACCTAGCTCACCAAATGTGATTTATAGTAATTATCCCAGTTCTTCCCTCTAGGCTTTTCCAGATGATTTGTGGTAAAGTCCGACTAAATACTGTTTAAACACATACTGTCTGGAATAACAGTATTTTACATTGTAATGTACTAAAACATAAACAAGGAACTTCCCTTTGAATATTACATAGTAGAGTTTTTAAATAACACATATAGTGTCTGGGACAGTGTTGTGCATAATTTTTAGTCAATGAAGAAATAGAAATTTTAAGAAGTGTATTTTCCAATAATAGGATTGACTTATAGGACGAATGCAAGTCAGAGGAGCACAAGTTGGGTGTAAAGAAAAGTGAATAAGTGTCAGAGAGGGCATGGCAGTATTTTTCTGAATATGGTCAGGCACCTCTGTGTCAGATGATCCCATAAACCAGTCACCGACCTCTCCTGTGTCCTACGAGAGACTTGGATGTCTTCTGGGTGGGGGGTGGTTACCATAAAAGAATAAGTGAAACTCAAAGAAAGCTATGTGGCTGAAATGTCAGTTGGATCTCTGTAGTACCAGGAGCCAATCATTATGCTAACATTATGTACAAAGATCTATAGAGATGGTACCTGTCGTCCTTGGCTCCATCATTATCCCCAACTCCAGGATACCAGGGCACCAGGAATCAACAGCCTTAGCAGGCATGTCTCACTGTGTTATCAGTGTCCGCATCCTAGGCAAGCATCAGCAGCCCCACTACCGCTTAGAGCATGAGCTGGATTAGGAGGCAGCCCCATGGTCCCACGGCAATTCGGCAGATACTGTAGCCAAGGGGGCTAGATTGCAGTAGACTCTTTAAGAACTCCTTGAATTGTTTGGGGTGAACTCTGAAATTTTTGCCATGGAAAATTTGAAACAACAAATGCAAACACAGAAAAAAGTATAATGAACCCCTATCTACCCATCACCCCCTTCAACAATTCATGGCCAGGCATATTTCACTTTTTCCTTCATCTATTCTCCTCCAGCTACTCAGTTGTTTTTAAGTAAATTTTAGGGCATTTCAAGGAAACAGCTTTTTCTCTACAGTGAATTGGGACATAAATAATGTCCTTTGACTGCTCTTATGACCATATTTATACCTTAAGGACATTATGCAGGAAAACAGAGAAGCGTGTGAAGTGGTTTCAGAGAGGTAAGGGCAAGAACGATAGAAACCGGTAATACCATGGCTGGCAGGAGGCTGAGGAAGAACTCTAAGGGCTTGCTGTCTCTGCTGAATTGTAGAGGACAAATAAGGGTCAGTCAATGGAAGAAGGGAAGGATAGATTTCCAGATAGAGGAAACACTAAATAATGAATCGATGAGTCAAGCTCATTTATAGAAGTCTTCTTTTGTATACCGTCTTATATACTAGAATTACAAAAGTGGGGAAGTCCTCATTCCTCAAGGGTCAATAGAGTGAATGTGTGTAAGACGCATGTGAGCATGGGTTTAATAGAAGACGGCACATTCAAGTTCCTGCCAGCATTCAGAAATATGATAGAGCAGGTTTCAGTATGGTGGTAGTGGCAGTTTTAGGAGTTGTAGTAACAGCACTGTAGGATAGGGTTCTGTAAGCCAGAGAAGCTGGAGGACAATGGAGACGCATGTGATGACAATGGTTTGTGTTGTTTACCAAAGGAATTTTCTAGAATTTGATGTTCCCAGACCATGAAATATTTTTAAAATTACCTCCTAATATGAGCATGATCTTTGAAACATTTGGGTGGGTACTTTTGATTATGATAACTGATGTTTATATGAATATAAACAATGATTCTTCCTTTAGAGGAAATACACTCATTATTACGAACTTGAAAGATTGGGTCAGAAAAGGTTTTCAGATGTCCCAGTTACATTAACAGCTTCTGAATGTTCTAAAGTATTCTCCAAAGAATAATAAAAATAATTGCAAATCCTTTATATCAGTTAGAGTTCAGTGTAAGAATACATAAACTACTCTAGATTTTTCAAGTGGAAAGGGATTTAATAAATGGAAGTGGTACTTACCCAAATATATTGGGAGGTTTGGCATAAAGAAGTTGGCAAAAGGGGGGTGGGCACAACTAGATTTCCTTGTCATACTGGACCTGCAGTCTGAAGCTCAGGAATTGGTTAGTGACATCCAGCATCACAGCTACTCCATAGTCTCAAATCCAGTGGAGTCCCAGAATGCAGAGCTGAGCTGTCTACTGAACATTTACCTCCGCTAAAGCCCGTGCTTCAATTGCTACAAGACAAAAAAGATCTTCTCGCCTATTCAAAACTCATTCCAGTCCATCTCCCTGGACAAAACTCAGTTATTTTCAGAATTCTTGCACCAAGGCAATTTGGAAATATATTTTCCAAGGTTCCAGTCCTTGCAATACAAAGAACAAAGATAAATAGAAATGAATTCTGATCACCAGTAGACAATATCCAACATGCTATCTAAAATTAGCAAATTGAATTGTCCCTGTGAACATAATGTTATCATCCAATATTAATGCCAAAATGTGCAGTACTGCGGGGTCTATTTGTGGATCCTTAGTATAATTTTGGGAGGCCAACTAGTTTTCCAAGGAGTCTTTTTGTTCCTTTTAGAGTAGAAGGGCACTCAGAAACCTAGTTCTGAAACCTACATCTGACCATTGCTGCTTAGGTAACTTGCT
Source organism: Mirounga leonina (assembly GCF_011800145.1). Classification (NCBI taxonomy): domain Eukaryota; kingdom Metazoa; phylum Chordata; class Mammalia; order Carnivora; family Phocidae; genus Mirounga; species Mirounga leonina. Next base: position 15,900,555 of record NW_023270389.1, read on the forward strand.
TCTGTGCCCTTTTAGCAAATAGAGCTATATTGTCACTTTTATCATTATTGTTATTATTATTAGCCACAGTCTTATACTGATATCTCCAATTCAAATTTGACAATACATGTTTCTTACTCACCTACCCCATTCCACATTTGTGTCTCTTTACTTTCATAAGGAGAAAGCTGCTTTATTTTTTTCTTATTTTTCTTTTATTTATTTTTATAAAATTTGAGTATAGTTGGCACACAATATTACATTAGTTTCAGGTGTACAGCTTAGTGTTTTGACAAGTTAATACATTATGCTTTGTTCACTGCAAGTGTAGCTACTGTCTGTCCCATGACATCACTATTACAATATCATTGACTGTATTCCTTATCCTCTTTTACTCCCATGGCTTACTGATTCCATAACTGGAGGCCTTCACCCATTTTGTCCAACACCCCACCTCCCTCCCCTCTGGCAACCATCAGTTTATTCTCCGTACTTATAAGTCTAATTCTGCTTGTTGTTTGTGTACTCACATTTTTAGATTCCACTTATGAGTGGAATCATAATAGTATTTGAGAAAGCTGCTTTTAAAACGTATATACATATATATGCTTTCTCTTACTGTTCCCATATAATAATTTTGGAACTGTTACACAAATACCACTCCAACCCAAAACTGCTAAGTCCAAGATGTTCCTTTTTTGGTAGTTCTGTTTATCCTTAGAATGCTTCAGAGTATTTGTTCATGAGTTACTTGATTTAAGGTTTTTTTTCCTTCTGTTCTTATAGTCTTATTTTGGCATACAATTAGTTTAATTCTTTCTCTCTGCATTCAATGTTATATATTTTTCTTTTTCCATTTATTTCTTAAAATGTAAAACATATACATGGTTTACAATTTTTGAAAGGTACAAAAAAGTATGCTCAGAGAAGTTTCCCTTTCACCTCTATTGTATTTGTCCTTACTCCCACATCTTTGTTCCCAGTTTCTGGTTTTTCCTTACTGTGCTTCCATTAAGACTGTTCTCTCAGTCTCTGATTGTTTTCCAGGTCCAGAGTTTGTTTTGTTGGAAAAGATGTACTTACTTCTTAGCAAAATACTTATATCATTTCCCTTATGCATAGAGTGAGCAAGTATTATAATACGAATTGCTAAGTGGATGCTCCCGGAACAGTCTCTGCTCCTGACAGAATAAATATCACATCCCAGGAGGGATTGATGAGATTGCACAGGACTGGTGTTTCTAATCTCATAGCCATTAATCTCACCATTTTGGCCTGTGCTTATATAAACCATGAGTCAGGGAGAATGACTGTATCTTAAACTGACTTAATCAGGTGGTAATGCCAGTGTTTGTGGTTACAGATGTGCTATCTTTACTGGAGCCAATCAACACCAGTCCTGACATCTGATGTCTTCATCCCTGAATGCTTTGTTTTTTCCCTCATATCTCTCATGAAAGGAAAGCAGAAGCATTTTGCCTTCATATAGCAGAGACATGTCTTCTTTTGTTGACTTGCCTCAAGGTGATGCCAGTTCTCTGGCTTTTTCCTTACTATGCTTAAGTGCTATCTTGATCATCTTGATATTCAATGGGATGCCACACTGGTTCATTGCATTTATGGGATTATGCCAACTGGAACTGATGAGCAGGAGAGTGCAAACATCCTAGATACTTTAGTAAGACATGTGTTGCAAGAGATTGAGATATAATCTCAGTGAAAATCCATGGGGGCCATGCCAGCATTGTGAAGTTTCTCAAGGTTCTGGGATCTGTGGCATGTTGAGATGCCCTTTTGAAATGAGAGATAATTTGGTGTTTTTGAATCATCTACCACAAAAAAAGAGATGCGATAACAAATGGGCAACTCTGAATTCTAGATGTAATACGTATATCATTTGTTGTGTGACTCTGCCCTATTTTCTGGGCATTCCAAAGGCTGGTAGTTTTTATATGTCTCAGAGCAAGAAAGGGGTCCGCATGAGACATAGGACAAGCTACTCTTACACTTGGGGCATTATGAGTCAGAAGTCCCAAACGTCTGTGGTAGATCCTGTAGAGCCAGCTTCCACATTAGACTCCTGACTCAAGAATCAGACTCCTAGTGATTTTTAGGAAGAGGCCGTATCCTCTTCTGACAACACATTTTGTTTGTGGAAAATCAGCTCTTGTTTTCCTACCCGTACACAAAGTAACTATGCACCCCCAATTGCCCACTATAAACTGAGTATTATCTAGTCTAGTCAACCATAAAATTGGATGTGCACAGCAGCATTCTCCTGTAAAATGGAAATGGTACCTAAAAGACTGGGATGGAGCAGGCTCAGAAGGAAGGAGGACATAGCATGGGTAGGGAGCTGGGACTTCCATTGTAGCTGCTCACCCTATGTTGTGGATTCTGCCTTAACTCATGATTTTGATCAGACGGGGAGTTACCTACGACTCATGAACAGAAGAAGAAAAAATGCAGACCTGATTTATGGAACAGCGGTGAAGGGAAAACCTCCCAGTGGGAAGAACTTCCTGCAGCACCATGGTTTCATTGCCCTAAAAGATCCACTGTTCTTCACTTAGTTCAACCACGCTGCCCTTCACCCAATCTTCTGGCAACCACGGATTTTTTTTTTTATACCATCTCCATAGATTTTCTTTTTTTTTTTTTTTAAGATTTTATTTATTTATTTGATAGAAAGAGAGCATACGAGGAGGGGGAGCTGCAGACAGAGGGAGAGGGGAGAAGCAGGCTCCCTGCGGGGCTCGATCCCAGAACCCTGGGATCATGACCTGAGCCAAAAGCAGAGGCTTAACCGACAGAGCCACCCAGGCCTCCCTCCATAGATTTTCTTTTCCCAGAATTCATAATTAAAATAATAGAGTGTGTAGTTGGCTCCTTTCACTTAGCAATATGCATTTAAGATCCACCTATGTTTTTTCATGGCTTAATAACTCATTTTATTTTTTTTTAATCGTGGTAAAATGCACATGACAGAAAATTGACCATCTTGACCCTTTTAAGTGTACAGTTCAGCGCCATTAAATACACTCACCAGAAGTCTTTTTACCTTGCAAAATTGAAACTCTTTATCCATTGATAAAGAGTTGAACAATAACTTTCCACTTCCCCCTTTCCCCCAGCCCCTGGCAACTTCCATTCTATTTTCCATGTCTATGAATTTGGCCATTCTAGGTACCTCATAAAGTAGAACCATATAGTGTTTGCCCTTTTATGACTGGCTTATTCAGTAGCATCATGCTTTCAAGGTTCATCTGTGTTGTGGCATGTGTCAAAATTTTCTTTTTTAAAGACTGAATAACAATCCATTGTATTTATGTATTTTTTTATCCATTAATTTGTCAATGGATACTTTGGTTGCTTCTAACTTTTGACTTTTGAGAATAGCACTGCTATGAATATGAGCGTACAAATACCTGTTAGCCTGCCTAGCAGTTTCTGGTCATTACATGGATCATGCTTGCAGCGAACATATTTGTTTATCTTTTGTGAGTTACTGGGTATGTCTTTGTGGCAATTTTTACATATATTTGTATAAAGGTTATAGTTAAGTGCATGGGATTTTAACGTTTGCTATTTCTTATCTTGATCCCCTAAGTATCTCATACTTTTTTATGACTTGATCATTAAAACATGTCTTTAGTTTAAAAACCTCTGGATTGTATATTCCCATGGAGAGTTAGCAGCTGCAGGATCCAGAGTTTATTGTCTTTGGACATTTCTCTTTAAATTTCATTTATGTTCTATTTTTCTTCTCAGGATTCTGAATTTTGCTGATGTTTGCTCTTCATTTTTCTAACTTCTTAAGATCTTCTCTATAATCATTTTATATCTTTGCCCTTTTTCATCTCATTTTGTGTGATTTCTCCAGTCTAGCTATCATTTTCTGTATTTTTATAATATTTAATTCATACATAATGCTCTAATGATTTTCATATCTCTAATATTTTTTTATTATTTTCTCCAAATTCATGCTGAGCTTTGCCTGCTCATTTTTAATTCCCTCCTTTTGTTTTACAGCCATTGTATCTCTATTTTGAGCTCTCTCTCTCTTCATAGAAATGTTGTCTTTATTTTTTGTGACTATGCTTGATCATTTTTATAGTATCCTCTGGGAATTTCTCTTGTAATATTTGTTGTACCCTTATTTTGCTTAAGTTGATTTCTTTCATTTAAAACATTTGTTACGCTTTTTTCCTTTCAGATTATTTCTTATATTTGAGTGGGGTAGGCTATTTGCTCAAGGAGTATGTGTGTGTGTGTATACAGGGTGGGGGAGGGGCATAGGTCAGCAGTTCATTTCAAAGGTTATTTTTGGCAACAAATCTGAGTAGGGCCAGATCTTTTAAATACATTTTTTCCCCTGGGGTAGGTCTTATCTTGGTTTAGATGTTAATGAGGTCTCCATGGCTAATAACAGGGCCTGAAAACTATATTTTGTAAACTCACAATTGTCCTCAATTCTTTGACCCTCAGCCTGGTGGTATGCTTTAGCCAGAAATTTCATGTCAGCAAGATTTTTTCTTTCAGCTTTTCTTTCTCTTTCTGTTGCATCGAATTTAGTTTTTTTCAAGAACATTTTCTCTTTCTCCCATTGATCATCCTCCTCTTCCTAGTTTTGTTTTGTTTTTTGCCCTAGTCAAAGGATTAGTCATTAGAAGTTTTAAGACTAATGAGTTTATGCACATTTTTATCATGTTGTGGCACTTAGAATGTATAAAGAGCTCTTAGAACACAGGTTTCCAAGATGTATTTATTGAAGTTCTTGTTTGAGGTTCTGCTTCTTCTTTTGCTTCACTGAAGATGGGATTTTGTTTGGTTTTTTAAATTTTTATGTTCATATAAGTGTGTTTTAAGAAAGGAGGGCAAAATTAAAATAGATGGCATCTTTAACTGAAAGCTGTGTCAAGTGTTTAAAAAATGTTCACCTCAGTTCTCATATACTACCTCTTCTGATAAATGAAACAAGAGATGCATTGTTTGCAAATTAGGAGAGCCACAGTTTAATTGCTGAAGCTGACACCATTAAAATATAACATGGAGTTAAAATCTTAGATTCTATATTTTTGTGTTTTCTATGCTTTATACAAATTTTCTTTCAACGTGTTAGTAAAAAATCCTTTAATATGTGTATTAGAAATAATAAAATGCTCAAAAATGCTTTGGGATATTTTTACTGCAGTTGGAGTCTTCTTTTGCTTCTTGGGTATTTTCTGTGTCTCTAAGGCCTCTGATGAAAAAATTCCCTCATCAGGAAGTTAAAAGACGCTCCTGAGAACCTTGATAGAGCTGATGAACTAGAATCTTTCTAGGTAGCAGGGGTTCCTTAGAACCTAAAGCTTTAGGACTCCTTCTGACCACCCGTTTGATTTGCGTGCAGCCTGGGAGCATCTCTTAGGCTTTTCATAGTTTACCCCAAATGTATTGGAAACTTCTATAAAATCAAATCCCAGACTCTTAAGTTTGGCAATGGACAAAGTGACTTTATTTAGGAGGGTGGCTGGATTTTGCTTCACTCTTAACTACTATGTTTCTCCTTCATTTTGGGGATCTCTCACTGGTTTACTTGGTTTTTCATGGAATAGTCTGGCTCTGCTTTAGAATACTTATGTATCGTTTTACTAAGGCTAGGGAATAATGGAAAAATAGCACAGTGAGCAATAGAAAGGTAAAGAATCTGGTTTAAGATGAATTTATCCATTTTCAGCTCTCCCCCTGGTTCCCTGATTCCCTCCATGTAGCAGAGAATGTGTTTAGCCATTGTTCCTTAGAAGCAGACTAAGGAGTCTTCAAAGACCAAAGCCAAAAGGGAGAGATCCAGAAGCAGGTAGAGATTTCTTTTCCCAGTTAAAAAGAGCCACATTGTCAGTTCTGCATTCCTCTCTAAACTCCCTTATTTTCTTGTTCTTATTGATTCAGGAACATGCCTCCTTTATGAGCAACAAAGGAATGTTACCTAGCCTATTAACTCAAAAAGTTAACTATATCAGAGTATAGTGCAATAAATATGTATATAAGGGATATGTAATAAAGTGAAAGACAATATTATTTCAACATTCTAAGACTCATTGGGGGAAAACAACATTAACATCAAACACTGACATTTATTGAGTGCTTCCTCTGTCTAAGATGCATTATCTCATTTGGTCCTCAGAACAATGACATATGAGGTGGCTATTACTATTTCCTCTATCTGGCAGGCAAGGAAACTAAAGCTTAAAGAGGATATATATAGCTTGCCTGAGGTCACATAGCTTGTTAATGGTGGAGTCAAAAGTGTACCAGTCAGTTTGTGGGATTAAGCTATCCAAATTCTTGCAGCCCATCCCTAATTTCCCCCTTAGGGCTGGATATGTCTCTAACCTTCTGTATTTTTTTCAGTGTTTCTGCTGGAACTGGGCAAAACATGGATGAGCAGAAATAAAGCAGTATCATGGATCACCAGGAAAATACTCCCTATCCATGAGCAACTGCATCATGTGGGAGACTCTAGTCAATTTAGTGCTTAGTTAGTAGGCAAGTGTCACCAGACTTTTCACTGGTGTGGAACCCTGAAAAGAATTAGAATGGTCTTCTTCAGAAGCTAGGGGACAGAAAACTTGAATTGTTCAGCAGTGTCTTTTAATAAATTAATGTATCATTCTAAATAACCAATTTTTAAATCTTGTAGTAATGTAGCCTACATTCTTTAAAACTATACTAAATAATAATTATTTATTAAATAATTTTAAAGCTATATTTTATGGCTATATTAAATAATAATTATCACATGTCAAATAGTTAGATGTACCAGATACAAAATGTAGGTCAATAATGGGAGCTTACATTGAGCTGTGCTTCTTTATTTAATTAGATTATTATTATTATTATTTATATATATATTTTAAGATTTCATTTATTTATTTGAGAGAGAAAATGAGCAAAAGAGAGAGAGAGCATGAGGGGGTGAGGGGCAAAGAGAGAGGGAGAACCAGACTTCCCACTGAGCAGGGAGCCCAACATGGGGCTCAATCCCCAGGATCAGACGCTTAACCAACTGAGCCACCCAGGCGCCCCTAATTAGTTTATTATTATTATTGAGATCTATGCCCAACATGAGGCTTGAACTCTAGACCCTGAGGCCAAGAGTTTCATGATCTACCAAATGACTCAGCCAGGCCCCCTTATTTAATTAGTATTTAATGTTGAATTCTTTATGCTTGCCTCTTTTGATCTTAACAGGTTATTCTAAGAGGGATAAAAGAGCTAAGCAAGATTGATTAGATGATGAAATTAAGATGTGTACAAAAAAAAGAGAATGTACAGCCTGTGTTCACAAATAATATTTATATTTTTGACTGATTAGATAAGTAAACTCAGGAAACACTCAATTTGTTTTCTGTATTGTTAATTTTCATCACTAGGGAAGTTGAAGTGTTCTAAAGAAGAAATGCCAGTTTTTAACAAAGCCTTTCTGGAAAACATCTTTGAAATCATCACTAGTCCTTGCAGGTCTGGGTTCAGATAGAGTCGGCTGTGATGAAAATAAATTGATATACTGTAAAAAGGACTAGCAGGATAATTTATATTCAGCAGAAGCTCAAATACTAATTCAGAGAGAAGATTTCAAGATGAAATGTATCCTGGAGTTAAAAAAATCTAATTACCCTGACTACTGCATTTCTTAGCAAACCACATTTTACTTCTGTATCAGAGCTATGAAGGTAGTGTTCTAGTAGGGTTTTATGGAGTTCTTTTCTTTTTTTTTAATTAAAATCTACAAATTTTGCATATTCTTGAGAATAAAAATGATAAAATTTTCAGAAAGATTGATTCAGGGGCGCCTGAGTGGCTCGGTCGTTGGGTGTTTGCCTTCGGCTCAGGTCATGATCCCAGGTCCTGGGATCGAGCCCCACATTGGGCTCCCTGCTCGGCGGGAAGCCTGCTTCTCCCTCTCCCAGTTCCCTTGCTTGTGTTTCCTCTCTCACTGTGTCTCTCTCTGTCAAATAAATAAATAAAATCTTAAAAAAAAAAAGATTGATTCAGGGTGGTTATTTTTAATAAGTCTATCTGTCTCTCAAACTAGATTCTTAATTCATCTTTTATTCAGTAATTACAGTAATTACATGTGTTAAGTCTTATTAGACAAAATGTTGAAATAATACAATCTGAATATCAAGAAATAAAAATATATATCATTTGTGTCTTCTTATTGCATTTATTTTTTTTCTATATGCTAGTGGTATGCATTTTTACTTCTCATCTTCATGGGGTTCACAATCTCATTGTTTGCACATTTTGCTAATCCTTCAATTTACAATGTATTTTAGATGCCCTTGCCTGATAAAAGCACCTGAGCAAATTACAGCCAAGAGAAAAAAAACACATGTCACCATTGCAGGCTTAAACTATCATAATCTCTAACTTTTCTGACAAAGGAATTCTTGTCTTCCTTTTGTGCAAATATTTAATTGCTCAGGATAATCCGCTTTGTGTTGTCAGGAAGAAGGAAAATATAGTGCATTCTGAATATGACCTTCTTTATTAAATATTCTGCTAGCATCACTCATGGTTGCTGAATTGTACAAGCTGTTGAAATAGATCTGGAAGCCAACAAGGACCTTGATTATGAATAACAAGCTATGCTTTATTAGTCTTCCCAATAGCTACACAAATGTTCTTTTTCTCCCAACTTCTTGGAAGAAGAGCAGCATCAACAAAAAAAAGAACATCACCATTCGATTTTTAGTTTTAGTCCATTCTTATTATGTTAATCTTGTTGGCCACAAAGCAGTTTAATAATCTTTCTGCTTCCTTATAAAATTGTACTTCTTGAAATTAAAAGGTGAATACTAAAAGACTTAACACCTGTAGGATGAATGACTTGTTTAAATATATTTGTAAGGTGTTTTCATTAATTTTATTATATTTTAAGAGAAATTTCAGACTAGTAAGTGATAGTGATAACAAAGTAATGATTATGTAGATAGAGATAAAAGTATATGTTTTAAATCCAAATTCAGGCAAATGCTTAAAATGCAAACAGGAAATCATTATATCGAGATCATAGAAGAGAATATCTAGAGAAAACTCAAAAGCGAATTTAGCATCTAATTTAAGAATCAGTGAAGTTTTCAGCCTTGAGCTTAATCAGTAGAACAGCATAATGACTGAAGAAAGAACCCTCCACCAAGCCAGAAACAGAGGAGAGCAAGAAATAAAAAATAATAGGAAAGAAATAAACTTAGAAGAATCAAATTAAAAAGAGATCTAATGAGGGAAGGATTAAAGAAGAGAGAAGTAGAGAGAAGTTATGCAGTTATATATCTTTCAGGCAGGTAAAATATATACATTGGCTTTGCATTTTGAACACCTGTGTCTTTAGGGTAACCAAAAGAGATATGGTTAGATCTGGTTTATGTATTTTTATAAAATATTTAATTAAACATTAATATCAAGTTTCATTAATTGCATACCCCTTGTGTTAGATGCGGTTCCTCTGTATTATCCTTTTAATTGTTACTGTATATGTATATCCAATAAGCTATCCCTTTTATTGGGTATGTCTATCTAGTTAACATACATGTATATGTGAATTAGTTTTGTATTCCTTTTAGTGATTATGTGTATGATGGCAGAGTAGCTATAGATTATGCCAGAAATCAGGAGACTTAAATTCAAGTTCTGCCCATTATTTACTATATTTGAAACAATGGGTGTTATTTCTCTACTGTAAAATGGAAATAGTAATACCAGCTCCACCTACTCGGGAAAGTTAAGTAGTTACGACCATTAGTGGACATCTCTGTCTTCCCTTACAAACCTGCCTCCCCTGCAAAACTGACATCTGCTCATACTCTCAACTGCCAGGGTCCACATATTCTTTACTAGCCTATGAAAATATTGTTTGTCACACTAGTCAAAGATTCCGAGATTCATCTTTAAAAACAGTTTAATTTCTGTGAAATTAAGATGTATTTTATCACGTGTGGGGGCTTATAATCACTGTTGGATAGTCAACAGCCATGGCTTAGCGGTTATCGTATGCATGAACTTGGCTCCTGATTAGATGAGAGTCTTGGAGTTTCAGTCCACAAACCTTTTTAGAACCATTTCAAGAAGACTTTATGTGTTTCACATTGACACCTTCTGGTACGATTAAAAAAGTGACAGCATCAGAACTTGGAAAGTTTGAAGAAAATTCCATTGCCAATTCGTTTAATGATATTGTGTGAAAAACATAGACATAAATGGTTCTGAGTTGCAAAGTTATTCAAAAGAGTTGAACTCAGAAAGTCATGCTGGAAACATTCTAGCCAGTTCATTTTGCTTTCCATTTTCCTTTTTATACATGCACAAGAGTGATGTATAATAAAATTGATGTGTAAGAAGGCCCACTATAGATTTATTTTTTTTAATTTTTTAACCAATAGAATAAATTTATTTATTTACATTCATTCATTCATTCATTCCAGAAATAAACGCAAATGATTTTAGACAAGGTTGCTAAGATCATTCAAAGAGGAATGAATAATCTCTTCAACAAATGGTGTTGAGACGACAGGATATTCATATGCAGAAGAATGAATTTATATGCAACATCACACCATCTATAAAAATTCACTAAAAATGAATCAATGACCCAAATACAAGAGCTAAAACTATTAAACTCTTAGAAGAAAGAATAAGTATAAATCTTGATGATGCTGGATTGGCCATGGATTCTTTTTTTTTTATTATGTTATGTTAATCACCACACATTACATCATTAGTTTTTGATGTAGTGTTCCATGATTCATTGTTTGCATATAACACCCAGTGCTCCATTCAGTACGTGCCCTCTTTAATACCAGGCTAACCTAACCCCCTACCCCCTCCCCTCTAGAACCCTCAGTTTGTTTCTCAGAGTCCATAGTCTCTCATGGTTCGTCTCCCCCTCCGATTTCCCCCCGCTTCATTTCTCCCTTCCTACTATCTTCTTTTTTTTTTTAACATATAATGTATTATTTGTTTCAGAGGTACAGGTCTGTGATTCAACAGTCTTGCACTGTCATGCATTTCTAACTCCTTTTGATGGCTGTATAATATTCCATTGTGTGTGTGTGTGTGTGTGTGTGTGTATGGTAGGTATATATATATATATATATATATATATATATATATATATATATACACCACATCTTTATCCATTCATCTGTCGATGGACATCTTGGCTCTTTCCACAGTTTGGCTATTGTGGACATTGCTGCTATAAACATCGGGGTGCACGTAGCCCTTCGGATCCCTACTTTTGTATCTTTGGGGTAAATACCCAGTAGTGCAATTGCTGGATCATATGGTAGCTCTATTTTCAACTTTTTGAGGAACCTCCATACTGTTTTCCAGAGTGGCTGCACCAGCTTGCATTCCCACCAACAGTGTAGGAGAGTTCCCCTTTCTCCACATCCCCGCCAACATCTGTTGTTTCCTGACTGGTTAATTTTAGACATTCTGACTGGTGTGAGGTGGTATCTCATTGAGGTTTTGATTTGGGTTTCCCTGATGCCGAGCGATGTTGAGCACTTTTTCATGTGTCTGTTGGCCGTTTGGATGTCTTCTTTGGAAAAATGTCTGTTCATGTCTTCTGCCCATTTCTTGATTGGATCATTTGTTTTTTGGGTGTTGAGTTTAAGAAGTTCTTTATAGATTTTGGATACTCACCCTTTATCTGATATGTCATTTGCAAATATCTTCTCCCATTCTGTCGGTTGTCTTTTGGTTTTGTTGACTGTTTCTTTTGCTGTGCAAAAGCTTTTTATCTTGATGAAGTCCCAATTTTTAAAATGAGTAAAAAATACAAGTCTCAAGTTGCAGGTAACATTGTGTTTAATTGGCAGCTTTTTAAATTCTGTGGTGGTATATTAAATAATAGTGCATCTAACAACTGACAGTATCTAGGACTTTACGTGATGCATGGATTTCCTAAGTGGATTTCCTAAATCAAGTCTCATGCTTCAGAAATTTCTTTCCTCCCATATCTGTTGAGAACACTCTTTCCTAGACTCTATTTCTCCTGGGCATTCCTGTTAGTAGATTAGTCAAATTAGACATTGAGAGCAGCCCTGATAGCTTCACAGGAAGTAATGACTTCATGTACTAATAGACCAACATAATATATCTGCATTTTATCAATGATTTTTGGAGCCCAGAAGCCCAAGAGTATGATTCTAATGATAGTTACCTCAAGGAAAATGATCGTTGCATGCTGAGACCAACAATGGCTTGTCAATAACAGCAATTCTCAGTTTTCTCCATGTGCTCTCTTCTGGGCTCAGTGAGGGAGGCTCTTTTTATTGCTATTGTTATTTATTACTCTGTTTATATAATAATACATGTATAATGTGGAAAATATGGAAAATTCATAAATGTAGGAGAAAGGGCAGAATGTTCATAATCTTACAAAGAAGACATCTATAGTTTACATTTGCTTATATTTCTTTTCTGTCACTTTGTTGTTTTTAATATATTTGTGGTCATGTGTGTGTATAATAGTGTTTCCTCCTTTTTTCACCTAACACTAACAGTTTATTTTGCTATTCAATTCATAGTACACATTATTTGAATGTCTGTACATTCAATCAAGTACATAGACTTCCTTTCCCTATGGTGACAAATTAGGCGTATTTTTTAATTTGTACATCTTTAGTAAATATCTTTAAACACAAACCATTTTTTCTTGCATAATTTCTAATAATTTCTTTAAGATAAACACATGGATTCAGAATCCATTGTCAAAAAGGATGACTTTCTTAAAGGTTTTATGTTTTTAGGGCCACCTGGGTGGCTCAGGCATTAAGCATCTGCCTTCAGCTCAGGTCATGATCCCGGGGTCCTGGGATCAAGCCATGCATCGGGCTCCCTGCTCAGCGGGAAGCCTGCTTCTCCCTCTCCCACTCCCCCTGCTTGTGTTCCCTCTCTCGCTGTCTGTCTCTTTCAAATAAATAAATAAATAATGTTTTTATCACCAAATTCCTTTCTGAGAGCTTTAAGATCCATTTGTAGTCCTAACAGCAATGAATAAGTGGACATGAGCATATTTTCCATCAAACATGAAAAAAATAATTTGCCTTATATATTTTCTTCAAGATTCTTAGATTTTCTATCAATATTAATAAGACCCTGATGCAATCAGGGGATAGCCTGGCCCAGACAAGCCTGTGGCAAAACAAAGCAAAGCAAATAAGCAAACAAAGCAAAGTGAGACACACACAATATGATGGATAATAGAATTTGGACAATGTAAGATTAAAAGAATCCAAAGGAAATCAGGTGGGGATTATAATGGCCATTTTTGGCTAAGAATTCCACAGTCATTAAGTGTGAAGGGAATTGAAAATTGAGAGCTTTATGTATATAATATCTGTGGTGTGTATTTATATGTCTGCATATATTGCATAATATGGTGCTAATGTAAATATCCATGTCTGGGCCGAGATAGCACTCTTTTCTGTCATAGCTTTCTACTCATAGAAGAGTGTCCACAGATGTGCAATTTTTCCAAGTTCACTTTGAAAATTGAGTCTTCTGGGGACACTCACAATTGCAATGTGTTTGCCAAAGGTTTTCCCACTAATCATTTATAACCCTGGGGGATCTTTCACTATTTACATGGCCATTACTTGGGGCCTTTTTTTTTCTGAGCACATTGTATTGCACGGGCTGCATTGAAGGGACAATTAAATGTTATTACTTTAGATGGGAGCAAGACCTCTGTGATTGAGGCACAACGTGTGCATTGTAACATTTTGCCTAAGCTATTAAACGTCCTCCCTGACTCACAGAGATCAGCCTTTCTAAGGTTTATCACTTAGATTACGCTCCCATGTTGGTTCCATTTACCAAAATCCTAACCTAGTTTGTGATCCATAAAGAAAATGCATCAATTAATCTCCTTAAAAGAGGTTATTAGTATTTTAGGTGCATAGCCTATTAATCTGATTGTTTCCCCAAATCTTTCCATTATCTCAATCATACCTTTGGCATTTTAACATATCTGTAGATAATTATATATATGTATATATTCTACACATAATACCCATATGTATACATGGATATGTTATACATATATATCTTTCTGTATGTATATATTATACATATATATGTGTATACTATACATATATTTATCTTTCTAATCCATATCAAAATTTTGGTTACATAATTGCAAAATTTAAATTTTGAATCTATTCTTTTCCACCTACTATTTCCCTTCTGCCTACAAAACATGGCAACATCTTCTCTTGATTCTGGTACATTTCTTACTAATGTATTCCCTACCAACAATTTATTGAAGACATTTATGAGAAAACAAGAGTCTGATTTTTCACATTCACTAGTATTACACATCATATGCAATCTAACTTGTATATTCACTGTTCTTCTCAAATTACTCATTCCAACCTCACTATTGATTCTCTAATTGGAGAAAAGATTTTTCTCAGTCTTCATTAAATTGATCTAACTTAAAAACACCTACTCTTTCTTAAAATTTCTTTTTACCTTGATCTTGGAGGTACCGCACTTCGTAATTTTAATTCCACCACTCCCTAATCTCCTTTAAGATTATACATAACCTTAAACATAAAGATCAGTGCAAAACCTCCCTGATCTTCAGATCTGGAGTTCTCATCCTATTGCAATAACCTGAATAAAATCAATTTCCTTATTTGTGTGTTCTCTGTCTTTGACAGTGTCTTAGAATAATCTCTCCCAATTTGTTTCCTTCTACTTTGTGTAGATTTTGTGTGATCTTGCACTCTCCAGACCCTTCATCTACCTGACTCTTAAGTTCTGTCTGGTTCGGCTGAAACTGTATTCCGTTTTAAACTACAATGTTACCTGACTCATCAAACCCTTTCAAAATTCTCAACTTCCATCAAATGGTACCTCTCTTTGAAACTCCAGTTATATACTTTCAACAGCTTACTGAGTCTTTCCAGGTAAACATGAATTTATTCTTCAAATTCAACATGTACCAAACCAAACTCATCATTTTCCCCCTCCCCACTCTATCTCGATCTTCCTCCTATATTTTCATTATTGGTACCTGGCATTCCCCAAACAGGAAACTGAATATATCTTTGACTCTTCCCTTACATCCAATATCCAATTAATCACACTCTCCTCTTTATTTCCTCTCTTTGCTGATTTCATTCAGATCTTCATCATCTCTCACTTAAAAAGCTGCATAAATTCAGACTTGCTTCCCACTACCTTAGATCATAATCTCCCTACAAATCATTCTTAGCAGTGTTACTAAAATTGTCTTCAAGAATGTAAATTTGATCATGTTCTCCAGTTATAAAAAGATAGTATCAAATTCCTTAACTTGGCACTGAGGAGTCTTTGGAATGTGGACCCAGCCAATCTCTCCAAACTCTGATCCTCCAAACTCAATCTGTGTTCCAAAAAATAAATGTCAAAATGCCAAGCTGCCTGCCATGTCTCACAGATATTCCCTTTACTCATGCTCAAGTTCTAACACTGGCTGGAATACTCATTCCCTTTATATCATCCGGATTTCTTTTAAACTCCATCCAAACCTTTCTTCCCGAAAAGTTTTCACGTAGACATTTCCTTTTTAATCTTGAGTTATGTATTCCTCCTATATTCTCTTATACCATTCATATCATACCACATTACAATCATTCAATTGTTTCACCCATGCGAGGTCTCTATACAACTTCAGAAGTGAATAGGTCCACTCTAATTATTTCTATATTCCTAGAAACCAATACAGTGCCTTGCAATTCCCATTTATGGCTCCTGGAGGAAATTGTGTTCAGACCTCTTCCCTGCCACTTGCAACACTGCGAGAACTTCGGAGTTGAAGTTATCTAGCTCCCCTCCAGGCCTTATTGGTTCATGATTATCTTCATGGGGATGTTGAAAACAAACTGTATCCCAAACATTTGTTACTTTGATGGGAAAAGTCATCAACTATGATCTGTACATTTGTGTATTCCCCCAACCCCAATTCATAAGTTGAAATCTTAACCCTCATAGTGATGGTGTTAGAAAATGGGGCCTTCGGCAGGTGATGGAGTCATGAGAGCCAGTTCTCATGAATGGGATTAATGCTCTTAAGAAAGGGTCTGAAGAAAGCTCCCCTGCCCCTTCAGCCATGTGCAGTTTCAGTGGAAAAATGACAGTGTATGAGGAAGTGGGCTGTCACCAGACTCCAAGTCACCAGTGCCTTGGTTTTGAACTTTGCAGCCTTCTCCTAACTGATTCTGGGATCTTACAAATGCTAAAACCTGAGGATCCCTTGAAATGTCAATGGTTTCCTCAACTTCTTAGAGTGATTCCGTAAATTGGGGGAGAGATTCCATAAATTGGGGGAGGCATATCTGATCTCGGTTTCTCTTGCCTCTGCTTACATGGAGTTGGTCAGGGAGGTTATGAGTGGAATGGGTGTTGATAAGAAAGAAGGGTATGGCTAGGGACTATATAGGTGGTTTTGCATTTTTATAGATTTAATGAAAAATTTAAAAACAACCCCATAAGAATATTTTTTCTAGTAACTCCATCAAATTACATATGTGTGCATGCACATACACACACACACACACATTGCTTTCACCCTATATCCTGCAAAATAATAACTCTAAACATTTTTCATGAAGGACACATCCATCTCCACTGTATCTTCATTAAGACTCCATCATGTGAACACACAATGATTGAAGCAATGGACAAATCAGCTCTCTCTAACCCCAAAGACTCTCCTCTGACCAAGGGCTATGGTAACAGTAGGTTCAATTTATTCTACCACATTTCAGAATCATCACACTCTGGTGTCTATCTTATTCTTTGAAATTCTCTCTGCATATATCCCTATTACAGGCAAACCTATGTTATCATTATCTTCCAAATATATTCCAAATATATTATTTGGTCTTTCTTTTTTTATTTTTTAAGATTTTATTTATTTATTGACAGAGAGAGACACAGTGAGAGAGGGAACACAAGCAGGGGAAGTGAGAGAGGGAGAAGCAGGCTTCCCGCCTAGCAGGGAGCCCAATGCGGGGCTCGATCCCAGGACTCTGGGATCATCACCTGAGCTGAAGGCAGACGCTTAATGACTGAGCCACCCAGGTGCCCCTTATTTGGACTTTCTTAATCTGGCCCCCTGACCCCCACTCCCCAGACCATCTCTTGCTATCCTTTTTATTTGCCCCACATTTCTGAGTGCTCTTCTTTGCAGAGTTGGTCACAGAAGGGATATCAGCAAAATCTTAGAGGTAAAAATCTTTCCCCAAGC
The DNA here is from genome assembly GCF_011800145.1 of Mirounga leonina. Lineage (NCBI taxonomy): Eukaryota > Metazoa > Chordata > Mammalia > Carnivora > Phocidae > Mirounga > Mirounga leonina. Next base: position 15,917,824 of record NW_023270389.1, read on the forward strand.
CTTGCTATATAACATCTGAAGTTATATAGAGCTGTCAAAGTGGACCAGGATGGGCCCACTGCGGGTTTGCTGGCAGAGTCAAGCATGGAATTCACTGAAATAGAAAATTACCTTTTATCTAGAAAGAGGGTTATATGGGCTAAAATCAGAGCTCAGAACATGAGCATAAGAGTTCACAGAGGTAGGGCTTTTTCTGGAAGAGAGAACAGCTAAGTTTGAAAAGGAAAAGAAAGAAGAGAGAGAGAAATATACATATTATACATATGAAATATGTATAAAAAAGAAAAAGACATGTATCTTATATCAGATATATTTTATAATATATAATATAAAAGTAATAACATATATTATATGTATGTTCTATCTATTATCTATCTATCTATCTATCTATCTATCTATCTATCTATCTATCTACCAAGAGAAATCCACCTTTAAGAAAGAGGGACCTTGTGTCAGTGCTGTGCTTTGGGAAACAATGCCTGAACATTACTGTTGTGACTTTGAAACTCAATTTTCATGATTCTCTGAAGCCTGTGCTGACCCTTGAACCAGCAAGAATATCCTCTCTGAGAAACAAGACTGTGAAGGTCAAGCTACATTTTCAAAATGTCAGGATGACCCGAAGAAGTGGAAGTAGCCTATTCAAACTTTAACTTTATATCAAGTTGGCATTTAGAAACGAACATACCTCATGTGTGTCTGACAAGAATCTGGGGGGAAATTTAAGGTGGACTCAAGTCTTCCCGTCATGGAATATGGGTGTTTAGATGATAACATCTAAAAACTAAACTAAAATAAAGCTAGCGTAACCCAATAGTGGTGCAAAAATTAAATAGGGGAATGTCAAAACTACATGGAGCTAAAATATGAGAACAATTTCAGCTTCCACCTGAAGCACAAAGGAAAAGCAATTAATAAAACCATTTCAATAACTCCTCCAGCTAATGAAAGAAATTGCTTACCAAGTGAGAGATACAACTTCAGTAAAAAATTGAAAGGTGGTTGACCTGGTATAAAGGTATAAATCACACTGCAAGGAAGTGAGATTTTGAGGGAAAGATGCCTGCATAAATATTCCTGTGAAGTAGGAAGCAGTGAAGATGCCATTATGTCAATAGAACCGACCTTTACCATTACAATGCTAGGTTCAAGAATTTTAAAAAGTAGTTCTTCGTCTTCTTTTTTTTTTTTTTATATAATGTGAACTTAACAGAAGAGTCTGCGTTTGATAACCATGTTATTGCAGAAGCAGTTTCTTTTGAGAATTTAAAACAAAAACGTTACAGGTGAAATATTATAGGTCAGGCCTAGTGTTCAAAGCAGAGGAATCTGGTCTATACTAGAAGAAAATGCCTTGGAAAAGATGTCTATTCAAGGAGAAGCAGAAGGCAAGGTTGAAAACAACCAAGATTTATTTTTGTGGAAATACAGCAGACATTTGGTTACTTTTGGCTCATCCAATCCCATTATATTAAAAATTAAGGAGAAAACCCTCTTTTGCATGTATATATAGTCTAATGGAAATAAATTTTATTGTGGTACAACTCCTTTCTTTATTTCATAACATTTTCATGGTGGAATGGGAAAAAGCATCTTGCTTTACAAATCTTCAGCTTAAGATTATGTACATGATAGATTTTTCTACATCTGTGGTGAGAAAGATATATGTTTTAGTGGTTCTCATAAATTTTGGGATTACCAAATTCCTCAAGATATAGTTTTCAATGATCAGTTTGTCTGAAAAAAGGGAAAACTGATTCCTGATGAAGCAAATCTGTCTAAAGTCAAAATTAATAGGACCATTCAACAGTAATACCAATGCTTTGGTAAAAGGCTGAATTTCTGAAAGATGGTAAGGGGACCAGTGGCCTTGAAGGTGTTCGATTTTGTTGTGCTCGAATATGGACATTTTCTGAGCAAAGCAACAACCATATGACCTTCTGTGCTATAGAGGAGTTTGGAGAAGCATCGGTATATAAGGAATGTTTTTCCTTAGTTAAGCCTTGGCAAGTTCATCTATAAATGTCAGTTAAGGGATGCCTGGGTGGCTCAGTTGATTAAGGGTCTGCCTTCAGCTCAGGTCATGATCCCAGGGTCCTGGGATGGAGTTCTGCATCAGGCTCCTTGCTAAGCGGGGAGTCTGCTCCCCCCTCTCCCTCTGCTCTTCCCCCTTGCTCCTACTCTCTCTCTCAAATAAATAGATAAAATCTTTTTTTTTAAAGATTTTATTTATTTATTTGACAGAGAGACACAGCGAGAGAGGGACCACAAGCAGGGGGAGTGGGAGAGGGAGAAGCAGGCTTCCCGCTGAGCAGGGAGCCCGATGTGGGGATCGATCCCAGGACCCTGGGATCATGACCTGAGCTGAAGGCAGACGCTTAACGACTGAGCCACCCGGGCGCCCCAATAGATAAAATCTTTAAAAAAAATATCAGTTACACTGTTTTATGTGAAGCAATCCTAGGCACCACCAACTGCTTGAAGAAGTGACTTTAGAACTATGAACGAGTTGCAGTCAGTGTGGAATCAAGCTGAAATATTAAGCATGTTATTAGACTCACTACATAAAAAGAATTTATCTCAATGTTGAATAAAATCACTAATAAATGTGAACTATAGATATCCATCGGAAGCCAAGTGGCCCGAGCTCACTTGATAGTTACTTTTAGGTTGTTCAGGAAAACAAAAGGAAAAGAAAGGAGAAGAAAGAGAAAAAGAAAAAGAGAGGCAGCAGCAGCATCCTTGCAGTTCTCGAATGATCTGTCCCTGCCTCCCCCCACCAAGGGACCAAGGCTTTAAAAAAAAATAAAATAAAAATGAATCCACAGGAAAGAAATGACATTCTTGGATGTCTTGGCAATGCCATATTGCAGTTAAAGTTCCTAAACACATACGATCAAATAACGTATTGATCTTGTCATGGAATATGTTAGTTTGTAGTCTTCCAGTGCCCAGCAGACCAGACTTTAAGAAGCATCGCTTTGAAGAATATATTTGTGGGGATAAGGTTTTTCCTGTGTTAGAGATTTACTTGTATAATTACAGAGTTAATTTTAGAGAAAACTTCTAACATCTTATAGCACGTAATTATCCAGATTTTATATGAAGGTGTGTGTTTCTCATCACTTTGTTGGCATATCCAAATAGTACGGAGCTGACATTTTGGGGCATGTAATGTTATTTAGGTAACTGTGTTATGTGACAGAAGAGAATTAAATACCTTCTTTTATAGCTTAAATTTATGAACTAATTTATATGATAGTACATTGTGGCTTACAGTTTGGAAAGACCGAATTTTAATTATAACCAGAAGGGAATCTGATTAAGAAAGGATGATCTTGATATACTCAGCAAGGATAATAAATAGCTTCTCATCCCATCAGCATTAAAAGAGAGTGTCCATAACAACACAACACTTCATCTGACAGCTTATAATGAGTCTGTAAGGTTCTCACCCTGTCTAAAAGCTTGTAGCGGTTTTATATTATCTCAAATTTGCTGCATTTCTACACAAATAATTCTCTAATTGCTGCATAAATTTACATTTTAAGCTTAACAGCAACTTAAACAGCTTCTAAACACCATTGATATGCAGGATGGTATCTAATGCTACATCAAGACAACAAAATATTTCTTGAGGCTCAGAAAATTATCCATCCAATTATATCTATAAATTTATCATCTCAAACAATTATTGAGGCAGAGCTATTTAATCTTTGATTTTTTTTTCTTGAATATATCATTCCTACAATAGATAAGTGTTATTAGGAGTTCTACTCTAAAAAACAGTAGATTTAGGGTAACAAACCATATATATGTATATTCATTCGAGATCTTCAATATTTTAAAATTTTAGTTGTCTAAAGGAACCTGTACTACTATATTTAACTAGATAATAATTCGCTTTATTTATGAAAAATATGCACACAGACTACCTTTGGACAAATTCAAGTTGTAGGACAAAACCAGCTTTAAGAGAAATAGTGAATAACCTTGAGCATACATTTTCTTCATCATAAATTAAGATACTAATGCATTCTAAAAATGTAGAGAAATTTGGTTCATGGAATGAAATATATTTTAGCAAATCATTGTTATTCTTCTCAATATCAAAATAGTTATAATATGTATGTAGATGCATGCGCATACATGTTATATATAGGCAATTTAGTCCCACTCAATAAGCAAGTCTTTTTTCCTAATGTATTTGCTGTACTTGTAATGGAATTTATATAAAGTTATAGCAGAATAGCTTATGTAAAGTTCTTCTTTGTTCTAAAGTCTCTTATCCTGGTCTTCATTTAATTATATACATTTTTCTCCCAATGTTTAAGGCCCAGAATATAGTATCTCCTTACATACAATGTTTTTATCTATTGCTGTACTTACAGGGTGAAATAAAAGAAATTCTGATGATCAATTCAAGCTATTTTTATTACTTTAATTATTTTTCCTTTTATGGAAAATATAATCTTACCCTTTACAGCAAAGCTTTTTAAAGGTAGTTGTTGCCTCCTGGTTAGTCTTAAACTGATTATACTAAGCCTTCAGGCAATCCCAATAAAACATCTCTCATTGAGGTTATCATTGATTTTAGCTCCTAACTCAAGGGTCACTTTTCAGTTCTTAATTCATCTGAATAGTTTGTTTAATTCCATTTTCTATCTCTCCCTTGGAAGTCCCCTCTCCTTTTGCTTTTATATGACACTGCTCTCTTTCACTGAAAAGAGACAATGTTCCTACTTGGTGACATTTGAGGACATTTACTGATTGATCTGTTCTTCAAATGATGCTGTTGCATAAAGCTCAGTTCTTAAAATACTTCACTTCTTACATACTCTTCAGAAATCGTATCTGCTGTCTTGGCTTTAATTACCATCCCCAAGTGGATAGCTGATCACTTCTTTAGTAATCAGGAAGACTAGGCTTTTTGTAGTAATAAGCTAGCTCCCCATCTCTCTATGTCTTACCCCAATAAAGGTTAAAGAAACAGAGGAGCTAGGGGTCAGTACTCTTTATAGTCACTCAAAGGAAGTGGTGAGTTACATACTGTGTCTTAAAACATCTTTGCAGATGTAGCATAGATCAATGCTTATCACATTTTACTGTCACGGCCTTGCCTTACCACAGGAAAAGAGCGGGAATATTTGTGAATAGCTCTAATGCTGTCATATCCTGTAACTTCTATTTCCTGCTTAGATCTTAAGACTTATATATTGCTCTGTCTTTTGGAAACCTATATGAATTTGAAACATGTACTACATCAAAAACTAATGATGTACTATATGTTGGTTAACTGAACATAATAAAAAAATAAATATAGGAAAAGAAAAGAAGAAAATTAAAAAAATAATGAAACATGTATCTAAAATGGGACTCTTACCTTTTCACTCACATTAGAACATCTCCTTTTTATTTCCTGTCTCAATGATGGCATTTATTGCCTGTGTGTTTGCTTAGGTTAGAAACCTAGGAAACCATCCTTGATTTGCCATCAGAGTGATCTATATAAAATTAGCTTTCCCATACAAAGTCCTTTACTTTGACATATCTTATAAATAAAATACAATTTAAAAGTAATTACTCTAGCAAACAAGGGCTTTCATTATCTTGCTTGAGTTATCTTAGAAAACTAAAGACCTACCACTATATAATTTGCAACTTACCCTCTTGCCAAATTGAACTATGGATTCTCTCTAGTTTCTGAAAATTTCTCATGTTATTTTTTTGCCTTTGGCATAAAGGTCTAGAAGATCTTTCTCAGGACTGTTTTGAACTAATTCCTGCTGGCCTTTCTAGACTCAACACATACTATCTTCTGTGGTTAACCTTCTCTCACTTCAGATCCCTCATCCAATCTGGGATACACACAACACACTCAATTCACCTCCTCTCTCAAATTTTGTTCACCTATATAGTCATTTGTTAATCACAAATATTTTTTGAGTATCTGCTATAGAAATGATCCTTAGCCTCATAGAGAAATAGGCAGAATTAATTAGGGGTGAGTGAGGGAACACACAGTAAAGCTTGATAATTATGTGTCATTGTACCAGTTTTAAGGAAATAAAGAGTTATGTGATGGAGAGTATCTGGTAGTGTGTTGGGGGGCTATTTAATGATCAAGAAGCAGCTTCTTGGAGGAAACAATAGTTGAAATAACAATAGAAGGAAGAGCCAGCTTTATTAAAAAAAAAAAAGTAACAACAACAACAACAAGAAAACAAGGCCAAAGGTGATGAGGCAGGAAAGGCCTTGTTCAAGGAACAAGATGGAGACCAGTGTGTTAGCAAGAAAGAGAAAGGTTTGAGATAACTCTAAAGTGATAAGCTGAGCAATATTATGTAGTGCCTTGCAGGGTAAAATGAGCTTTTCTTAAGAGAAATGGAAAGCCCTTTGAGTGCAAATTTAAAAAAAAAAAAGAGAGAGAGAGAAAAAAAAAAGAAATTCCTGGATTTGTAACCAGCCTGTTTTCCTATCTTTTCTCATTTCTTCTCCTTCTTTTTTTCTCCTCTTTCTCCTCCTCCTCCTCCTTCTTCTTTTTCTTTTTTTTTAAATAAAGTAGATTTACCATGAGGCATTTCTCCAGCTGGTCATTTACATGAGCTTAGAACTGAATGGCTTGTGAGTTTGAGGTAAGATCGTAAGATCAGAAGTAAAGGAAATTTACTCTTCAAGGATAAGTGTGAACTTAAAAATGAAGGAATTCAGCAGAACAAGTCAGATTAAGAAGGAATGAATAAGAGAATGTTTAGTGATGTGGATGCACTGAATGGAGAAAAATCCCCACTTATAATACACGAAATTTGATTGTATATGCTCCTTGAAGGAGTAGATTTTGTCTATGGATTATTGCATCTTTTACAGTTTCTGGTTTATATGCAAGCACTAAAAAAAAGCTGTCGAATTAAATTTGGAGATCATAGGGGTGAATAAGGATGCTTGGCTTGATTTGATCTTAATTTTAAAGAAAATGGAGGTAGCTTCACAAGTAAAAAGAGGCTATAGTTTGATCATCTGATGTTCAAGGGGAAAAGTCATGCAAAGAACAAAGCAATCAGCACAAAACAGCTTAAAGAATTTTTGCACTCCTGTTAAAAATTAGAAAAGTGAATTAGAAAACAGTTTGCTGAGGCTAAAATAAAATTAAATGAAGTGGAATAAGCAGTAAATGAAATAAAAAATGGTAAAAGGATCTTCAAGTTGATGAACATAGATTACGACCAATCAAACGTGACTGAAGTATGTGAAGAGAGAAAAGAGTCTATTATTGAAAAGTTTAAAATTATTTTTAAAATGTTAATTTCCCCTTTCAATCTGATAAACATTATTACTTAAATATTCTGCATTCTTATGAAAAAGGAAGATACGTGGGTTTTTGATATATATGGCAACGTTAGCCTGCACCAAAAATGAAGGTCTTTAACTAGTAAAATTGTCCTCATTTTAGCAGTCATGATTTTTTAATCTTTTGCTTGTTCAATTTATTTTTTAATCCCTCTACTTCAAGAAATTGAGATTTAGCTTTTGCTATTGGTTTTCTAGGGAGCAGGCCTTTATTGGAAAAAATCAGCAAAAATATTTGAACCAGCCATTTAGCAATCAAGATAATTTTCTTTCTCTCTCTCTTTTTTTTCAGGAGGCAATTGAAAGATAAAGGGTCCAATTCATTACACAGTGCTTGAGCATATAATTGGAATCACATACCTTTTCAGCATAAGAATTATCTTATTCATTGTGGGCTTTATTTCTTAATTGAAAGAAAACAACACAATTCAAGTAATGATCATAGTTTCTTAATATTTGTTTAAAGAACAAGTCACTTAAGAATCTAATTTATTGGGAGAGACATCTCTGTGGTATGTTTGTGTAGATGTGCATAGAGAATAAAAACTACTTAGAATAATAACACTCTCTCACATTCATTCCCTGTTTTTTTCTCTCTAAAATAAGTACTTCAGTAATTTGACTCTATTAACTTAAAATTTCTAATAATATGCTTAGGGACTGAACTAAAGATTCCCTTATGTTGCATATGAAGGAATGTAATTTCTATACCATTATTTTTAAATTTTTCTAAATATAAAAATATACGCTTACTTAGTAAGAAGAGTGTGAACCCACATAATCTACAAGCAACTGCTCTTGACGTTTGCATAGCTCTCCTTCTAAACATTCATCTATGTATTTACAAATAAATGTGATTAATATTGATTAAACAATCTCGTATCTGCTTTTTCACTTAACAGTTTCTCATGTAAACAATGGTTATTTCACAATCTTTGCAAACACAGTTCTAATGGATGCAACATATTTCAGTTTTATAGTTTTGTAATGACCTCTTTAACTATGCTTCCATTGCTGAACATTTCATTTCTACTCTTTTATTTTATAAATAGTCCTAATATAATAGCTGTACATATAAAGCCTTGACCTTCTATATTAGACAAGATTCACTCTTTTATTTGCAAATGCCATAAACAAACTCAAAGTACTTTAAATTAAAACAAAAACCAAAACTAGTGTGTTGAAAGACAGTTTGACAATTTGATGGGTTACAGAATATAAAGTTTTCCAGAATAGAAAGGATTCTAAAACACCTGGGGCTCATGACTCAAAGAAACCATGGTAGTCCTTTCTGGATTTTTTGTTTTGCATAAAGCTATACATTAACTTTCCTCTTCTCTCCTTCCTCTGCTAGTGTTGGGTACATAGAGCATAGATGTTGTACCTGCTCGGCCTCTTAATATCTTTAATCACTGGTAAGAAGCTCACACAACTCTGTCTCTGTCTTGCTCCAGACACAAAACTCCAGGGAGGGTATTCTTTAGCTCTACTTGGGTATGACACTTATTGCTGAACCCTCCATACTTGCCAGGAGGGCAGCAGGGTGCTATGAATAACCCAGCTTGAGCCAGGTGTCCACCCTTGGAGAGATGCCACAATATAGCATCTTTGCTTTTGCTTAAGCTAAGTGTACACAGGAGGTGTAGACAATTTTAAAGGACCCTGTGACAGGCAAGTCACACCACGAGAACAGTCTCCACCATTCTGTTGACTGGAAACCAGATCCTTCCTAGTGCAGGGCATTGCTGCAAAAACTTGCACATTATGATAGGTAAAGTTGGTTGGTCTAAATTGATTGGTCGAGGAAAGAGGAATGCAGGTAAGATCTTTCGACCATTAAGACAAAATAAGTTGTTCATAAACAAAGTTAGGCTTTGTGATGAGCCTAGATCTGAAATCTAAGACTTAATACATTACCAGTTAAGTTGAGAACACAGTGTCTTGAGCACAACTAAAAACCCTGCTACAATAAAACTCAGTTAAAATGAATGGCAGTGTAAGTGCCTGGCCTAGTCCTGGAAAAGGCAACATACAGAATGATTTCACACATGATTCCTCCACTGTGTTTAAGGAACATAGAACTGGGGCGCCTGGGTGGCTCAGTCACTTAAGTGTTTGCCTTTGGCTCAGGTCATAATCCCAGAGTCCTGGAATCGAGTCCCACATCGGGCTCCTTGCTAAGCAGGGAGCCTGCTTATCTATCTGTCTGCCGCTCCCCCTGCTTGTGCTCTCTCTCTCTCTCTGACAAATAAATAAAATCTTTAAAAAAAAAAGTAACAGAGAACCATGGGACAAATTTTCCTTTTTGCACCCACCCAACCAACTAAAATCAGTATGTTAGCAGCATGTCTGGGTTAAGCAGATATGACCATCCTGCTTATGAAGTTAGGGAGACATTCTTCACTCCTAACACCCCTCTCCCTCCCACCACCATCAGATGTACTGTATATACTCTGAACAGAGATACATCTTAGTAAATATCCACTTTTTATTTTTTTATTTTTTATCAACATATATAATGTATCATTGATTTCAGAGGTACAGGTCAGTGATTCATCAGTCTTATATGATACCCAGTGCTCATTACATCATGTGCCTTCCTAAACATCCACTTTTTAAAACTAACTTTATATAGTCTTCTAAGTGGCCACATTTCTCAATTTGCAGGAGCCCCCAAGACACCAACTAGAAAGAATTTGAACTCTATGTTCACATTTATATTAAATATGCCGAGACATGTCTTATAAGTTTTAGGAAGCAAAGGGAAAGCCAGAATGTGGGAGAAGTGATAGACTTCTTAAGAGAAAACAACCAGAGTGAAGGAAGAGTCTGCCAGGGTAACGTGGAATGAGTGTCAGGTCATGAAGACTTAGGGCTCTCCATTAACTCCTGCCTCATTCACAACTACCAGGGCTCTGGGGATTTAGTGCCTTGTACTGACCCATCACTTGATTAGCAGAGACTCTAAGTGCTGTGTGGTGAGAAAAGAAAGCCCTCTGAAACTCTGGATAAAAATATGAAATATTTTTGGTGCAGACAGTGACTCGTGGATCTTAAAGTTTCTGAGAAGATGGAATAGCAGACACCACTGAAAGAGAATTTAGATGCTCGGGGTCTTATTAGGTCTGAGACCACTGTTTCCCTACCAAATAAGGCAGGAATGTGAGCCTAAAGACCCACAATACAGCACTGTGTAGGTCCTGGAGTTCTTGGCAATGCCGGGGGAAGGAGAATCTCTGGATGAATTGAGATTTAGGATATAATTGTAAAGGCGACACATTGTGTCCACCTCTTAATGAAACTCAAGACGTATCAGCTACTCCAAGGAAAATATTTATCAAGTCCATGATTGACAGGAATTTTCTGAATTTAAAAGCAGTAGAAGATACCATGAAAGCATGTACACATGCATTTCATTACCAAAAGGATCATTAAAAATGCAAAGGATCCAAAAAAAGGATCAAATAAAAATCCACCCCAAATGAAAAGATAATCAGCAAACAGAAAACAAACTGCAATATATATAACAAAATTATTCTTCTTAATATTCTCAGAACTATTTCATATTGATTAGAAAAACAAAATAATAGTATAAATAATAGGGTGATGCCTATCAATTTTAGAGAAAAAAACTATTTTTGTACCTACACACACACACACACACGCTTACATGTATGTATTATTGCTATGTAGCAATGTATTTTCAATTAAGAGGGTGAACATCATTTCTTATATGTTCTCTCTGCTTTTGGCAGTAAAAACTTTTATTCTTAAGAGATAAATATGGTTTTCTTTTAATGAGTATTTTGAAATTATATCTTTTAAAACATATTCTCAAATTGTTATTTTTTCTTAATTCACATGTATCAACTTATATTTACACCTGGTTGAAGCATAAGATCCTTATCATTTGGGTTAACTCACATGTGGGGACAGTATATTACACTTCCTATTTCAGGATTTCCAGGACATTATCTGGGAATGAACAATTTAGTAATAAAGGCTTTTAAACCTCACATATTTTAGGAGTAAATTTCCATTATGTTGTCCTAAGTGGGATGCATAGTCCTAGGATTCAATTCTACAAGAGCAATAAGGACTAATATCTTTAAATATGAGCACCTGTGAGCTTTGCAGAGATAGTGGGAATTCATTCCTCATCAATTTGTTTATGCAGTAAATAGGTATCTGGCTTTTCTCTGTGCCAGATGCTGCACTTGGATGCACAGATGAGTAAGAGTGTTCTCTAGTTGCTTACAATGGAGAAAGATCAAAGATATTATTTAAGTTTCTTTTGAGGTTAAGTCAGGATTTTGTCATCACTTTGAAGATTCTCATCCACTTGAGGCTCACATTCATTATAATTTCTAATTACCTTTTCTTCTACATTGATACTAGTTTCATTACCACACACACAAATATATAATATATAAATATAAATATAAATATAAATATATATATATATATATATATATATACTTCCGGAAGTCTGAGAATAGTTCAGAAAATATATTTTATATTTTTGCTCATTTTTAAATTTCATGCATTAGAAGGGTGTTTTTTTAATGAACATAATTGTGAAGAATATGAAGAATATAATTTTGTTTAATAGCCATAATAATAATATCAATATCTGGCATTTATTGTGCTTTCACTGTGTGCCAGGCACTGTTCTATGTGTTGTAACATGTGTATCTCTTTGTATTTTCACAAAAATCCTGAGATATTGAAGTACAAAAAACTTCTTATCTGTTATCATAGTTCTGTATATCCAAGAACATTTGTTATGGACTGAATGCTTGTGTCCTCTCAAAATTTATATGTTGAAATGTTCACACACACGCCCCTCCCATCCCACAGTCAATGTGAGGATATTAGGAGGTGAGACCTTTGGGAGGTAACTAGGGTTAGATGAGGTCATGACAGTAGAGCCCTCATAGATGGGACTGGTGCCCTTATAAGAATCAGAGAGTATTTGCTTCTCCTCTCTGTTCTCCATCATGTGAGTATATAAGTCAGCCCTCTGCAATCCAGTAAAGGACTCTCACCAGAATCTTACCATGGTGGTACCCTGATCTTGGACTTCCGCCATCAGAACTGTGAAAAATAATTTTTTATTGTTTATAATCCAACCAATCTATGGTACTTTGTTATAGCAATCCAAACTGACTTGTGCAACCTCTGAAAACTGAAAGCTATTTTCATTTATTTTATGACAAAATTTATTTGGTGGTGTACTTCTCAGCTGAACTGATTTGAGGTTAATAGTCCTTAACTAACCTACTCAGTGTGAATGTTTATATGTTTAGCAAAAAAAAAATATTGTCTTTTATTATGAGTACCGCTGTGATTGTTATATAATATATAGAATATGAGTGAATTACCTCACTATCATACAGTTTAAATTGAGAAATACATATGGCCCCAAGGGTTTTGGAAAAGGTATGATGGAATTATTTCTAATTCCCATTTACTAATAAGGAAACTGAGGCCCAAAGTGCTCAAGAAACTTGACCAGGGTCACATAGCCTATAGAAGAACTAGTATTGAAACTCAGTCTTAGATGGCTAAAAGTAATTTTCCTAACTAGACTTCAGAAATGACTAATCTATTTATATACAAGTAAAGTATGAATAGACATTAATGAATAAATGCTGTAGAAACACTATAATTAAGGTGGAAAAGCTTTTGCCTGGGTATCTTAAAAAGAGGTAATAGAACTGAAGTTCTATTACTAACTAGCTATGTGACCTTGAGCAAGTCTCTTAAATTATCTCTGTCCTAAATTCTTGTTCATGTGATAAGGATCATTATACATGCCTTACAAAAATCTTGTAAAACTAAAATGCTATAATTGTGGTGAAAGTACGTTGAAACTAATTAGTGCTGTGCTTATATAAGATATTATTATAACAATTTTGTAATATAAAGAGATATTTTTATTCTTTTAAATTGAAAAGAACATTAGAAGCATTTCAAACTTATAATACTCAAGAGAAGAATTTCCTAAAGTGTGTTTCACAGAACACTAATCTGTGAAATGCTCCAGGACAGAGTGTTGTGGTCCAGTATAGCTGGAAAAAGATACATTATATCTCCCTTTTAAAGATTCACAAGGCTAATGTAAATACTAAATGTTCTTAGAGCATTGCTTAAAGAGAACTTTTTTGTTGTTGTTGTATTTAATCCAGGATGTCCAAAATTTATCAAGCTACCTTCCAGAAACACCTTTGAACATTTTGGAAACCATTTGGTTGAATATGTTATAGGAAAGACTTAGTATTTAAAAGCCTAAGATTCTCATTAGTGCTAATGTGTATTTTGTCTCCACATGGAAAGCTATTTAACTATTTTATGAGTACCACCAACTCTGTTTATATTTAGAAAAGTATACAGGTTTTTCTTCTACCAAAAATGTTTTACTTTCAAAAACTATAATTTGTTTTTTTTTTGCAAAGTTTTCTCCCATAGCAATATATCCTAGTGGTATACTAATAACTCATTAGAGTTCGTTAACATTGTTGTAAGCTTACCACATACAAATATAATCAACTTTTAAAGAGTTCTTATTTCTCCACATTTTCCTTATTTTATTTATGGTTAAAAAAAAAAAACCTGCATCCATGGTTCTTTGGAATATTCCTCTTGAAATAACTCTGATGATTAATTTTATGTGTTAACTTGACTGAGAAACAGGGTGCCCAGATATTTGGCCAACTATTATTCTGGATGTTTCTATGAGAGTGTTTTTGGATTTAACATTTAAATCAATAGACTAAAGCAGATTGCTCTCCCTAATATGGGTGAGCTTATTCAATCAGTTGAAGACATGAATAGATCAAAAGGCTGACCCTCACCTGACTAAGAAAAGTCCTCTGGCCTGACTGCCTTCCCTGAGTTGTGACATATTTTAGGAGTAAATTTCCATTATGTTGTCCTAAGTGGGATGCATAGTCCTAGGATTCAATTCTACAAGAGCAATAAGGACTAATATCTTTAAATATGAGCACCTGTGAGCTTTGCAGAGATAGTGGGAATTCATTCCTCATCAATCTGTTTATGCAGTAAATAGGTATCTGGCCTCCATAACTGCATGAACCAATTTCTTATAATAAATCTCTGTCTCTCATCTCTCTCTCTCACTCTCTGTCTAAACACACACACACACACACACACACACAGACTTACTTTACTGGTTCTGTTTCTCTGGAGAACCCTAAGACAGACTTTTAAAAAATTTTTACATCTTTACTCCATAAAGAGAAACTCTAAAAAAAGTTCTTTTGCAGTTGATGTTTTGTGGCAATTTCTGAACTATGCTGATCATACCTCAGAAGATTATTCTATAGCTTAATCATTCTTCTCAACCCTTTCATTCCCTACTGGTAGAGTTAGGTTTTCTCTGCTCATTTTCTTCTTAGCATGTGGTATATGTGTACATACAAGACTATATTAGATTATTTGTTCACTTATTTATATTTTCCCACAACTCACAACTAATCTCTAGAACAGGAACCGATTTATTTATCTTTGTTGGAATATCCAATTACATCTCAATGCCAATTAATGACAATTAATTGGTAGCAAATACCAGTTGAATTATTAAGAAGAATGTAGAGTAAAGATATCATTAAGGTCTTTAAAATCTGAATCCTTAAAATCTTGCCTTTCTACCCCTTTAAAATAACATTTCAAATGAAGCAAATGTCTTAGTATGTCAGATATTTTGTAGCATAAATAATGTTTTCTGGCCGGCAACACTTTATGGTGCTGTTGAAATGAAGACTGCCAAAATGAGAACAGAGAGAGGCTATTTACTCAGCCAGCCACCATCACTCTCATTTGGCAACAACTCAAAGGCAAGCAGCGGAGTGGGAAAGCTTTATAGTATGTAAAATGAAGGCTCCAGGTGCGCTCTGATTGGAGGTTGTTGGCATGGCGAAGCTAGGGGAGGGTTAACTAGAAGTGCGGCATCTTACGTGATTGATTTGAGGAGCATATTTGGCTTTCTGTAGACGGTCTTAAGACAGAAGCAAGGGCAAAAATTAAGGAAGCTCGCAGTCATTGACCAAGGCCCGACCATTCTAGGCTGATTGCAGCAGAGGTTGTTGTTTGGCTTTTTGGACTGTTTGCTGCGGAGTTTTTGGGATGGGGGCTCTATTGCCCTATGTTATTTGTCCATTAGTTTATTCAGTCTCTCAGTGTGAATTATTATAACATTATAGTGAAGTAACTTTAAAAAATAAAAATATAAAATTTCACATCATCTATATCAAGGAGGGGGAAGATATTCTGGCACATACATAGTGGTGATTAGCTGTCTGTCAAAAATACCCCGTTAATGATTGAGAATATAAATGCACAGCTCAAATATGTCGACAGTGGTAGAGAGGTGAGGTGGAATTTCTGAAAATACATTCTGTGGATTTAAGTAATACACTAAAGGCACACACAGCCTCTCTTTTCTGTGAAAAGATGCATCATCTCTTCTAGTGCACTTTGTTAGAATATACCTTCTTCTGATCTAACTTTAATTATGGCAGCATCAGCAAATTCCACACTGCCTCTCCAATTTAGAAGATTTTGCTGGCTGACTTTAGCCCGTTTATCCCAGCAGTTGGTCTACTAATTCACATTAGCCCCGTGGAAGAGAAAATTACACTTAAGTAGAGGAGTGATGTGCTCAAATGATAAATGTTCACGAACTAAATCCTTCAATTCAGGAATATGAAAAGGTGAGAAGTAGAAACATTGGTTACTCATTTTTTTCTTTGAATTATCATTTTCATCAATCATTTTCAAAACATAAATGGACTCTTTTTGTTCCCACTCAACTATATCTCCCATATATTATCCAAGAAGAATGTATGCATGTCACGACTCTAAGAAAATGATGTATATGTTATTGTGAAGCAGAGCATTTATTTTTCAAAAATCGTAAAGAGAAAAAATTATTTTTCTCCCTTAGCAATAAGATTGTTTTGCTAAAATACAAGTATTGGATTCTTTAGTCTTTCATAAGCATTGTCTAATACAATTATATACAGAATATGTATGTTACAAATAAAAAATGCTGTTTTGTCTTTCATTTTCATACTTGCATTGAATAAAAGGTTACCATTTATATCTTCAATTCCTCTGACAAATCTTTCAGAGTTTCAACTCTATAGACCACTAAGTTGCAAATAGTATAGCATCTTGCTTCACAAACTAAAGTGCCCTCAGTAGCAGAGAATGTATTCAAGTCCTCAGGTACCAATGGGAGCCACAAAAGGGCCCATTGGGGTAGCATTTTCAAGGTTCTTTGGAGGTTCTGGGGGGCAAATGGTCAGTTTCTTAGGTTGTTTGTGTCTTTACATGGCTAGCTTAAGGGTCTCTAATCAGCAATCTCAGAGAAATGATCTTGAAAGTCTTTTTCACTGAAGAAAGAGGGCTGATAATATCATTTATTTTACCATGTATGCTATGTTTCACTGCAAAATGAACTAATAGTTCAAGCAACTCAAAGTTGTTTCCATTTCTCAAATTTAATTTTCACCACAACAATTTTTTTCTTGCGTGACTCAAAGGTCTCTGATCTACTATTTAGGAAAACACCTTTACAGTAAGTAATAAAGTAAAAATATTTAGCTTTCCTTCACATTGTTGGTTGAGACTGTTCATCTTTGGAAAAATATCTATTAAATAAACTGATGTCTGACCCTTTATTACCAAACTCGTATCTGGCCGTTTATTACTCAGATGTTACAGATATTCGATTTTCTATATTTCATTTTATCCTTTAGCATGCAATCTTTTGTTTCTGCATGAAGAAAGTAATACATTAACTTGGTGTTTAAAGAATTGATCAGGACATTCCTCATAAAAAGCCAAGTATATCCATTTATTGAAGCAAAATCCTGCTATTGTTTTCCAGTTGTTATAAATTTGCCTAAAAAGGTGAAATTTCAAATCTGTCTTTTTTTTTTAATGCAAGTCACCATTTTTAGAATCTCAGTTGATGAGAGGAAGAAAATGGGGAAGTGAGACAATAGAAATAAATGGTAAAATGGCTAATGATGCATGTGGTTACTACGCAGGCAACTATTCTCCCACTTTTGCCTCTTGATTCTGTTGAAAAAAAATAGTGAAAAAATTACATTACACATCTTCTGAAATTTATTCACCAGCTATTTTAGTGTGAATATTTTGTAAACGATCAACTTAATGGTGTGGTATCAGAATAAAATCTGCAACTTTACTCTTTGCTAAGATTATTATGGCAATCTTAAATCCATACTCTCCCTCCAGCTCCTGTCTTCCCGAGACTGGCTGCATCAGGACCTCTGCCCTTGAAATTTCGGAGGAGTCTCAGCTCCCTTGTTGCCCTGTGCTTATGTTGACTACAAACACCATTGTCTGAACTAGTCATTTCTCTTGCTTTCTTTTTCTTTTTGACACTAAAATAGGCTCATCAGATCAATTGCTTTTATAATAGCTCCTTGGAAAATTTAAGCAAATCATAGGACTTACAGAGTTCTAACATTCTGGAGTTTTTGTAATAGAAACCTAGGTGAAATTCTCCCTTTATTATATTTGTCCATCCGTGTTTCCCTATAGTATACCTAAATGCTGAATTGTACAGTATCCCCTATTGAGTAACACAACATGAAGTTTTAATTTACCCAAAGCACAATCAAATAAAAGAAAAACAGAGCTTATTTTGTCAGAGTAGAGAAGACTAACCTGTAGGACAGTCAATTTCAAACACGACATTAAATAAAAACAAGAAGTTACTGTGTGCTCACTTCTTCCGACCTCAACGCTCTAACCTTTTGATCTATTTTTTAACTCTTGAAATAATGCTATGTCAGGTTATCCTCTGCAGAATATTTTCTTTGTAAGACCGCATTATTTTAGAGATGAGAAAGATAGAAGTAACCGGGGATGTAGATGAATGATTTTTAGAGATCATTTCGTTATCATAATTTCAAATTGCATTTTGATTGTAATCCCCATCATCATACATTTTCTTGAAGCAAACCTAAGTGCTGGCCTGTTCAGTTGTGAGATCTCTTTTCCCACCTGCAGGAAGAAAGAACATCCATGAACATCGTCATGAGCGAGGGGAACAGATGCCTGAAGTCCCAAGAAGAGCAACAGCAAGCAGCCCTCATGCGAGAGAGAATTTCATTTTCTGGAATTACCAATTGTTTGGGGTCCAGGTTAAGAGTGGTATTAACTTGCCTGCAAGTGGCAATCTAAATGGGTCAAGTCCAGCTGTTGCCGACTATTATAGCACCTGTCCTAATACTGGAATCTCTAGGTAATAGTGCCACTTAGAAAAATGGAAAAGTGAAATTGAAGTACGAGATGACTTTGTCTTCACTCTATGCCTTATTCACCCTGGCAATTTAAAAAAACTGCACGTTTTGATATTTTCGGACACAGTACCACTTAAATTCCTTCTTCCTCTGCGTGTTCAGGGTGGGGATGGGTGGCGATGCATTATTTTAAGTACGACTTTCCACAGCCCGCCAATAGCTTAAGATAGAAGGCTTTGAAGGGGAACTGAGAGACAAAGCAGATTGGTTCTCCCTGTGAATGCCTAGATATGCAGTCTAAAGGGTGTGTTTGGCCCCCGATGCTGGCAAGCTATTGAGTTCCTGCCAACAATGAATTCTCTAGGATGACAGCGGGATTTGTCAGTAACTGCTGCTTGACAGGTTGAAGGGAAAGAGGTGCAAGACGATGGAATGAAATCACACTGCCGCACAGCCTCAAAGGGTTCAGTCCTGGGCTGCGGCATACCATGGCAGCTGAGCAGGCAACTAGGCAGACGATACTTTGCTGAGCCAAGAGAGTGTGTCATCCGTGAGAGGAAGAGGCTCCACGACTAAAGCTAATTTTTGAAATGTTTTGTCTTAGAACTCATAGCTTTTAAGGGCACACCGAGGTCCAGCACCACCGTGAATGTCACATAAAAATTTAAATTACAAGAACCCAAGGGTTGGTATTTGGAGGTGAGGGGAAGGAAAGAGAGAGAACAAGCAGGCATGCTTTTCAGAGGCATGGATTATTTGATCAGTGTCCACCCTGGAGTGAAGGTGATTCTCCTGAGTCGCTCACGGGAGGTCATCTCCATCCCTATGCACCTACTGTGTTACTAAAGTTCAAAGATATACACTCTTTTTTTTTTTTTTTACAGCATCTCTCCTAAAAACATGCAAAGTACTTTAAATAATTTCACCCAAAGCTGAGAGAATAAAGTGGCTGACATGGTGTGCCATTCTCTAATTCAACCACTTTATAAACTATTTTCAAGGGAAATTTTATCCAGGTGTAATTTTCATCCTAGGCACTGACTTTAGAATATCATCTCTAGGTAAGATGAGCACCATGGTAAGCATATGTATTTCCCTGGAAAAGGGCAAGAGGACTTTTAAAGCATGTCACAATTTGTGGGTAATATTCAAGCCAAGGGCGCCACCTTTCATAAGAAGAGCGTTGCATATAGTAGTATTTGCATTTTGATAGTAAGTATCATGTGAAATGCTTACAAATCTTTATGTGACTCCGGCATATGGACCAAAATTGTCACCAGAGATTATTACTTCACACAATATGTGTTTAAAATAATGATTTTTATTATCTCACATACTTAGAATGGTAGCTGGGCCTATGGGTGAGAGCAAGATGGCTCATGGGGTAGGGAAAGAAAATATTGGAATGTATATATTTTTTAATATAAAAAGGAAAAAAATTGATCTTCATTAATTTTGATCATAAATGGACAATTTTGCCCTTAGGTTTTTTTTTTTTTTTAAGTTTTTATTTGAGACAGAGAGCGAGCTTGTATGTGTGCCCTCGTGCATGTGGGGGGAGGGACAGAGGGAGAGAATTTTTCAAGCAGACTCCATTCTGGGCTCAGAGCCCCTATGTGGAGACAGGGCTGAATCCCAGGACCCATGAGATCATGACCTGAGCCGAAACCAAGAGTCAGTCACTTAACCAACTAAGCCATCCAGGCGTCCCAACCCTTAGTCAGTTTTTATGACGTGAATGCCCTGAGAAATATTGGAAGTTTCATAGAAGTCAAAATATATAACTACTTGATATTATTATTATTAATTAAAAATGTAAACCTTAAGCCTGGGGCACAATCAATGTTTTTTTTTTTTATTGTTAAAAATCAGATCTGGATAACAAGTATTTCATGGCTGGTGTCTTAACAAATCAATATTGATTTTAATAATGTAAATATTGAATTACTTAATTATTTGATTACTTAATTCGATTATCAGTTCAAAAGGTTGTTTTACTTACTGCAATAACCTACCTTCCTCAAAAAATTAAAAATAAGTATATTATTTTTAAAAAAGAACTTCATTCAAGGAGAGCTGTTTCTGCAGCTCAATTACTGTTTACTTCGTCCTTCCAGGGACCTACCTTTATTGTCTGGACTCTCCCATGTCTTAGGTAGAAATGTTTACCTTCACAGTAGAATTATTTGTAGCTTTCAATTTATAGAAACATTTCTTTTTTCTTTTTCTTTTCTTTTTTTTTTTGGTACAAATTTCACTGCTGTTGACCACCAAAGTGGCTGGGGTTTTTTGTTTTATTTTTAGATTTTGGTTTTTGGTTTTGGTTTTGGTGGGGGGCTTTTTTTGTTTGTTTGTTTGTCTGTTTCTTAGTACTCTCATTTATTTGCAAAGGGAAATGGAATGCCCTTGTTTCTTCTTACACTGAAGTAAGTATCCCTGTTATTAAAGTAAAAGTAATTTTTTTTAAAGTAAAGCAGATTTAAAAAAAAAACTTTCACTAATTAGTTCAAGTGTGATTTAAATAGAAGGGCTAAATATACTTGTCTTTTGTTCTCAGTGGGAAAGGATTTAACCTCCAGGAGACAAGCTGTTCTCAAACCTCATAGTATTAGGTTGCTAAATGAACAACCAAAAGAATATTGAACTTAACATCATAATAAATACTCATCTGTAATTTAAGAGTGGGGTTAACTCTGGACTTACTTTAAAAGTTGCCCCACTTAACCCCTTTTAGTAGCTCTTCTCCTATGGTATCTTCTACCTACCCTTCTCACACTCTCTGGTTGCTACTTCCAAGGCATGGCTATAGGGAACGTTTTACTCCTGACCTAAGAACCTTACTTATGTAGCCCCTGGAGTCTCAGAGAGATAAAATTACATTTTATTATCCAAAGAATCACGGTTATAATTAGAATTTTATGTCAGTTATGGGGAGAGAGAGTGTCAGGCAGGTCAATAGGGGTACATGTTTGAGCCTTAGGGAGCCTTCAAATCATAGCTGGTTGGAAATTGCTTATTCTCTCTTTTATAGGCCTAACTCAGAGAAAGAGTTTTAATCTAAATATCAAGATAAAGTTTAGAAACATTTTTATAACATACAGAATTTTTTAAGATGTAAAGGACCTCGTGAATTACCTAATCTAAACTCTTCTTCATATGACAAAAACCTGTAATTAGAAGAAGAAAGTTTTAAAAACTATCATTGTAATATTTATTTAATAAGATTATGAAATTGTAAGCAAATTTATGGAATACAGTTTTATATGTGAATAAAAGCATTATCCAAAGAATAGCTGTTATGAACATTTTCAAGATGAAAGAACAAAGAAATACAAAAATTTCTCCAGAAATGGAAGATATATTCAAAACTTGCAAATAGATTTTAATCTCAAGTCATAAAAACCTTAAAAAATATCAGTGAGTACCCATGACAAGAAAATAAAAAGGAGTCAAACATCCATTATATGGGAATAAGAATGAACAAAATCAAATTTTGGTACAAAGAAAGGACAGAATAGAAATAAAGTAATTGGAGTTGTGCACAGAAAAAGTTACCCAAGAGATAGAAACAGATCTAAGTGAAGATAAAAATCAACTACACAGATCTTAATAACTCTTATTGTCAATGAAAGTAGAATCCCAAAAGAAAGACTGGAAAGTTGAACAATTCATTGGCTGGCAATAGAAGAAAATAAAATGTGAAAACAGCTAGACAGGGACTTAGATGTGATTTTAAAGTTAATGCACTGTGAAAAGGAGCAGAGAAATGAACAGACCCAGCATCACTGTAATAACTAAAGTTCAGAAAAGTTGGTAAGAAAATTCAATGCCTTTTTTTCATATTCTATACACAGAGGAAACAATCTGCCAAGAAATTTTTATAGTAGGTTTGACACCGAAGACTTTAAAAATCAGATGAACTAGAAAACATCATTAGCTAAAAAAAGGGAAAAAATATAATTATGTAGCAGACTCATCTTTTTAAAAAGTGGAAGAAGAAAAAAATGACAACTTGGAAACACAGTGGGACCATTTATAAATGATGCTGGGGACCTGGGCAATGCCTTCTTTTGAAACGTACTGTGTTTCTTTTTCTATAAATGCTTTTCTGTATGTCGAGGGGCAATGGTTTGGTTAGCTCCCTCCTCTATACCCCCAGTAAGTCTTCCTAAACTTTGTTTCCCCAATTTCCCAATCCTGAGTGCCACTCTGTACTACACTCTCAGAAGATGTTTATTTCTCTGATCTCCCACTTTGTTGAGAAAATTGAGAACCCCAGGTTTGAAATCTCTCTACTACCTTCCACTCCATTATAGACTTACTTATATCCACCCTAGGCTTACCTCCAGGTTCAGCTGATGGGTGCACTTTCTGCTTTTTAATTTCAACAGCTCCATCCTAAACCCTGATCCCATTCTTTTTCATGTTCAACAAGGACTTGGTTTGTAGATTGACCAACATAGCCTTAATCTGACCTGCATGCTGACTAAACTTTAGAAAGGCTTCTTCCTGGCTTTAGACTTTACTTTAGAAAACTTTAAATGATAAGTCTTTCTCTGCCCCTTGGAGATGCAAATCTTGTTAAAGCTTCTTGCCTGTTTACAACAAGGAATGTCTTTTTCCAGAACCTGAGAGCCATCCCTTTGGGATGTAACTATCATGGAAGACAGGGCCCATCTTCCAGTATCTGTGGGAGGGTAGAAGACTAACTTTGAAAGTGCCTTGCCCCAAATTGTAAAACTATCCCCTGCCATAAAGATAGGAGAAAGTTTACTTTCCCTTTGAGTGAAGCTTCTGATATCAGATGACCTATGGTCCCCCCACCGCAGATCTTCAAAAGTTTCCTGGCCTTTTTTTTTTTTTTTTTTTCAGCAGAGTGCAACTCAGACTGAATTCTGGTTTCTTTCCCCTTTTCCAGCAGCTGTGGAAAAAGTCATCCTTGCCTGTTTAACTTTGTGCAGGGAAATTTTTGCTTTGATAAGACTATCTCAACTTTTTCAATATTTAAAAACTCTTCCTGTTTGCTGGGTTATCTTACTGCTTTTTTTTTTTATTTTAAAGATTTTATTTTATTTATTTGACAGAGAGAGACATAGCGAGAGAGGTAACACAAGCGGGGAGAGGGAGAGGGAGAAGCAGGCTTCCTGCTGAGCAGGGAGCCCAATGTGGGGCTCGATCCCAGGGCCCTGGGATCATGACCTGAGCCGAAGGCAGACACTTAATGACTGAGCCACCCAGGCGCCCTGGGTTATCTTACTGCTTAATAACATGCTGAGCTATCCTATACTTCCCAAATATTTTTCTTTTTTTTTCTTATTTTTTTTCCTCTGTTATCCAAATTTCTTCAACTATTAGTGCCCACTCACACAGTCCATTCAATTTTCTCACCTACAGTTTACTCCTGAAATTACGGTACCATCATCATTCCACAGTAACTTTTCTAGCTCCTATACACATAAACACACACCCAAATCTCATAAACACTTCGTCAGCACATTGCAGTATTATCACTGACTACTTCCATTCTTCTTGAAATTCCTCTCTTTGCTTCTGTGACAACACTCTTGCTTCCTCTGGCTCTCTTCCTTCTTCCTAACCCACTGTTTCCAAACCCCCTTTGTTGGATTCCATTTTTCTGGCCATCACTTCAATATTCTTAATCCTTGCCTGCTTCTCATATTCCACTCACACTCTTAGAAAGAACTCATCTACAGCCAATAATGCTGTTAGCACAAGCAACCTTTCTGACTTCCAAACTCAGATATCCACCCTCTTCTTGGACATTTCCACTTGCTTCTTAAACAGCCTCCTCAGACATAACATGCTGATCCTCTGAACTCACCTTTCTTTCATAACGTGCTTTTCTCCCTTTGTTTCCTACCTCTGAGGGTGGCCCAAAGATTCATGTGGTCTCCTAAGTCCAAATTCTGTGACTCTTCTCCATATCCCCCTTCCCTTTATCCTATGCGTCCAAATAATCACCAACTCCTGCCTCTATAAACCTTCTTAAAAACCAATCCTTTCTTTCCAGCCCTTTGGTGAAGGTGCTCATCCTTTGCATGATCGATTGCTAGTAGGAAGTGTTATTTGTTCATATCGTTTTGCCCCCATCCTCTATCTATCTTCCACTCTTGTAAGAAAGTGATCTCTCTAACATATGTCTCTGACCTTCGCTCTTACCTCGGTTCAATTGTCTTCATGGTTCCCTGTCTCTTACAGAGGAAAGAGCAAGTTTTTTTAGAAGACATATTGAGCACCTGTGACCTGGATCCAGTTTATTTCCTAAATTATATCAGCCCCGTTCTTTTCCTTGCAATTCAGCAATATTGATGTATTTGCTCTTTAAACAGACTGTTATTAACAGTTGTTTATTTCCTCACACATTGTCTCAAAATTCTTCCCCTTTATTTGTTTACACTCAGCTCAGGTATTATCTCCAATGGGTAAAGTTTTTTGCCAAGCTACACCCCTCCCCTGCTTGATGTCTGACATAAATAGGGCATCCATGAGGTTAAATTAAAGTTAATAAAATTATGAAATATTATAATTTCATCTACTTTAAAAATTTGTATTTATAGTTCTTTTAAAGCACTGAGATATTAATTGAGAAAAGCATGGCAAGAAAAAAATGACAGTGAATTTTCAAAGGTGTTTATAACAGGGTGCTTTTTTTTTCTTTGTAAGTTGAGAAGATATATAATGTAGCAGGGTTTGATAAGGACCCTTTTGAAACATTTCTTATGCTGAAAAATACTCATGGAATAGACACATCAAAATTCTGTCAGAAAGCACACTATATCTTATTATTTCATCAATATTTTAAGATGATCACACAATTTCTTCAATTCCAACTAGAGCGAATCTAATGAGAAAATTAGCTTTTTCTCTCTTTACAGATCTTTTTCTCTCTCTCTAGCTAAAGGGCAGATCAAGGAAGTTCTAATATATATATTTTTTTAAGTATACATTTTAGTTTTTGCAGTAAAACTTTTTCAGATATCCCCACCTTGTACATTTTAGCTTACATTTTGAGATCAGTCAGATTCTCCCTGGCAAGAGAATCGATAAAGGCAAGATAGTGAGTTTATACTAATTACATCACGTTACGGGTAGACAGTTGCTAATTAATTGAACTGAAAGCTGTGGTACAGCAATTTATATACAATTTTGTAACGATGCATGAAAATATACCCTTTAATAACATTTACTAAATATTTACCATGCACCAGTTCTTTTTCCAAGTACTTTGCATGAATTAATGTACCTAATCCTCTGACCATTCCTTTGAGACAGGTGTTATTATTCCTTTTTTTTTTTTTTTTTGCAAGCAAGGAAACAGAAAAACAGAGTTTTAGTAACTTAGTCAGGGTCACACAAGTAGAAAGTGGCAAGTGGTTTGGCTCAAAACTCATGTTACTGAATTTTAAAATTCATACTAAATAAAATATAATGTTCTGGTAACTTTTTAATTATACTTGTCTTTATATTATTCAAATATTAATAATATACTTGTTATAAAATTTCTTTTCAATTTTGGGGACTCAAAAGATCTATCCTATCTTTATATCATGTCTTTTCTTCCATAATACATATTCCCATCTTCTGTTCTCATTATCCTTCCCTACTATTTTTGCACAGCATTTCTCAAATGCTGACTTGTATTAATGTTATTTATTTAACTACTTCTATAATATTTATTATCTGCACCCATTCTTCAAAGATCTTTGAAAATATCAACTTATTTAACCTTCGCAATACATCTATTGATACTTTTTTTTTTTTATGTCAGATGAGAAAACAGAGGCAGAGAGAGGTTAAGGAATATTTCCAAGATCATAGAGCTTGGAAGTGATGAAGCTGGATTTGAACTCAGACATTTCAAATAGATCCAGAAACCATGTTCCTCATTAGGCTATGTTGCCTATGCTTATCAATGTTTAAAATCAGTTGTTTAGATTGAACAAATCTCTTTGAGCAAAATGAAATCTCTTGTCTATATATTTGATCTATTAGCATACAGAAGCTATATAAAACAGTTTTAGGATTTTATTAAGTTATTCTCATTTTATACATGGAAAACTAGGTGCAAATGAAAGGCAGCAGGGACTTAGAATTGACACTTCGATAGTTGTAAACCTTCTAAAGAGTGGCAACGCTTTAGAAGCCCTTTGTAAAGGAATAGATAACCTACTAATGCACTTTGGGGGCAATGCCAATGTGGAAGTTTAGAAGACTTGCCAAATTTCACACTATTAAGTCATCATGGAGCTGAGACTAGAGTAAGGGTACTGATAGAATTGCTAATCCAGTTGCAACAGTTTACATATGTTGTGGGTTTACCTTGTGGTCTACACTGTGCGAACTCCTTTGCATTTGCCAAAGAATAATCCCAGCAAGTGTAGTATGGCCTCTCATTTTATCTCCATTTGATAGATCCAGGAAGCAAAGACTTGGAGAAATTAAAGTGTTAGGTTCCCAAGCTAATGAATTTTGCTAGCTGATAGGTGGAGAAGCCCAGATTTTAATTCATTAGGTCTGTCTCTGGAGCCATCTTAGAAGTTGCCAAAAATCAATTTTTACTTTTCGTATTAAAATTTTATGTTGGCTCTCCAGAATGAAAGCAATGAATCCACAAAGGAATGAATTTTGGAAAGGGATGTGAAAAGCAGGAAAGGAAATGGCTTTGATATTTGCTGAGGCCACATTTTGTAAAACTCGTCCATGGAAATTTAGGATGTTCTGTCTTGATACTCACCACAGCAACTATGAAAATTGTTACTAGGGTAAAAGGAAGTTATAACATAAAGAAGTTAGAATGCAGTTTGTACTTGTAGAAGAAAGCGTATAGCCAGTGATTAGAAACTTACTTTTTTTTTTTTTTTCATCTGAGGACCTGCCTCATGATAGAAGAAAATGAAGGAAAGTAGAATAACAAGGTCAGGGATAGCCGATGTATCCTCCTTGCTGTATTAGAGACAAAATGACAAGTGAGTAGCTGGCAGGAAGCCCAGAAACCCAAGGCTGACACTCGGAACATTCTTTCATAGCAAGCCTAAAATCAGGACATGAATGAGAGGCCTCCACCAGGTAAGGAGAAGATGCAGACGTTCAGTGATAGTGGCCAATAGTGTGTCTGTGAGCACTATGTTGCAGCAGGGTAACAAATATGAACAGGTGACAAGAAAGGACAGAAGGAAAATCAAAGCTTCTATCTGCTACATTGAGCTTGAAGGCCATGAGGATTTTATCCTTTTTATTATTTAATTTTTTCCCCCCTAAACCTTTTTTTGTCCTCCTAGGATAGTGTTCCTCACTTTCTGTTCATGATTTCAAAACTTCTGTCTTTCTCTACGGCCAAGATTAGACACTATCTGAAAATAAATGACATTGTCATGGCTTCCCTGTTCAACTTTTTAATATTTAGCTTTCATTGTGGTACCCACCACTCCTCCTCTCTTCCACTTCCTCCCCCAGGGCAATGGTTTACGTTTGGGTAAACTATACTATCTAAACTTAGCTATTTTGAGTTTCATTTCTTTACACTCAAGCTCTTTGTTATTTGAGAGTGGATGTTAATGAATTGATACATTATGCCTCATGGGCAACCCATCTGCATTTTAACTGGTGCATTTTAAATGCCTGATTCCATAGAAGAAAATTGTAATGTTAACATTATAAGGAAAGAGACTTTTAGGAAACATCTCTTCAAACCATGTCATTCTGGTGGTGTCTGTTTAACTCTGTTCCCCAAAAGTAGCACCTGCCTCTATTACTAAACCCAGTACTTTAGGGGCTAATTTATTGACACTCCCAAATGTTCATTTAGCAGCTATGTATTCTGCACCTACTACGTGTCAGGTATTAAGCTTGGCATCAGTGTAGCAAAGATGAAAAAGACCATTGCCTGTACCCAAGGAGGTCAAGGCTAATAGGGGAGACTAATACATAATTACAAAGGCTATTGCAATATGATAGCAAAGATAAGCATAGACTTCAGGGGCTTTAAAAAAGGAACCCAATACAGGTGATGGTGGTATAGGAAGCAGCAGAAAAATGAGAGAGGACTTCTGGGTGACCTGATGCTGCAAATGTGCAAGTATCAATTTGTCCCGATGTCTTCAAGTACAGGTTAACACAAAAATATGTTAAGAGAAAGAGGAAGGAGGCAGGAAAGGGCAAGGGAATTCTAAAGACAGGAAATGGCATTAACAATAAAAATCAAGG
This sequence comes from Mirounga leonina, assembly GCF_011800145.1. NCBI lineage: Eukaryota > Metazoa > Chordata > Mammalia > Carnivora > Phocidae > Mirounga > Mirounga leonina. The sequence goes on from NW_023270389.1 coordinate 15,946,698, forward strand.
TGTGTGTAGACCTGTCAGCAATTCCATGTAAATAGAACATCCAGTGTGAATATAAGAGGGATAAGAGACAAAGCTGGAGAGGTAATTATGGGCCAGTCAGATCAAACTTCTTAAAGGAGAACTTTTCCTTTATTTTTTACTATGTTCAAAATTCTTAAATTTGAAAGACATATTTTAACATAGAATAATGGATCTTCCAGCTATATGCTAAGCAATTCTTCCTGTATTGAAGGCCACAGCATAATGGTTTGCCTACATAAATTACCTTCTTTCCTCTCTGGCTTTGAATTCCTCCACCATCTTTAATCTTCTCCTTTTATTTACTCTCAGAGATGCTGACTTTCAGGAATGAATAGTGTTTTGGACGATCAGAATTTAAACATTGTAGTGAAGTTCCCGCCCCATCTGAATCAAGGCTACACCTAAATATATAGACCTATAAACCCTGTTTTAAAAATTGCACATGTCTATGAATTTGCATACACCATATTTAGAGATCATGAAAAATATTACGTTAATCCCTTTTCCTTTCTTCCAATGATGCCAATGAATAGGTCACCAGGGAGACTGTTAAGTAAAAGGAATCAGGCTCTCAGACGGCTTTCTCAAGTCACCAGCTTTTGGCTCACTTAAATAGGGTGTCGAATATGACATTTGTCTTTAAAGGATCTCTTACAAGCATGTACCATGAAACCAGCAACAGTATGGTCTTGAACAAGATAGTTAAGCTCTTAGAGACTTCAGAATCTTCCTTAATAAAATGAAAAAAATACAAGTATATATGTATACTTGGACACTACTGTGTCCAAAAAGTCTAGGAGTCTATTCCCACCTGTGATGGGATTTTTTTCCAAACTGAAAATTTTTTTGTGAGACAAATATTTGTAAATTTTTAATTTAATATTTTTTAATTTAATATTTTTAACATACACACACACTTCATATTGTAATTCTAATTCACCTGAACAAGCTTACACTACTGAAATCATGTTTTGTTTTCTTTTTAATGAACTGTATGAACTTGTTACAAAATTAGTTTTTTAAGTGGATTTTAAAATATTAATTTAGTTGTGGCACTTAGAGGAATATGTACTCACGATATTCCCCCCCCCCTTTTTTTTTCATCAGAGTCCTTTAGAAGTGCTGAGTTAACATTAAAGGGAAAAAGAAATCTAAATCCTCCTTTGATTTGACCTAAGAAGACTCGCAAAGAATTGCCTTACCATATAACTGAAAAGCATCTCACATTTTCATACAGAAACTAATTAGGAAAAGATTGTGGTACATAGCATCTTATATGAACTTGGAAAGTGCTGAAAAATTGAATTTTACTTTTGAACACAATTGCTTTTGAAAAAAAATAATTTCCATTCTTTGTTTATCTTTTCACATAAAATGATAATTGTAGACATTTTCCTGGTCTTTCTTGTTCATTTTGGCAGAGAATGGAATTTAAGTTCATCCTCATAAATTTCCTCAGGGACCTAACATATAATCACTGTCAAGATATTTTGATAGATGACAGTTTGGAAAGATTAAGTGATTCATCTAATGTGACATGATGAAGTCCTTGTGCAGAGCTGAGAATGGAATTCAGATCACTGGGGTAATCATTAAGAAATCTCTTTTATTTCAAAATGGAATTTAGTTTTCCTACAAAATTAAAATATTTGTTATAAGCCATTTGTTGAATATAAGGTGTTTAGTTGATACTTGGATCCACCTCCCAGACTTTTCTAATAGAATGTAAAGACTTATTTTTTATCTTGAGTCATACCAAACACACTCATCTTCATTACAGTGTTTTCTGAATATATACATGATAGACATTCATCCCCAACTAAATGCTATCTATATAGTAAGAAAAACCTTTCCCCTAAAGACATGGTTTTAGGCTCCACCTCCACGCATCCTCTGCTTCTGCCCACCTGACCAAATCCTGATAAAGCATGCTGTAGGACATTCAACTATTCCCAAGACGTTGGCCATTGAACTTCCGAATGGTGTCCTCTTCATCATGTCATCAGCCCTTGCTTACTGCTGGACATACCATAAATGACAAATAAAAATATGTTGAAAATCTAGAAAATGTGGAAAACCAGTGGAAACAATAAAGCATTTCATTAAGTATATTACTGAGATAACCAAATTTAACATTTTGTTTAATTTTAAACATTTTAAGATTTTTTTATTCTAATACATGAAAATATGTCACTTTGTTGTCTAGCCATAGTACCCATTTTGCTATCTTATATATATGGCTATAGAATTACAAAATAAAATACAACCAGATTCCAACTAGAAAGTTTCAATCCTTTCAATTAAAAATTAACTATTATAAATAATTATTTATCTGTATAAATTTCAAATGGTAATGTTTGCACAGATTTAGTTGAATGGAGTTTATTTAAGCAATTTAATAGTGTTTGAAATTAGTTTTTCCAAATATTTAATATTATAAACAAAATTGTAATAAACAAGGCTGTGAATTCATTGCCTTTTTCAAGACTATCGGCACATAGTTGGTACTTAATACATTTGTTGAATGAATTAATGAATGATAAAAAGTAATAATTCTTACCTTTTTTGTTTTGGCAAATAATGAACTAAAATCATATTGGAACTACTTAATAAATACATGCCTGAAAAGCTCTTGAGAATATTTAATTAGATTTTTATGGTAAGGTATTTGTCAAATCTCATGGGAATCAGGAAAACAATACAAAAAGATTATTTGATTACAATTTCTTTGATCATATGTTTACATTTTATCAAAAAGTGAAAAACGGACTTTGCATATTTTATAGATAGATATCTAGCTAGTCTTTAGGCTAGTTGTGATGACATAGCAAATGAAGAGTTAAAGATATATGGTGACTTTTCTGAGTGTAACTATGAAGATTTTTTTACTTTTTATTTTCTCTTTCTGCTGAGTCAGTTAGTAGGTTGTGGCAAAATTTTCTCTACATCCATAAGGCTAACCTCTAATTTGGGAATAGGGACTTTTCCTGATCAATTTAATATCTTGGGTTAGTGTTTAAAGCACTTGATCATTTAATTCCTCAAATAAAATTTTATTTACGGCGTATGAAATGAATAGGTGTTGTACTTGCCTAAAATTACTCACTTACTCTTTTGAACATATTTAAGGAACACCTCCAATGTGTGGGGCCCTCAACTCTGCCTGATGATTTCATAACTATCTCCTGACAAAATGTAGATGGTGTCAATGCTATATTTTAATTGGGGAAGAGACATAGTATGCTTGGTAGTAATTTTACACTAAACAGAAATTAATATTTCAGTGCACATTAGTCTAATCAGTATCATATTCACCATCAATGTTCCCTCTTCTTTTTTATCTTTTCTTTTTTTTTTAGATTTTATTTATTTATTAACAGAGAGAGAGAGGGAGAGAAGCAGGCAGAAGGAGAGGGAGAAGCAGGCTCCCCACTGAGAAGGGAGCCTGATGCTGGACTCTGAGATCATGACCTGAGCCAAAGGCAGACGCTTAACCGACTGAGCCACCTAGGTGCCTGCCTCTTATTTTTTCAAAACAGATTTTTATTTAGGGATTCATAAAGTACGAGGAGAAATTGTCACCACTTTCGAGCAGCAGAATGGTCAGCATTGTGTGTAGACAGTATGATTCTTTGGGAAGAGAAGACCATTCAAAGGAACAAATGACCCAATACTCTACCCCAGTTTTTTGTTAGCTGTCCATCGATGTTTAAAAAGCAGAACACAGCTGAAAACAAGAAAAATAAGTATTTTGGGTCTTTCTGGACATGGTAGTACCTGGGGTTTTTAAAGTGCTTTTGCCTCAAAAGGAATTTACATAGATTTTTAGTAGTTTTTCAGTAAATGATCCCATTTTTAAAAGATATTGGACATTTCAATAGAGTTGCAGATGAAATGGGATTGACCACTCTCCGTATAACGATGTACACAGAAAAAAAAGAGGACTCTTACATCCAAAGATAAAAGCTGAGACTTGAGATAATTGAAGTCTAAAACATTTTTGAAGGGTGTGTATATTGTAACTTAAAATTTCTTTATTTAATCTCTAATTATCAGAGTAAGGGTCACCTTTCACACTTGAAAGGGATTATAAACATATAAAAGTCTTTTCCCAGAAAGGTGATGTTGTTGAAAGATAGAGATTCAAGAATAGTTGAGATAAATTAATTGATGGCGAATGCACGTCAGGCTGTCAAAGGAAGTTAGAGATCTTCAGTGTAACATTTTGAGAAACCACTTACTGGAATGCTTAAATGATTGATCTGCTCCAGGATGACATTTTTCTCATATTTTTACACTTTTACTGGTAATAGAGACATTTAATGTTTCTTGTCAATTTGCTCCAATAATTGTGTGGCAGCAAATTATTCATTACATTGCCAGAAAGTCATAACCCTAGCTTTTTTACTCCTAAGTCCTAAGGCAGACTTTAAAGGAGAACAAAGACCCTGCATCATGCAGCTTCAAGGGCCTCTTTCTTGGATTAATGTGGGAGAGGCAACCTCTGCGCTGTGCCATTAGCCTTTTGGGGGGATTGACACCTCCTCTGCTTTGGCCAAAGAGCGTGAGCAAATTTTTTCACAGAAGATGCTCTAAGCACACTGACTCATTCCTTATTCACAGTGATTTTCTGTTTTCTCTCCAATTTTAACCTTTAGCCAATGCTTTGACTTTTGTATTTCAAGATGCTCATAGACACAAGCTTTATATTTTATGCCACATCATTTTTTGGTGTACATTTCTACTCTTGGTAATAATGTTCTTTATATGCATATTTGTATGTATGTATCATTACGGTAACGTTCTTTAATGGAGAACCTGTCTTGACTAACTAAATAAGTTTATCGGTGTGTATCTTGTTTTTCCCCATCCATATTGCAAATTCCTGTCTGGAGTAAAATTTCTTATAGGTCTAACACTACCTTATAGGAATAGTTCCTGAAGGGATCTTGAATTCAACAAGAAAGTGAAATGTAGATTTTGTTATGTCTCACTTCTGTGATTTTCACCAGACCACACATGTTTTCAGTGTTTGAGCTTTAACATCTTTATAATTACAATTTTAAATTATGTGATCTCCAAAGTCCCTTTCTCCCCTAAAATTTCATGACTCTGTTATTCTAAGGAAATTCCAAAATATATGTATTATACTATGATCAGGAAGGATAACTCTGGGAGAGGGGAAGTTGGTGGGTAGAGAAGGAGGTGGATTAATGTTGAATGAAAATGTGTTATTTGCATAACATAAAATAAACCTCCCTTCAAAAGACTTTCAAGCTCATACTACTGCCCAAGAAGGGGGAACTGGAAAACTTTTGGGGGACCAGGATTTTTAAATCTTTAATAATAGGAATATAAAATTTCTGTCACACAAGATTAATACACTTAGATGGAATTGTCTTTTTTTGGTATCATTTTGCTATTGGCTTTAGCTATATTAATTAATTAGACACTAATTATGTATTTATCAATTAATTTAATATATAGATGGTTGTGGAGTCTAATTTTTGTTTCACTACAAAACTCACAGATGGTAAGTAATATGGAAGACCAAAGTGTAAGCGTTTATCATGTGACAAATGTAGACTGAGCCATTGAGAGAGACATGGGATAGTGCAAAGAAAGTAGACTGTAAAGGGAGGGCCAGGGTCATACCCAGGTACTATTGGAAAATGCTGCATTATCTTTGGAAAGTTAAGTTACTGTCTTGGCGTCAGTCTTTTTTGTGTTAAATGATGATAAAAATATCTATTTCATAGTGTTATTCTGAGAAGTCAATGTTATGTCAAAAAAGCTTAGCCAAGTGCTTATCATGTGGCAAATACACAGTGATTAGTGGTTTAAAAACAAATTAAGAAAAAAATCAAGTTTTCTATACAGCTAATATTTAAAAGCAATGTCTTAATTCAGCTCTGATTGGATTTTTGTGTTTATTTTTTCTTGTATTTGGGTCATCTATGTGATGGTGGCATTTGTCTTTTGAAAAAGTCATGCACTAATGCAGAAAGAAGGGATTTTCAGTGATGCTGCCCACGTTTCTGTGAAATGGAGGAAGCTTTCGAACTTAGCTTCAATCTGGAAGTTACACTCTGTCAAAACTTGCAGGAGAAAAGAACTCTTTCCCATCAATTTGGTGAGAAAATAAGATATATGAAGGGCTAACTAAAATTTTTGAGAATTTATCACATGTCAGATACTATGCTCTTTATATGCCTTATCTCATCAAAACCTCACAATAATCTCATGAGTTAAGAAGGAGCACTCTGCGTCCTACAATGATGCAATAAGCACTGAGGTTCAGAGAAGTTCAATAATTACAACAGTTCACAAATCTAGCAAAAGGAGACAAGCCAGGACTTGAATGCACACAGTTTGACATGGGAGTCTATGTACTTACTACTTTTCTATATTGATGCTCCAGAAACTAGCCTCATGGCATCACTGATATTTCAAATTTTATTTTGCCTTTGCTGCATCTCTATCAAAACTTGGACAAGTTAAATGACTGCACAGAGCCTGAATTTCCTAACCTATAAAGAGCAAATAATCACATCTATTTTTAGGGTTGTTGTAATAATTAAAAAATAATGAGCATGAATACAAAATGCTTAACCATATATCAGGTGTGTAGACTGTATGATAACTGAGACCATCATCTGCAAACCTGGACAGTGTCATATGCCCTTCCAAAGGGACAGGAATAGGGAAATACAAGTGGAGAATGAAAGCAAGAACATAAGTGGCTGTCATCTGCATTTACTACAGCAAGGGGGCAAATAGCTACTAATCAATGTTGATTGATATAATGCTGATTGTAATGCTGATTATAAATTGATATAATGCTGATGGATATAATCTGTTAGAATATAATGTCTCTCTTCAAAATCTAATACAATGTCTCTATATAAATGCAATGTCTCTATTTAAAAGCTGAAGTTTGGGGCACCTGGGTAGCTCAGTTGGTTAGGCGTCTGACTCTTGATTTCATTTCAGGTCATGATCTCAGGGTCCTGGGTTTGAGCCCTGAGTTGGGCTCTGTGAGTGTCTGCTGGAGATTTTCTCTCTCTCTCTCTCCCTTTCCCTCTGCCATTCTCCCCACACTCTCTCTCTCAAATAAATCAATCTTTTTTTTAAAAAAATAAAAACTGAAGTTTGAGAATAAGGAAATTTTGATATTACATAACAATGATTTAAGTACTTGATACAAGGGAATTTCTGAACTACCCAGAAGGTCATGAAACATTTTGAGACCCATAGAGGGAAGGTAGTTAAACCTGGGAAATGGGGAAGAGAAAGCTGATCTGGGCTAAGATAAAGGAAGGTCATAGCCACATTTGGTCAAGTGGTTCTACCAAATCACCAAATGAGAATATAAAAATTCAGATCATAACTCCTGTGTGGTAGCTGTTCTGAAATATCATGCTATATAAACTAACAGGTATGCTCTCTGACTAATTTTCATTGTGCTGGTTCAGAACCCATTCAGGTATTATTGTAATTTGATAGATAGCAATGAAGTAGCCTACAAGACCATCAACACTAACTATGAATATACCTATTATCCATAACATATATCTATTATCCAAAACAAAGAAACCCAGGTGTAACAAGATTTCATATCTTGAGACTGAATTAAGTGTTTCATAATCTGCTGAACTCAAAAACTTGGCTACAGCTGGACAGGAACAAGTATCTTTAAAGAACTTGTCCTCTTTCTTTGGCTACAAAGACAATGAATAACTCTTAACAGCCCATCATGAGTCACTGCTTAAAATAAGTGGGATATTCAACTTATATGTTTAGTTCTAACTCTCACAAATCCAAATAAATTGGGGCTTTTTCATAAATAATACATTTATTAAAAATTAGGAATTATTTTCTCATTAAAATTTAAATTATATCTATGGGTAACATGTTTGAAACATTGATAACTTAAGATCTTGAGGTTATAGAGAGAAGTAAATTATAATATGTTTTTATGAATTATCATTAAGGTTCAGAAAAATGAGGAAGAAATCCAGATTCTCCTTAGAAGAATAAAGGATAGGTTACATAGAGAAAGACCGAAAGAACTCTAAATTTCTACATATTGTGATACATAGCCTACTGAATATATAGAGACTTAAGTGAAGAACAGAGTTGTTCACTTTTAGGAATGAAATGAGTAATGGAATTAGGGGTGATTTTGAAACCAAGAGAAAGGAATTTAACATTTAACAGGTTCTTTCTTGAGAGTAAGTAAAAAATGTAGAAGAATCAAATACACATCTATTACAGAGAACATTTTTCTTTATTAGCATGCACATCATTAATTAGGGAGATACTAATTTCAGGATAGAAGTTAATTAACTGTGAGATCAATACCTAATGCTAATTTCACTTTTTACATCTCTCTAACAGCACCAAACCAATAAAAAGCAGTTATGTTTTTGAGTAAAACTTACCTGACCAAAACCTCAAAGTGAGTAGTTCCTGAGGCTCTCATCAAGAAGGAAAAAGTGGTTGAGTTAGTGAAATTTGGGTGTTCACTAATAGCTAAGCAAAGCTAAGAAGATTATATAATGAGGCAAGTTATTTGAGTATATAAATATTACAGCCTTTAAAAATTTGTCACAAATAAGATTATTCAGTATTTCATAATAGTGTTGGTACATGGATAGACTCTCAATCAAATTTATATATTGTGGTCAGGATTCCTTTTCAGGAGTATGTAGATTACATCTTCCTCTCACTGAGGTGAAGAATTCTCACACTTAAAGTAAGCACTTTAGGGGCACCTGGGTGGTTCAGTCGGTTAAGTGTTTGACTCTTGATTTTTGGCTCAGGTCATGATCTCAGGGTCCTGGAATTGAGCATCGGGTTCTGCATTCAGCGAGGAGTCTGCTTGAGGATTCTTTCTCTTCTTCTCCCCCCACCCAACTCTTTGTCTCTCTCTCTCTCTGAAATAAATAAACAAATCTTAAAAACAACAACAACAACAAAGTGAGCACTTTAAGGTCATTGAGGAGATTCTTATTTTCTAGTGAAGAAAGACTTTGATCCAATCTTCGGTCCACATCAGAGGGAGTTGGAATATCTTTTGTACAATGCTTTTTAATCTACTTGGCAGAAATTTTAGTTATGGGAGCTTTGTTCCAAAGACAGTGGCATCAGGGAAGTTATCTGTTTGTTGTCGTATACCCATGTCCAAAGTGTCTATTAAAGAATATTAATGTTAGAGGCCAAACATTAACCATCCTGAAACATAGCATGAAACCAAAGTGCAAAATGTACTTAAAATCATCCACTTGTCTTATTTCTCTCTCTTGGAACCGAAGACTTGGCATTCTTCCCCCAAGGCACAGTATCTGTGTTTTCATAATGACTTTTCTTTGTTCCAAGCTAATTGCTATAGAATGTTGTTACATTTTGCATTTTTATGGTCCTCTTGATATACACCTGAGTTAATGGGTGGAAGGCATTTAGAAGACTGTCTATCACATTGTAAGCACTTAATACATGTACACGGCTATTATTATTAAGATTTTCACTGATTAGTTTGTAACAATCTATGTGAGATGGGATATGTAACAGAGGATATATGGGGAGTTGGACACTGGAACTGCACAAAAAAATTAAACAGATATAGGGTATCTTAGAAGAGGGTTTGAGTGCAGTGAAGTTTGAATCTTCCAGAATCCTTCCATAAAAATGAGCATAAAGACAGCAAAACCAAAGACCAACAGACACCATTTAAAACAAACTAGTTGGCAAAAGCCTCTGGAGAAACATAAACACAAAGACAGGGTAATTATTAAATAGTAAATATACATTTACCTGTAGAACTAAGATACAATGGTGCTTTAATGAAGAGACGGTAGGTGAAGGTTTTATTTGCTAACAAGCTAACATGAATTGGGGGAAATAAGAGGTGTTCCTAAAAGACAGACTAAGTTTGCTAATTGCCTTGTAAATGTATTCTAGTTACTAAACAAAGAAAACTGATAATTTTAATCTATTTTCATGCATGGTTTGAATTAATGGATGTAGGAAATGAGTACCATTGGCTGATAACCTCACAAAAAGTCAAACCAACATGACAAACCTTTTGGTGAAGAACACAATACAACCTCACTTTGAAGGAGGCATAGTGAAATAGTTGAGATTGTATGCTCTTTCATCAAAAGGTCATGCAGCACCTTCAACCATTAGTTCAATAAAGAATCATCAAGCCCCAATAACATAGGAGGCACAATGATGGGGACTGGATACAATGGCTTGCAAAACAAAACAAAATAAGTAATCGGTAAGAAACCACCCTGTCCTTGTACCCATGGAATGTACAGTAAGATAGAAAATGTGGTCATTAATCAAATAATCTTGCAAATAAATGTCATATCACCTCTGTTAATGAATGGAGAGGCATATGGTGCTATGAGAATAAATACTAGGAGGACTATACCTCCTCTAGGGGAAAAAGAATCTGGAAAGAAAGGGATATTTGAACTAAAGTATGAATGCTGAAGAGCTTTAAGGAGGCATTAGCCTGGGGGAGGGGAGAGGGGAAAAGGAGAGTATTTCAGAGCCTCAAGGATTTCAGAGCCTTGAGGATTCTTTGCTCTGTGAAGAGGCTCTGAATTAGAAAGGAGGATGGGACGCCAGTGTGTCCGGTGGGGGCAGAGTAAAGAGGGAGGGACAAGAGAAAAGTCAGTACAGGGAGGGGTAACTGTGTAGTTTATTGTCCAAACTGGATGGCTTTTGAGATTAAAAGGGAGGTACTACCAATGATTACACCAGAGCAACAGGTGGCCGCTGGGACTGAGTCATCCTAATTATTGGCTGTGTTAAGAAGAGGTCTGTAGGCAGAGAGTGATGGAATTGTTGGAAGGATTTGAAGCAGAGGTTTACATTTTGGCCACTGCAGTGTGGAGAGTGGATTATAATGAGGCGGGTGTGCATGTGGAGAGACTACAAATTAGCATGCTTGTTTCCCAGAGATTAGCTGAAAGGCAGTTTCTGTTGCTGTTATTTTTTGTTTGTTAGATTGTTATAGTCCCTCTTGGTGCATGTAGAGAACATAGCCTAAAATCATACGAGGAGTTTCCTTTTCTTTTAATTATTGGAGTTGAGTTGAGAAGTGCTTGCTACTTTCCATGCCTATAGCTGAAGTACCTAGAGATAAAGATAGGACTGACAAAAGATGATTATGTTTAGAATTACTATGGCATAATCTATTTGTTCACTCCCTGCCTACATACACACACACACAAATATCCACACTTACATGTGCACATATAAATATACACACGTATATACATCTCTCTCTCACACACACATATATATTCACTTACTATATATATTGAACACACTACTAAAAATCATTAAAGATCCTATTCCATGAGCTACCCATTCCATGAAGAGGTGTCTACCACTCTAAGTGTATCCTAACCTTTAAAAATGCTGGTGGGTCTGGTTTTTTTCTTAAAAAGAAATTTTCATTGTTTAAGTTTAAATAGTAAAACATATTAATTAAAGAAATAACTGGAAGTACAGAAACATTTTCTAAAAAGGCAAATGATATAAGAACGCCAAACGCTGCATTTTTTAAAAACCTAGCTCAAATCCATTTGTACATAAAATTTTGTATCCTGCTTTCTTTCAACTCAACATTATGTCATAATTAAGGCTATCAAGTTTAGCAAATAAAAGTACAGGGTGCTCTATTAAATTTGAATTTCAGATGAACAGCATTTTTTTTTTTTTTTTGCATAAGTATGTCTAAAATATTGCAAGGGAAATAGTTTTACTTAAAAAAATTGCTGCTTATCTGGAATTCAAATTTACTGGATGCTCCATATCTTATCTGCCAATGTTAATTATAAACACTTTCCTTTTTTAGTGTAATCTTCATGGACTATTATAAATAAATTATGCTAAACATTGTAATGCAGGAAAAAATGTCTTATTTTTAAAGAGCATGTCTTTGGACAGATTCACAGAAGTAAACTTCCCAGTTAGATTAAATATATGTCTATCCCTGAATTTATTTCAAGAAAGTATTATGGGCTGTAGTTTCTTTTCCTTATTTAGTTAGTTAGGTAATTAGTTAATTCAAAGGTTGAATTTGTATCATCATTGCTTAGATACCCATTTTTTTTTTCTTTAAAATATCAGTAGTTTGGAGAATCTATCTTTGGATGGCAGTCCAGTTTTTTCTAAAGTCTTACTGGAAGTCTTAGATATTTTGGTGAAGGAGAGTTCTGGACAGGTTAGATATACATTTCTTTAGGTTCCCTTTTCCATTCCTTGGCTCAGCTTATCAGCAAACAATCCGTGATTTATTATCTAAGCCTCCCTTTCCTTCTTTGTCTTTCCCTTTATCATCTCTTTAAGTTTTGCTCTTACATTTTGCCTTCTGCATTTACAGAGAACCTATTCAAAAAAATGCCTATTCAGTCAGTGTCTGTGGGACTCCAAATGCTAACTTTCATAGTTGGGCTGGGTGACTTAGTCAAGCTACTTACATTTTCTGAGCTTTGGTTCTTTATCTAGGATAACTGTATGGCAGGATTTTTGTCATGATAAAATGAACACATTTCGGGGAAAACACCTAATGTGTCAGACAGACAGTAAGTGCTCAGTATATTCCCGAGAACGCTAATGAAAACATAAGGACTAATTGACCCGGCCAAAGCTCTCTAAGAAGCAACGGATGTTAATAGGTAACAAGGTCCATGTTACTATTAACAGCTAAATCTTATTTTCTCCATTTCCTTGTATTTCTCCAGAGCCTGCATTTTCTTAAATGCCTGCCATGACTTAGACACTATGTGGGAAGGGCTTCTTTGGTTTTTGATGTTACAGTTCTCTGTCTTGCTCACATTCACAATTCACACTGAGGATAGTCCAGCAGGACCATGGTCCTGAGAAGAGTTTTTTTTCAAGATCTTATTTATTTTTTGACAGACAGAGACAGCGAGAGAGGGAACACAAGCAGGGAAATTGGGAGAGGGAGAAGCAGGCTTCCACGGAGCAGAGAGCCCGATGTGGGGCTCGATCCCAGGACCCTGGGATCATGACCTGAGCCGAAGGCAGTTGCTCAACGACTGAGCCACCCAGGCGCCCCACTGAGAAGAGTTTTATGAGCCTTTGGCTTTGAGGCTGAAAGCATAACTTCCCGATTATACCTGAGCAGAAAACAACTCCCTCACTGGAGAACAGTTAAACACTTCCCTGATCACAGCAGTAGCTCTGGATTTTAGTGTCTAATCACTTTTATACCATTGTCCTATAACCCTCTTCCCACTGACCCACTCACACATCTCTTCATTAATTATTAATCAATACATAGTAAGTACCTCCCGGAGTTTAATGCCAAATAGCGTTAATGAATCTTTCAATCAGAAAATGAGACCTACTGTTACTTCATGCGCGTCCTGCGACCACAGAAATAAGTGGGGCATTGTCCGGTGGTGGTTCATGGAGACCTGGAATATGTCGGCTCTTTTAAATATATTTTTGTTCATGGTGGAAGTCTTTATTTTCAAAGTATTTTTGATCAGTGGCCTAGGTATAGTTTCCAAGTAAATAAATGAAATGAATCAAATATTCCTTGAAAATTTACAAGCCCCACCTATGGTTCAGTTTCTTAGTGACAGCAAATGCTGTTCAATCTCAGGCACTCCTCTCTCTGGAGCCTTCTTTCCTACATTCTTAGTATAATTTGCTTGCATCTCCCCCGACTTCTGGTTAATTCACTGCAATTCAAAGTCTTTCTCACTGGGTGGCAGCCTCCACCTGATTCCGTATTTGGATTTCCTTTCCTCTCCTTCAGTGTAATTGCATGCTGGTCAAAAGGCAGGATCTGGACCCAGATGTCCATGTTTGGAATCCAGGCTTTGAAATTTATTTGGCTCTGTGATAAGGGACAACTTAGGGAATGTCTCATCATCAAAATGAGGATAACAGTAGGAACTCCCTAATAGGATTCTCGTGAGAATGTAGAACGTTAAAGTACTTAGAAGAGGGCCTGGCAAATAATATCCAGTAAAGTTTATCTGCTATTTTTATGATCATATTCAGGATAGTACAGTAGCACCTGGGAATACAAACATGAATAAGTCACAGAATTTAAGAAACAGACAAAAACCTAATAACACAAAGAAAAAAGGCTAATGACCACAACGACGACAGAGGAAAGAACCAGCTCCGTGGAGATGACTAAGCAAAGTGTTCGTAGCAGACTTGTGGCTGTGGTCCAATAATAACTAATTTCCAATCATTTCTTTTTTTTTTTTTTTTGAAGATTTTGTTCATTTATTTGTCAGAGAGAAAGAGAGAGAGAGAGCACAAGCAGGGGGAGCGGCAGGCAGAGGGAGAAGCCGGCTTCCTGCTGAGCAAGGAGCCCAATGTGGGACTCGATCCCAGGACCCTGGGATCATGACCTGAGCTGAAGGTAGACGCTTAACTGACTGAGCCACCCAGGCGTCCCTCCAATCATTTCTTGAAAGCCTGGGAGTATCAGTGTCTGGGTTCGTTTTTTACAAATATTACCTCATCTGTCCAAAGGCTGCATAAAGTAGATGTTTATGCCCATTTTCCAGATAAGGAAACTGAGCCTGATAGAAGTTAGACAGTTTGCTTAAAGTCATTCATCCTGTGAGTGGAAGACCCTGGATTTAAATCCAGGTTATTTTTAATCCAAAGCTCTTTCTGCTCGGCCAGCTCACTTTATTTTCTACCTCAGCTATTACTGGTTAAAATTTTAATACCGGGCACCTGGGTGGCTCAGATGGTTAAGCGTCTGTCTTCAGCTCGGGTCATGATCCCAGGGTCCTGGGATCGAGTCCCGCATCGGGCTCTCTGCTCCTTGGGAGCCTGTTTCTCCCCCCCCCTCTCTCTCTGTCTCTCATGAATAAATAAATAAAATCTTTAAAAAAAAATTTAATACCTCCTTCTCATTATTGTTCCTATATTCTGGAAGAGACTGGGTTGCCTGTGACACTTAATAAGAAAATCATAAACATGTCTGCAGACTGAGCTTCTTCTTATTTTCTGAGGTGAATGCTGAGCCAACAGAGCTGCCAGTCCCTCACTTAACTCCTTACATTTTCTGTGACATGCCGCTCCTCTCTGACAGGTGTATCAGCATTTCCGTAGCTGCTTGTGCTGATTAAAGCTTCCCGAACACACACACCAGAGAGAAATCCCTTGGTGACATGCTCACTAGGGCACTCAGCGAAGGAGGTCTAGATTCAAAGGACAGCGTCCCGTAGATGGCTCCCACTGCCCAGCAGATCAAGGGGCCAATGCAGACATGGCCGCAGAGATGTGGGGGCAAATTTTTTTCTCTTGAAATGTGTGGAGCCAGCTACCAATCCCAAGAATGCGTTACTGAAAGAAACTAATTTAAATTACAACACAAATAACAGGTAATAAAGCTGTTTTGGCTTTTGTTCTGTTTCACGCAAGATGTAGACCTGAGGACATAAAGTTGGAGGAGCCAGAAAGTGTAAGAGGTAAGAAAAGACGTTGAAGGGTGATTTAAACATTGTACCTTTTTAAGAATTACAAGCATTGACTCATCATCACCTTTCAATATCTTTCCTAATGTGGAATAATACTCAAATATTTTCTTTACTATTTTTCAGGATGTTTATGAAAACTGAAGGAGCTTTAAAATACAAAGGTGGTGGTTTTACATGGTGTGATTACAAGTGTCCAAGAAGCCCTCCATGTTCACAGTACCTTACACACACACACAAACACACACGTCCCTCACAAGTCATACCTCCAAACATGCACACACACATACACACACATACACACATGCGCATACACAGGCATATATAGACAAGCCACACCCTCACGCTCTCCAAACACAAACACAAACACAAACATAAACACAAACACAGACATAAACACTTGACTCTCCCACCAGTGAGAGGAGGAGCCGGCCAGGGGGCATGAAACCCAGAAGGGCAAGGATAACTTTGGCTGAAAATGGAAATTATATCTAGGGCTTTCAGTACGAACTTAATGTTTTTGGCTTTTGTGCATTTAAATTCAGAGTGACTTAGAATAGCTCATATTTGAAACTACTATTTGTCAAACATTCTTTAGTGTGAATGTGTTTCTGATCATTTCTTGAGAGCAGGTTTTGACAGACGAACTGCACATCCTGAGGGCCAAAGGCTAAAGGGGGAATAAGAACGGGGCAGAGAGAGAGGTTGCGGGGTGTCCGAGCTACTGTGTCTAACACGATGATTTGTCCTGGGGTCATTGCTGAGTGAAAGCCTGTGGACACCACTGAGAGCTGCCCGTCGGAATAAACAAAAGGTTATCCAGACAATCCTGTAGCCAAAGAGCATATTTTTCTACTTACATCAATGTGATGCTTGAAAGGTCACTTCGGTCTATATAAAACTAGAACTTATTGGCTACCATTAAGTTAAATGAGACATTCTCGACCCCAAGTCTAGGCAATCGTAATTCCCAAATTCTAAATTCTTCAGTCCAATCCAAGGCTTAATACTTTTCATCTTTAAAAATCATAAATATATATTAGTTTATCTTTGAACTTGTTTATTTTAGTAAATGTTTTAATATTGGGGTAGAGAGAATTGATGAAGAAATGCTAAAAAGTTTTGAGAAATTAAAAACAAAAAGGTTATGATTAATGTAGACAGATTGACCCATTTCACACTTTAGTGTGGATAAGAAGGGTGCATTATCACAATGCCTTATGCTTGGATGGCTCAATCTGGATGTGTATGAAGATTTTAATTAATGAGATCATCATTAAGGAACAATATCTCCACTTACTCCCTTTCTCTGCTTACAGATGTTACAACCTGAGCTTTAGGATGCCATTCTCCCTAATGTTTTAAATGTTGTTTCTAAAAAAACAGTGGAAGGGAAAATATTTCTTTGAAGAGCCATTAGCTCTAAACTTATTTTCCCTTATCCATCTGATAAAGCCAACATCTGTTAATCTAGAGAGCATCCCCGGAAGGGATGTTTGTTCACTTTTTGGGCCATGGAAATGACTAAAAGACAGATGGAGACCAAGTTTGGTTTCAAAGTGCTTCACATTGGGCTATTCTGCCTGCGTTCCTTGTGGACCAGTGTAAGGCAGGTTTTGAGTTTATGTTCAATAATTTTTACTATAGCAGAAGAAAAGAAAAAACTAATATACCAAACCTGAGATCTAAAAAATTATGTTTTTTTTCCTTTTTGCAAGGTTGAGAATATTCTTATCTAATATGCTTAGAAATCCTTGGTGGAAATCAATAAAGGAAAACATGGTGATGAGTAACTGTATACTAAATTTGGTCAAAGTGGTTTTTTAAAAATGTTTCAGATAAGACTATGCCTTTATTTTTTGTGATTGTAAAATTACTCTCTTTTCACACTCCAATTTTCTGGCTAATTCTTATTGCTCATCTAACTTCATTTACAGTATATGTGGATGACAACTCAAGAGAAAAATGTAAAGAAGGAACATGTAACTTAAAATGGCATCTGGCTAATGGTCCCTAAATTATTGGATTGATTGATTCATTTATTCATTCATTTATTCAGTAGGCAAATATTGATTGAAGACTTAGTCTGGGCCAGTTTCTGGTCTATGATTTGGAGATGGTGTTAAAAACAAAACAGACAAAAAATTTCTCCCCAGTGGATCTTAAACTGTAGCAGGAGAGACAGATAGTAAACAAATTAGTATATAACTCCTAAATTTCCATTAAAATATCATGGAACCAGAGAAGAACAACAATGAAAACTCATAACATAGAACACTAACACTTCAGGGAAACAAGTTTTGGGAAAAATTTTATTAAGTTGAAGGTTGATAGGAAAAGAGGAAAAAAAGATTGTTCATTTCTATGTTTCACCTCAGGAAACAGCAAGCTTGAGTGCCTTTACTAAGACAGTTAAGACATTTCCTGCCTCTCCCATGCTATTTGTCCCTCAGCCCAAAGACCCCAGGATCTCCCAACCAGTGATCTGTGCAGACACTTTCTCACTGTCTCAGTGATGTTCCTACAAAATTCAACTTCCAGTGGCTGCCACTATTCTAGACTAATTTGTCATGTAGAATAAAGGTACTAAAAGTATTTTTTTCAATAACTTGGGGACCTGTAAGTAAAAAACAAAATTAGCACAAAACTATATGTTAACATAATATTGTGTATGTGACAAGAACAAAACAAAAATCTGTAAATATTCCAATCCTCCCTCCTCCCCTCCCTTCTATTGAGGAAGAACCTTTTTTTCCCCCTGCTGTTACAAGGCTTTGCTTGTGTGTGTTGGTTTGGAAATGGATGATGATAAAAACCTAGAAAAGACCAGAGTATTTGATTATAGGTTAGTATGTTGTGAGCAAGAGAGAGTAGCTTAAATGATATTTCTCTCTCATTTCACAATTCAGAGATTAGTGCTCCACAGCTGATGAGGTGCCTTGCCATACTCAAGACTTCTGTCTCAGATTCTCAAGCAGTAGCTACTGTCCACACCATCTCTCTGTTCAAAAGGGAAAAGAGGGTGACCAGAAGGGTAAGGACAAAATTGTTTTCAGAGGTAGAATCAGGAAATGGCATCATCACTTCAGCTCATACCCTCTTGGTTAGAACTTTGTCACATGTCCACACAAAGCTGCAAGGGAGTCTAGCAGTGGAAACTATCTGTGTGATTATATACCCAGCTAAAACCTGGGAGTTCTGTTACTGAAAAAAGAATGGATACATGTCAGGGAACAACTAGCAGTCTGTACCTTAGCCCTGTGGCTACCCTGATATCTATCTGGTATTCCTCTTACCACTCATAGAGCCCACACAATCACCTCCACAGATAACAATGAAAGCCATATCCAGTTACTACTCTTAAAATGCCAACCTCTCTGTTGGTTCTTTCCACTAAGTCAGTATGTGGTTCCTGGTGTTTTGGTGACCTATAAACCAATAGATAAATTATCTGCTCCTTCTCTATACACATTAAACAATAATGGAGAAAGACCAAGATAACTTCAATTAAAAATCTCATTCAGAAAAGCGAATAAAGGGAACACAGAGCAGTCACTTGCCCAGAGCAATAATCAAATCCTGCTGAGCAAGTGTTGGCATTGCAAGATGTGCTTGGTTAGTTCTTGTTCTGGTCTCCAGAGGAACTCCTTTGTCCATTTGCTTCTCTGGTCCCTTTATCCATTTTCTTTTATGATCACGTTTGAAGTGTGCATTGGAAAATGTGCTCTCCTTGAGGGCTACACAGTTTGGGGGGGACAGGAATTGCCTTAGGAGTCACACAATTACAGGTATTTTAAACCAGGTTGTGCTTTCCCTGGCAATAAAAAGCCCTCCATAACTTAGTAGGTGTATTCAATTTGTTTTCCAGTCAGTTCCATGTGAAAGGAGTTATCGGTGCAAATTGTACCTATATGTAGGTGTTTTTTTTTTTTTAGTGTTAAGTTTTCATTACACTAAGTACAGTGTTATTGCTATAATTGTCATTAAGTAATTTATAGTTGAGTGTTGTTAGACTTGTGATGTTATGGAATAGTATTTTTATTCTGTTTTAAAAGTGGACTTATTTGAGGGGCACCTGGGTGGCTTCGTTGGTTAAACGTCCGACTCTTTTTTCTTTAAGACTTATTTATTTGAGAGATAGAAAGAGAGAGAGCACGAGCAGGGGGAGGGGCAGAAGGAGAAGGAGAAAGAGAATCTCGAGCAGACTCTATGCTAAGGGCAGAGTCCAACGCAGGGCTCAATTTCACGACCCTGAGATCATGCCCTGAGCCTGAAACTAAGGGTTGGACACTTAACCGACTGAGCCACCCAGGTGCTCCAAGCATCTGACTCTTGATTTTGGCTCAGGGCATGATCCCGGGGTCGTGAGATCAAGCCCTGCTTTGGGCTCCCTGCTGGGTGTGGAGCTTGCTTGAGATTCTCTCTCCCTTTCCCTTTGCCTCTCTCTCTCTCTCAAAAAAAAAAAAAAAAAAGATAATAATAAAAAATTAAATAAAAGTGGACTTATTTGAATAATAGCCTTGCAGAACAGGATCCTTGCCCAGGCTGCAATTTTTCCTTTTTCTTTTTTTTTTCCTTCTAGCTTTATTGAGATATAATTGACATATAAATTTAAGCTGTATTTGTGTTGATTTGACACACTTATGTATTGCAAAATGATTCCACAGTGTTACTTAACACTACCTCACCTCATATAATTCCCATTTCTTTTTTGTGGTGAGACCATTTATGATCTACTCTGTTAGCAACTTTCAAGTATCCAATATTGCATTGTTAATTATCATCACCAAGCTATACACTAGATCCCCAGAACTTACTCATCTTATAACTGGAAGTCTGTATCCTTTGGCCAACATTTCCCTGTTTGTCCCTAGATACAGTTCTCAAACCTAAAGTCTCTCATTTATTGGTCCTATGCTCAGTTTTACCATCTCTCCAGCACCTTAATCGGGTTTCCTTTCATCCATATAAAGAACTAGGCTTGGGCTTTCATTATTTGCTCTGTTGGCATACAGTCTGCTTTTCACCTTATCACAACCAACTTCCAATGCACAACAGTCTGTGTCCTCACCCACTGCTAAGCCAGTACCTTCTATACTAGGATTTGTGAGAGCAGCAGACCACATCCAGTACAAATGTCTGGATTGGATTGAATACAAAGTTTTATAATATAGAGACCTTAAATATAACAGCTTAAGATAGACTTTTCCTTTCTCAAATAAGTAGTTCAGAAGACGGTAATTTAGAACTCTTAGAGCAATTGTTCCTTCTTTTACATGAAGTTTCCATTTTGAGGATCAACGAACCAGTTCTCATTGACTTCTAGACAGAGGGAAGAGGAAAAGGATAGCAGAGGATGTACTGTTTCCTTTTCAGGAGGGTGACCTGGAAGAAGGACATCTGCTCCCATCTCATTGACTGTAATTGAGCCACTTGACCCCATGGAGCTACAAGGAACTTGCAAGATGAAGTCCTTAGGTGGATAGTAATGTGGCTATTAGCTAAAGGATGGGAATTCTGTTGCTAAAGAAAGTGGAGGTGAAACCTGGTGGAAATCTGGACCAAAGCCAGTCTTGATGAAGAACAATCCTGAGTTACCATGAATAGAAATTACACCAAAATATTACTAGTTTTTGTTTCTAGTCGGGGAATCATGATGATTTTCACTGTCTTCTCTATGATTTATTTATACTTCATCCACTTATTTATTTTATCTGTTTTTTAGGGTTTTATAATGATCATTCAGCACTTGAATAATTCAAAATTCTTTAAAAAATTCAATGAACTAAATCCCACAACCAAGCATTGGAAGTGATGCTATAATAAGAGTTGTCTGTAGATGTAATGCATAAGATAAGGCTTCAAAGGACCTGGCAGAGGCAGAATTGGAGATGTGTGAGAATAGAGAGAGAGATCTTGTTTGCCAATGATGAAATTGCTTTCTTCCTCTTGAGAAATGGTACAGATTTCAAAAAGTCGAGTTGAGAGAGAAGGAGAGAAAGAGAAAGAGAAAGAGTCGGCAACATAAAACATTAAAAGTTTAAGCTTAGTAATCTGGAGAAAGGGGTATTGGCTTACTTTGCGTATCAGTAATTTAAATAATATCATTACATGTTAAGTAAATGTATTGCTGTTATTGTAGTAAGAAATATTTTGATTATTTCTGAAATTATGATAAAAGAGGACGATTCCAGCTCTGTCACGCTCCATGAAAATAATTACAACAGGAAAGTGTGTAAAATAATAACAGCATAGATTCTTGATTTGGAATTGTCAAAAAACATGTTGTATTAATGACAAAAAGAACTCAATGAGTGCACAGGAAACTATGTTTTGGTTTTAAACACTTGAAAATTCCACTTATATTTATATGATGAGGGTATTATTAAAACAAACATTCAGATGATGGTAGGGGATCTTACAAAAGAGCATTTGGGCATTCTCAGAGGCTTATCTCTTTCTCTAGATATATTTTAGCAATGTTAACCCTCTAAAGAAAACCAAATAGTGGTTTAAAAAGGAACATTTTTAGCCTTGAGAAATGTGACTAAATTTCCTTTTTTTGTAACTGGCAATGAGAATGTACTCTTACTATGTTAAACAGCCAGAGGAAAAAAATACTGAATGTCTGGTGGGGGTTATGACATATAATGTTGGGAAGAACTGAATGGTCCACTGTATGCAATATGGGTGGGAAGGTAACCCTGTTCGTATCAGGAGCAGAGATGTGCAGACACAACTTCTATTATGCTGCCTTTAATGTGCTGAGATCTCATTACCCTCAGTCTTTGTTTTCAAGATTCTACTATCTGAGAAAAAGAACACAATTGTCTTACGTGGGGCCAGGCATCTGCTCTTGTATCATTCAGTTATGGCCAGAGGGGCAGGACCACTGGCGGCAGCAGGTCTTGTGTATGAGGTTTCCCCAAGAAGGGGGATCACTGAGAGTGAAACACTCAGTGGTGTGTTAGCTATCTCATGAAATGGAAAGGAGGCTCTAATATATGACCAATCCTGTGAGTTAAACTTCCCTAACAAGGAATGATTACTAAATACTATAAATGAAAGCATATCAGTTTCTAGCAAACCATTACCAGAACCCTCTTTCCCTGCTGTTTTTCTTACACTGTATGTACAATATAAGAGAGAAATGAGAAGGCCTCAACTGATTCATTTGATTTGTTTGTTGTCTTGGTCTGATGGTTAGGAATGATGGACAGTAAAGTGAGAGATAGGAGAATATTTATAAATTTAGGTATTTTCATATTTGGTCAAGGGAGGATTATTTTTAGTGAGTAGACAAAATCAGTAAAAATAGAGATTTTATTACAATTAATTCCTTGCATGTTTCTTAAGTTAGAATGAACAAAATTCTTGTCTGGTACCTGTATAAGCCAGTTATAGCATTTAGAATGTCACTTAGGAAATGGAAAATTTCTATTTATATAAAATCTTTATATCCTGCTGAAGAAACTTGAAAATGTCAATTTCATGCAGTGCATCTGGGAAGATCTGTCTAGGGCATAAGACCTTAACTATCACATAGCGATTAAAACTTATCTGTGTAAATAGTAAAGAAAACTTTGCAGAGATGCATTGTCTATTAAGACAGCCAGTGCTTAGGCATATGGCTATACAGTCCCTGGATTGCAGGTCCACTGGGATAGATGAAATTCCCCTGACAGATGTTGACCTAGAGGTCAGTAGAATTATATTCTAGTGACAAGATTTTTTTTTTTATTTAAAGATTTTATTTATTTATTTGACAGAGAGAGTGAGAGAGCACAAGCAGGGGGAACAGCAGAGGGAGAGGGAGAAGCAGGCTTCCCGCGGAGCAGGGAGCCTGATGCGGGACTCGATCCCAGGACCCCGGGATCATGACCTGAGCCGAAGGCAGACGCTTAACCATCTGAGCCACCCAGGCGCCCCTCTAGTGACAAGATTTTTAAAAAGACATTAAGATGATGCAGGATGTTCAAGCATCGTTTTCATAAATTGTTCCTTCTGGGATGCCTGGGTGGCTCAGTCGTTAAGTGTCTGCCTTCGGCTCAGGTCATGATCCCAGGGTCCTGGGATGGAGCCCCGCATTGGGCCCCTGCTCAGAGGGAAGCCTGCTTCTCCCTCTCCCTCTGCTGCTCCCCCTGCTTGTGCTCTCTCTCTCTGTCTCTCTCTGAAAAATAAATAAATAAATTAATTAATTAATTAAAAAAATAAATTGTTCCTTCTTCTACACATACTTCAGTCACAGGGGAACAAAGTGCATTAAACATAGTAACCTCAATAACATTTACAAAAGCAATTGTAAACAGAAGACAATAGAAAAGGAAAAATATAGAAGGAACTGTCATTAGCTAATATCTCTCAAGGGAGACTGTAGTGCTACAATGAAACAGGAAGACAGGGATGGTGAGATGGGTCCCCTAAGAAAAGGTCCTTTCTTTAGTTACTCTGTGTAATATGTAAATGTATATTGTTACACAAAATTCTGAAAAACAACTTATGAGCCATGTCATTGTATCACGTGGCAGGTAGCTGGGCTGCACTTTGGTCCTGAAGGGAAGAATTATGATCTAAAATTAAGATCTTAGTTTTGGGCGCCTGGGTGGCTCAGTTGGTTAAGCGACTGCCTTCGGCTCAGGTCATGATCCTGGAGTCCCGGGATCGAGTCCCGCATCGGGCTCCCTGCTCAGCAGGGAGCCTGCTTCTCCCTCTAACCCTCCCCCCTCTCATGTGCTTTCTCTCTCTCATTCTCTCTCTCTCAAATAAATAAATAAAAAAAAAAGAAAAAAAAAAGATCTTAGTTTCAATGATAACAACCCTCCTCTTCCTTGGGTTTAATTGGGGTTGCTTCCAAATATGGTAGTTACCTTGGCAAATAAGAAGCAGGAGTGTTACATTCATATATTTTTTTCTGTTTTGGAAAAGATTTTATTTATTTGACAGAGAGAGACACAGTGAAAGAGGGAATGCAAGCCGGGGGAGTGGGAGAGGGAGAGGCAGGCTCTCGTCTGAGCAAGGAGCCCAATGCTGATGTGGGGCGCAATCCCAGGACCCTGGGATCATGACCTGAGCCGAAGGCAGATGCTTATCCAACTGAGCCACCCAGGAACCCCTTTTTTTTCAAAGTATATATAGGGATGTGCAAATATGAAATATAATTCTTGGATTGACATAAAAGTACTACAGTCGGTATCATAAGAATTTTGAAAAATCTGTCA
The DNA here is from genome assembly GCF_011800145.1 of Mirounga leonina. NCBI lineage: Eukaryota > Metazoa > Chordata > Mammalia > Carnivora > Phocidae > Mirounga > Mirounga leonina. The sequence continues at coordinate 15,971,440 of NW_023270389.1, forward strand.
AGCTCTAGCGTTATATGTATTAATTTATTAAATATATATTAATTTTAATTTTGAATATACATATATGTATGTTTTCTTACATAAAGAACTGAATGCTCTCTATTCTGCTCTTTGGAAGATTTATGTATGATTCAAGGGAAAAGGGTATCTTTGTTGAAATACATCTCGTATTTATTTGTCTGAAAATAATATAGGTTTCAAAGTAATGAAATTGTTATTGGAATCCAAAGAGGAGATATATTAGGCGTTAAGAAAAGCAACTGGTAGAAATTAAGTGGCCTCCCCAGCATCCCAGAACTAGGAAACAGTACGTAAAGCATTTTCCCCTTGGTCACTCTGGCTCTAAAACCTACTGAAATGGAAGATTCGTAAGTTTAAGAGCAGAGCCTGTTGTGTTCAGCATTCCACCGCCAAGACCCAATCACAGTGTCAGTATCAGAAAATAAAGAATGACTAAATACATAGTCTAAACACTAATTTTGGTTTAAATAATCTGATTGGAACAAACTGACAAAGTATCCAAAAGGAAATTTAGAAATGACCAGGTTTTGAAGTTTGGTTGATTGCTCCAGAAAAATTTTGGGTAACAGGTAGAGGATAGAAAGAAATATGCTCATTTCTGGGATAGTTATAAAAATAGTGAGACCTGACCAAGGCATTCACGGTCTAGAACTGATGGGGTGTCGTGTGAATATCAGTTGTATATTTCCATTTCAGAAATGGCTTGATCTGTCCATGCCTGACTTAAAAACAACCGTCAACTACTGCTTTTCAGGAACACATGACCTATTAGCAATGTGTAGCATGTTGAGAAGGTAAGATGGGCAGTGTTTATATCATTCAGTTTTCCATACTTGGAAGTCCCCATCTTGGGAGCACAGGATCTCTCCCAGGGAGATAATATAGCTGCTTCCAAGTGCCCTATTTCTTCCACACTTGTTCCCATCCCAAGTTCTTGACCTGATTATTTTCTTAACATGCTGCTCAACCATACATGCTTCAGATTAAATATGTATATATATATATATATATATATATATATATATATATTTTCCTGGATTTCTCTTCAAGCCATCTAGTACCTTACATACATTATTTTTTTCTATCCCTTTCCTGAGGGATATACCCTTTTCCTTAAAATCCAATTCAATAATCGATACCTGGCTACGAGCACATATACTCTCACACACTTACTGCCTGCTTGCATTCATTTGGAACATCTTGAACACATATTTTATTTACCCATTGCAAAAATTTTCTATGTTACCTAGTTCTACCCTAATTCAACTATTTGTTTGAATAAAATTGAAATTGGCCATGTTTTGGGGCTCTGTGTGTAAACATTCATTATCAACATTTGCAGCTGGGGCATCTCATTCATTGCCCATCCCAGTTACAACGATGGTGTCAAATAGCCTCTCTACCCATAATTTCTCTTTTAGGAAATTGGCTGTGTTCCATGAAATCTGAGATCCAAGAATAACTTTATGGGGAAAACAAGTATTAACAGCTATTGAAAAACTCCTGCCTTAATGTTTAACCAAATAAGATGGTTTATTAGGATCTGTATCTTTATAGCTCCCTTTTAACAGCTGTAATAAACTCTTTCAAAGCAATATGCTACAAGAGATCAAAGAGCTATGCTCAATTAGAGTCGTTCCTTATTAGCCATAGTCAGAAAAGAAGTAGGAAATAAATCAAAGTGTGTCCGATATGTCCTTTAGCGGACTAAGAAAGTATTGTGTCACTGTGAAATGTCGCTTTAAACCAAATTAAAAGTCCTGTGAGCCCTGAAGCTCCCTCCACCATGGCAGTGGACCTGCTATGGAGATCATGTCTCGGGTTCTGAGATCAATGCCCCCATGAGCCCTTGCTAAGAATCGAGAGATCAGAGATGAAAAGCACATCCACAAAGTCTTACAACACAGCCAGTCTACTGTCACCAAAGAGATGTACAGCATAAGTTGACTGTTGTGATTTCAGCTTGAACAAAATAACAGCAGGTTTCTAAGTGGCTGTTGTATATTAGATGAAGTGGGGTTATCCAATGCAGGAAGGGCAGGCAGAACACGATTTAAACTGTGATTCACTGAAAACAACCTCCATGGCGTGAATCCAGGGCAGCAGAGCAATGTAATATGTGGCCTCGGTGAGTCGAGTTAATTTCCCTAGAAGGGTTCAAAAACCCCTGTTAATTGTGCCACTGTTCTCTCTTCATCCTCAGCTCCAGTGTCCAGTCGTCTCTGCTGGCGTTCTTGCAGGATGTAGGTCCAGGCACTACATTTATTAATTTTTCCCCTATATGTTACCATGTATCTACCTTCCATTCTCTCCCTGTGCCTATCATACTTTCTCACAATACAGCTATGAGTTAATTTTATCATGATTTATAGTGAAAGAACTGAGTGTTAGATAAATTAAGGGACTTTCTCAAGGAGAAGCTGTAATAAGCAGAGGTGATTGTGTGAAAAATTTCTCAACTGCTGTGCCCTATATCCTGATAAACAAAGATGATTACTCTCTATTTTGAACCAAATCTATGACTTCCTCATTTTCAATTACCACTTGCCTCTGCCACATGTTCCCATAGGTATGACCACCCTGGGGTCTGACTTGATGAAGACAGAGTCAAATTTAACTTGTGGATTCCTAGGGAGGTTTCCTTTTCCATGAAATGTCAACCGTGAGCAGGGAGAGAAAACATGAAATGTCTCCATCTCACTTTAACAATGTAAGGATTTCCAGAAGCCTACATGGCCTAGGTCCTTTTCCATATTATAATATTGTTTCTGGCTTCCTCTTAGTTCAGCCCTCCCACTTCCATAATAAGCAAAGGGAGATTTTATCAAGAAAGACAGAATGAAAAAGCTTCTGCTCTGTTTCAATGTTCTCATCTGCATCTTGTGAGCTCTTCTGCTTTTCACTATCCATCAGTTTGCTCTATAAAAGCTTCCCAGATTTATCTGGATACTTTTGATACTTTAACATCAAGGATACCACTTAAATTATTTTCCAGAATGCATCAGAATGACAAGGGCCTAACATTTACATAAATCTCATATAGCAGAACTATGATGAAGGATTCAAGTTCTAGTATTTTACATTAATCAAGAATGGAAGTTATAAAATATTTTAATACTAAAAGGGTTACAGAATACCTTCATGTAATCCTTTTCATAGACATTACCATGAAATGAGACTAGTTCTAACACATCTAAGGAGTGGTATACAAACCAAACCAGAGGGGCTAGTTTAGATCGTCTAAGTGTAAAGGAAATGAACAATGTCAGAGTAAATGTGTCTAAGCTAAAAAGGAAAGGCCAGAACAACGTATGGCAGGGAAGGTGTCAGGTATCAGTCAGTGCCAGCCACCAATTTATAAATGGGTGTTCAGTGTAGATGAATCCAATTAATATCTATTTAATTGGTTGTGTGTATATATATCTTGCTTTCAAGATTATGTTAGTTCTATGAGGGTATAAATAAAAATTTCCATACTTTCAGAACTTAGCATTTTGCTTTAAACAGTAAGCACTTGAAAAAGACTTTTTAAAAAAGATTTATTTATTTTTGAGGGAGAGAGAGAGAGAGAAATCGCACACACAAGTTGGGGTAGGGGCAGAGGCAGAGAGAGAAGGAGAGAAAGAATCCCAAGCAGACTTCCTTCTGAGCACAGAACCAGATGCGAGGCTCGATCCCAGGACCCTGAGATCATGACCTGAGTCAAAATCAAGAGTGATCTGCTTAGTGGACTAAGCCACCCAGGCACCCCAAAAAAGACTTGTTAAATGAATGTATCTCACCTTAGCTTCCATGCTCCTGAAAACAAACCAGCTTCTTTCCCACAAGGTTCCTTTTTTCCCAATCTCCATGTTTTGTTCTCAGGACTTCACAAATGTAATCCTTCCGCTCTGTAAAAACCTTTTGCTGCTGGTGCAGCCACTCTGGAAAACAGTATGGAGGTTCCTCAAAAAGTTGAAAATAGAGCTACCATATGATCCAGCAATTGCACTACTGGGTATTTACCCCAAAGATACAAAAGTAGGGATCCAAAAGGGTATGTGCACCCCGATGTTTATAGCAGCAATGTCCACGATAGTCAAACTGTGGAAAGAGCCAAAATGTCCATTGACAGATGAATGGATAAAGAGGATGTGGTATATATATATACAATGGAATATTATGCAGCTATCAAAAGGAATGAAATCTTGCCATTTGCAACGACGTGGATGGAACTGGAGGGTGTTATGCTAAGTGAAATTAGTCAATCAGAGAAAGACATGTATCATATGATCTCACTGATATGAGGAATTCTTAATTGCAGGAAACAAACTGAGGGTTGCTGGAGTGGGGGGTGGGGTGGGAGGGATGGGGTGACTGGGTGATAGATACTGGGGAGGGTATGTGCTCTGGTAAGCGCTGTGAATTGTGCAAGACTGTTGAATCTCAGATCTGTACCTCTGAAACAAATAATGCAATATATGTTAAGAAAAAGAAAAGGAAGAAGATAGCAGGAGGGGAAGAATGAAGGGGGGGAAATCGGAGGGGGAGATGAACCATGAGAGACGATGGACTCTGAAAAACAAATTGAGGGTTCTAGAGGGGATGGGGGTAGGAGGATGGGTTAGCTTGGTGATGGGTATTAAAGAGGGCACGTTTGCATGGAGCACTGGATGTTATGCACAAACAATGAATCATGGAACACTACATCTAAAACTGATGATGGAATGTATGGTGATTAACATAACAATAAAAAATTAAAAAAAAACCCCACAACTTTTGCTTTCCCCTTCCTCTCTTTTTAATGTGTAAAATCGAAGTGGGAAGACTTTTTCTGGCAAGGGTAGTGAGTTTTTTAGGTTTTCTGGGCCACATGGTCTTCATCAGCCCTGCTTAGCTTTCCTGCTGTAAGGGGGAAGTAGCCACAGGTGAGAACAAATGAGCCTGTCCATGTTCCAATAAAATTCTATTGGTGGACACAATCTTGAATAATTTTCTTGAGTCTACAAATTGTCTTCTTTTAATTTTTTTTTTTCTTTTCAGTCACCTTAACTTGAAAATACCCTTCTTTTGCAGGCCATACAAAAACAGGCAAAATTTGATTCACAAATTTGATCCACTCACCACAGTTGGCTGGTGACTGTTACAGAGTCAAGTTTGTGTCTGTTCTGTTTCCCTCTGCCTCAGTTGAACATCTCTGGATTTTGTTAACCAACATCTAAATACTCTGTCTTAAGACACTTATTTTCTGAATTACTCATTTTAACCCATTTATATCTACATGTTCTGACTTAACAGCTTTCTGAACATATATCATTTTTACCCAGTTTGTTGTAAATTTTTGAAGATAAGGGGCTATCTTTATATTTAATTTTTGATCTTCTAGGATGCATAACAGTATTGGCTAAGGAAGCCACTTGAGCCTCTTGTAAAAGCTAGTTGAGTGAGAGAGGAAAGACTTTCCGCACTCCTTCCTCCCTCGGGCTACACTGCAGGGGCAGACCTTTCAGGTAGCAGAAGGGGATTCTGGGCAGTGGCTGTGTTTCCCAAAGACCTTGCTGTGGCAAGAGGGCTAGGGCATCATTGATTTTTTTACCAAAACAAAAATAAATGGAATCATTCTCAGTGGTGGCTTCTGTGGCTGGATCTGAAGGGCACTAGGAGAGAAAATTGCTCTCAGCAGTTCCATCACGGGTAATGTACCAGTTCTGTAAGACGTTGTCCTTTCCTTAGTCCTTTGATCCTTAAAAAGAGGTATTTCACAAACACCTGGGGGGAGGGGAGTGATATTTATATATGGATCAATATGGGACACAATTAATAACAATACAAGAAAAAACATGGAAATCATAGCTCTCGACTAGTGGTTCATAACTTTGATTGCACATTTTAATCATTTGGAGAGTGCTTAAAAAAAAAAAACAAAACAGCATTTAAGCTACACTTGTGAGCAATTAAACCAGACTTTCTGGAAGTGGTAGCCTCTTATGCAGTAAGGTTTCCCACTCTCCACAGATGATTCTACCATGTAGCCAAGTTTGAGAACCCCTTCTCCACACCGCCTTGTAAAATGCACTCCTTACACAGAAAAGATAACAAACGAAATTACTTTTATTTTGATCTGATGAATTAATCACATTGGCATCCATGAAGGGAAGGATAAAAAAATAAATTGTGGGGCGCCTGGGTGGCTCAGTTGGTTAAGCCACTGCCTTCGGCTCAGGTCATGATCCTGGAGTCCCTGGATCGAGTCCCGCATCGGGCTCCCTGCTCGGCAGGGAGTCTGCTTCTCCCTCTGACCCTCCTCCCTCTCATGCTCTCTGTCTCTCATTCTCTCTCTCGCAAATAAATAAAATCTAAATAAATAAATAAATAAATAAATAAATAAATAAATAAATAATAAATAAGTAAATTGCATGTCCTGAAGTAGCGGTCAGTAAAATATGGATGAAATGGAGACATGGCGGGGAGGGAGGTATGGGATAAGTTGAAAATGCCTCTTATAAATATTCTTCTGAGTTAGTTATTCAGGACTTCTCTGAAAACCAAGAACAAATAACCTTTACATTACTGAATAAGCCCTCCCGTGTTGTATTAATCACGCTTGTAATTTTTCTAAATTGATGATTTAACATCTACTAGCTGTTCCCAGGAAGATCCTGCCTCACCCAAAACATCTGGAGACTTTCCATAGCTCCAAACCATAGCTTTAACAGTCATGGTGGGCATGAACTTCACAAGGGTACCCCTTTCAAACATAACTAGCTAATCCTAAACCTGTTTAGCCTGCCTTGCCCAATTGCTTCTCTTGGAAACAAAAAAGGTGCCTATCCACATGGGTTTTCTCCCTCTGACTCATTTTAGATTTTAGTGCTTTCCTTGAGTAACCCTGTGTGGCTGCTGTGTTCTCCCCAGGGAACTGTGAATATAATAAAACTGTAAAACTCTGCTTTTTCTCTTGATCTGCTTCTGGCCTCACCAAACCTAAGTCAAAGTAATATGGTCAAAACAGAGAAATAGTGGAGTTTGAGAAAACGGTACCAATGCAGACATAAATCCCTGTACTACAGAAAATCTTCCAGAGTCATGAAAGTCTCACTCCTCCAAGGGTGCAGCTTCTGGATAAATGTGTCCTTGTATTAATACCACAAGACTGCTTCTTAGAACCATCTAAAATTTTGTTTTGCTTTAAAAACAATTGCATTTCCAGACAGCTACCATCTGCTTATTAAATTTAGATTTTAAGGTTTTACATTTCACTTCTTACAGGTGAAAACTTGATGTCAGAATGTAGATGGGATAACAGGTATAGTTTTTCTTAATGGGAACTGACACACCACTGATTAGAATTTATTGCTGGTTTACTTTGATAAATGCTTGAGAGGCTATTATTTCTTCGTTGTTTCACTTAGAATACTTTTTCTTTCTGGTTTATTGTGACGATTTTTTTATCCTGGTAGTTTGGATGTTATGTATTAGGGCAAAGAGTAATCACCTTGTCAGGTTTTGAGAAATGGTTCATACAAACACAACAGTTGCCCCAAATTTTTAACAGTTGTCTTACAAGTGGACCTGTATTTTATACAGCAAGTTTAGAGAATTATAATGATGATGAATTTGAGTATGCAATATCTTCTACTTTCTTTGAAAGAAGTTTTTTACAATGTTATAAAAGATGATACATTGCCACAAGTTATACTTTTTTGGCTATTGTGGGATTTATTATAATAAAGTGTATGGAGGGGCACCTGGGTGACTCAGTCGGTTAAGTGTCTGACTCTGGTTTTGGCTCAGGTCATGAGCTCATGGGTGGTGGGATCAACATTGGTCCCTACACTCAGCAGGGAGTCTGCTTGAGATTCTCTCCCTCTGCCCCTTCCCCCACTCACTCTCTCTCTAAGATAAATAAATAAATCTTAAAAAAATAAAGCATATGGTAAGTTGGGGCAATAATAATGATAGCTAACATTTATTGAATACTTACTATCTGCTTGGAGTGATTTTAAGGTCTTTACATGGTTTAATTAATTGAATCCAAATATTATTTTAAAGTAGATAAAATGGAAACACAAGGGTTTAAAGTAACTTTCCAAAGTCAACGCCTACTTAGAACTTCAGGAATTGAAGCTAATTAGTTTGACTCCAGTGCTCAAACTTTCAAGCACCATAAAGTACTGTCTCCTGGTGTAAGTCATTAACAGTGATTGATTATAATCCCAACATCTGCTTTCATAAAACAGGCAAAAGTTCTTCAATGAAGAAGAAAAAATATTTAAACATTTTTGGTCCATATTATCTGCATTACAGGGTAAGGGCTGAGATTTCCACTTTGCTACTACAGACCCAATCAGCATTAAGCATGTAAGATACTGCTTTTTGTTTTGTTTGTTTGTTTGTTTGTTTAAAGATTTTATTTATTTCTGAGAAAGAGAAAGAGAGAGAACCCAGAGGGAGAGTGAGAGGAAGAAACCGACTCCCCACTGAGCAGGAAGCCTGATGCGGGGCTTGATCCCAAGAGTTGGGATCATGACTTGAGCCAAAGGCAGATGCTTAACCAACTGAGCCACCCAGGCACCCCTATTGCTTTTTGAACATACAAAACTTCAATTATTTTGTATGCTAATGAGGCATAGAATTCACAATAAGTAATGGCCGGCTATAAATTACTTTATGAATTCAAGAACAAAGAATGAGTTTGTGTTTAGGATACTTTGACTTATCTAGGTAACTGTTAACTCTTTATTTTTTGACTTTGTTAGAAAAGTCTCAACAAATGCTCTTTCAATTTAGTCAAGAAGCAGACTAAAGGAATTATCTTTACAAATACAAAACTCGGAATCCTATACTAGGAAATTTTACAGTGCCAATGCAGAACACTGAATTATATAAACTGATAGCACTAGAAACTGTTCTTATTATGTTATAATGTAACCTTGAAATGCATAAATATCAGAAAACTGAAGTCCATCAGAGTTAACAGTGACATGGACAAAGAAAGAAGTTAATAGTGGGGATGGGAATTCTCTTCAGGTCTCAATTACTTGAATTATGATGTAAATCTTTTCCTGTATATCAATTACAGCAAAACAAACAAATAAATAAATAAATAAATAAAGGTTAACAAAAGAAATGAGTGAAATATGTTAGGAGTAATGTTAGATATAATCACATTTTATCATAAGGAACATCAAGACGACCACAAGCGTCTCATATAGCCACTTCTTGTTAAGTAGTTTGTTTTGAATGCAATGATTAATTTTGAGAGGCTCATCTGCACCAGGAAGTACACTAGAAAATCCTCCACTTTGATATAAAATTGCTCTCAATTTTATCTAACTACAATTGGGAAATTTTCTGTGCAAGACTAATTACTATGTTAATACAGCAAAATAGTTTGTGTTGTCAGTTTGACATTCTTTACAAATTTTCTTTTCAACTTTTGATAAGGAGGATTCAATGTTAATATCTACTTGAAACCACAACTCTATTCCTTTTCTTGCAATATTTGAGCAGACCCAATAACTGTGTCATAAACATTTTATTGAACTGAGGCATGACAAGATCTTTTTTTTTATTATTATTATTGGCTGTTAACATTCTTGTCATATTTAATGTTTCACCTGGGAGTTGGCTTTCAGTCAGAGTTCACTCTTATGTGTGTCTACCTTTCAACCTTGATGCAAAACTAATGACTTTGTATTATCTCAGTCATAAATGAATCTTCAAAACACATTAGGGACTTTTTGTAATCCTGTTAAGGGTTTCTAGCGAGGTAGGTATTAACTGTGCAGTTTGTTCTATTGGGTTTAATGGCTTAAAGCATTATTTTAATAGCACATGCTATTTTGCTAAAAAATATCAGAATTATTTTTTCTCTCAGTAGTATTCAAAGTATGATAATTTATATAATTGGAGCATCTTTATTTGTAAGTTAAGTTCCAGGCTTCAAGGAAACATTTTGAAAAGATCCTCATTGTTCTCAGAGCTGCAAATATCCAGGAGGAAATCCCTGCTCAGTAAGAAGTATTTTATGATATGTGTATCTTTGTTCTTCATAACTTCAAAACTTTAAATAAGCATTATTGGTTTATTGTATGTTTAACTAAAAGAGTTATATTTTCCCCAAGATCCATGATGTTATACAATTATGTAGATGAAGTATAAAACTTGAATGGGAATGATATACACCAGCTTTATTTATTTGAAAAATGTTCTGAAACAAATATAAAAATATTAACATCTATTAATTCTAACCATAGATACATGGTATTAAGTTGTGTTCTGTTTATTGGGAAAATGAAGCTAAAATTAAATGAAGATATAGATTTTGACTTAAATTTCTTCCTTCATCTTGATTCTTCTCTGCTTCCCTGTGACATGGACAAAGAAAGAAGTTAATAGTGGGGATGGGAATTCTCTTCAGGTCTCAATTACTTGAATTATGATAACATCAAACACAGTTGATGAAGATAACTTTAATTACCTCACTAGGGGGTTTGAACTAGTTAGTACTTGTATGTACCATACCTTTTATCACTCTTTTCTAATAATTTCTTATTGATCGTTTGATTCACCTTCCTAAAAAAAAGTCTTTATACTTCTCATATATCTCATAGTAATTCTTATAATTTGGGACAAATTCATTATGTTTTTTAAATTTTATTTTAATATAGCTGAGAGCAAATCCAAATCTCAAATATAATATTTGAAAATTTTATTTCTCCACTTAAGATTTTATCTGGAGTCAAATTTTTATTTTGCCCATCTCATCAAATGTTAAATTACCTATCATACTTGAGGCACCTATTTCTTCTTATTCATACCCGTCATCACCTATAATTTAATTGTAGTTCATAAAGGTACACATAAGCAGGTCTGATTACTGGCGAGGGATTCATTGGTAGAGAAGATTACCTTCATGTCTTTTCCATATCTTTGTGGAATTTCCTCTTAATGGCAATTGCTCAATGCCTCATCCCAATTAGTTTGCCTTTCAGTGCCAGTCCTGACCTGCTTTCATCTAGCTGCAGTTTAGCATGGAATCTGTGAAATAACTCTCAACAACAAAATTATGTGTTTGAGTACAAGCTAAGTGCTTGGCATTATTCTAGGTGCTGGAATTATAACTGACTTGAAGATTTGTCCCCGACCCTGAGAATCTGACAGTCTTTTCTATTGGGAACTCACTGCTCTTGACTCCACGTCCACAGCCCTCTCCAGATTTTCCCTATAGGTAACATAGATTTGACCCCACCCAGTTATGTGACTAGAGAAAGCCAGAGCTTATGAGAGTCCTGGGTGATTTGAGGGTGTGTTCTAATTCTTGGGAAAAGATCTGTCTTTGGGCAGATATGTTTATGATCCTAGTTATACACTGTGGATGGGAATTTAATAGTTAAGATCTGAAAGGATCATCCAGTTATACCTCACAGTCGTTAGAGCATGTGACACTTGATCTCAGGGCTGTGAGTTCAAGCCCCATGTTGGGTGTAGAGCTTACTTAAAAAAAATAAAATAAAAATATTTCTTACCATTATTGTATATAAATCATATTCCTACCCTAACTAATTAAGAATGTGCTCCCAGAACTGAATGGACTAATCCCCAAGACAGAATTCACAACCAACGGAGACAAAGTCTGCAAAAATGCTCAAATTATTAACCAATGTAAGAATTCAGATTTCATTAAAAGAAATTTCATAAGATAGACTAAAGGAATTTAATAGCATTTATGTAACAAGTATCTCAAGATATACGGAGAATGCTTGCTTGTCCTGGTTTTTGTCACAAGCTTTTATGGCACCCACCCCTTTGTCCAAGGGATGACTTAACATTTATTGCATAGTTTGTCTCTGAGAGTTATCAATGACACAAGAAGGTGACTAGATAAACATCAAACACAGTTGATGAAGATAACTTTAATTACCTCACTAGGGGGTTTGAACTAGTTAATTATGGGATTTTTTTCTAAATAAACTTTACATGCCTAGTTGATCTCAGAGGAATTTAAAAATAACTTGTATGAAAGGCACAAACAGTGGCAATTTGGGAATGTAAATCAAATTGCAAAACAGATAGGTTTCATAAATCTGAGAGTATTTTTGGACTCTTTTGTTTTCTTCTTTTTATAAATAACCTGCCATTTGTATCCAAGGGCATTTCTATTCATCCTTGTGTGGGTGGCATAATTACCCAGAATAGTTCAAGTAAAAAATCTTTATATAAATGTTAGATTACAATCAAAACTTGATGTCACCTACAGTAGGGGTCTGATGAATATACTTGTATTAAATGTCAAAAATAGGCTATAATGTTCTATTTCTAAAAATAGGATTTAATAAAGTACAATAATTAAGCTTATAATTAAGAGCACAGATATTCCTCATTCTTTGTCTTCTTACTGGATAACTAATTCAGGTGACAATTAAAAATCTTGAAAAACAAGTTTGGAAGGTCTCCCCCTCTCTCCCATCGGGGTCATAAAATAAATGGGTGCTGTCTGCAAAGAATATTTAGAAAGAAATAATGTCTTTCATACCAATGAGATTTCACATGCTCAATGCTTATCTTCACTTCTATGTTATTGAAAAGATAGTCCTCTTTCTGGAGAAACGCCTTATTTTTCATCTCCCTAAACTCAGATGTTAAATTTCCTTTAAGTCTCTGAGCAAGAAAGTCATCAATATTTACTACATGCATATCTTATTGCCTGATACTATGGTAAGCACCATAAAAAACACAAAAATTATAGGACAGTTTTTGTTCTCAGAAAGTTCTGTGAGGAAAGGAATCCCATCTTGCACTTGTCTGAACTAGTATTTAGCTAATATGTATTGATCTGACTTGACATGAAAATGAGATGTAATAATGTATCAGTGCCAGATACAATGATGCGTTTTATGATGAGATGTCTTAGAAATTGTATTATGTATTAGAAATTGTGTTGATGAGATTATATCTATATTTACATATTTCTTATTTTTTTAATACAGAAGCAGCGCATATTCTTTTGAGAACATCTTAAAATTAAAAAGGAGTGTAAAAATAGGAAAAATCCAATTTCAGTATATAATTACAATCACTGATAACAGATGTCAACATTTTGGTATATTTTCTCATATTTTTCTATGCATAGGTTAAAATACTATGTAATTATATATACAATTTTGCTTTTATACAATATTGCTTTTCTAATTAATATGCTATGTAAATATTTTTCACATTTTTGCCTCTTAAAATCACTAATTCTTTGAATCAATTGATACTCACTGTTTTGGGGAAATTTACTATGTGACAGGCTCTGAGGCCTAGGCCTAGTCTGTGTTCTGAAAGAGCTTATAGACATGGCTAGTAGATAGATAAGTAAGTTAGTAATCTCAATCCAGAAAAATAGGTTATAAGGAGACTAAATATATTTCAACATTTACTTTATTTTTAAATTTTTTTAGTTTTTAAAAGATTTTATTTATTTGAGAGAGAGAGAGAGAGAGTACACGCAGTGGGGGAAGGGCAGAGGCAGAGGGAGAAGCAGTCTCCCCGCTGAGCAAGGAGCCTGATGCAGGACTTGATCCCAGGACCCTGGGATCATGACCTGAGCCGAAGGCAGATGCTTAATCAACTGAACCACCCAAGTGCCCTCAACATTTACTTTAAAGGCACACAAACTGACTCTTGAATGTCACAAAATATTGTCCACATTTCTAATGTTTTGTCATATCTAGTACTATTGTGGTCCATCAGCTGTCTGTGACATTTATCAACTCATGTCACCTGCAACTACTTCACTTTGGGGATACCTGATTCCTATCTTTTCGTCTTCTATTTTATTGGGTTTAGCTTCTTAAAAATGTCTTAAACTGATTAGATTAGTCTGGATATTAACAGATTCTTCAGATGGAAGGATATTTGAGTCTTAAGAATGTTAGTGGCCACCACTTGGTATAACTGATGGTTGGTAGTCAGTATGTAAGTTTTTAGACTATTTTAGAAAGTTTTATCAACTATTCCTATGTAGGATATTGGATATCCTCTGTCCATGAAATTCCTACAGAACCTGTCCTTATTAATTTATGTACGAGGTTATAGTATCTACCATGTTTTGAGTCTGCACCATGTGACAGTCAGTGTAAAAGATGTTTTTGTACATTTTCTCACTCAGTTTTTTTGAAAACTCTAGTCTGTTAGGGATTTATCCTTTCATAAGTGAGGAAACTGAGAGTCCAAAAGCATAAGTAACTTGCATAAGATCATAAAGCTACTCAGTGGAAGTGGCTTTTCTGCCTGATTCTATGAATCTGTAAGTTGGTATGTTTCATAAATTCTAGAATTCTTACCAATTATCTCTTGAAATATTGCCTCTGACTCATCTTTTTCTTATTTCTTTCTGAGCTTCAGTTAAACATAACGCTAGGACTTCTCATCATGTAGTCTATGTTTCTTATCCTCTGTTTTATAGTTCTCTCCCCCCACCCCCACCACTTATATTCTGGTTCATTTCTTCTAAACTTGTTGCTAAATTCACTACTTCTCTGTTATTTTTTTTCTGTTTGTTGCCATCTCTGTCTAATATATATTTTTTAAACATTGGTTGGCTTATTTCTAGAAGTCGCTTCTGTTTCTTTTTCAGATCAGCTGTCATTTAATTTAGAATTTTCTGTTACTTATAGACAATTTCAAACTTTTCATTTATTTAAACAAAGATGGTTGTTATATAACGTTTGATAATCCCAATATCTAAAGTTTGTGAGAGCCTGTTTCTAATGTATATTTTTTGTATTTATTCTTGTTCATGATGCCTTGGGTGCCTGGCTCCCTTTAAGTGTGCTAATATTTGCTCTGGGGAAAATGTTTGTGGGGATTCTTCAAAGCAGAAGATGAAAGCACATCCCAGGGAAGATTTGAATGTGCTTCTACCAGAAACCTGGGAGCAAAACAAGATAGAAACCCCTTTAAATCAAGTTCAGAGCTTGTGGTTCTCTGGCTCACTGAGCCTTGTGCATCTCAGCTGCATATTCTTCTCTAGTGCACGGTGCTTGGCAGTTTATCAAGGGAAGTTTATGTGTGTTTCATTTCCTTTAGTTCTCCATGCTATTTTCAGAGCCAGTCGGATGTCTCTACCCTGACATGCACCAGAATTGTGGGAGTGGTGAGGGATACCAGTTCTGGCTTACTTTTCTTTGGATGGTATAGATTTGGGGGAATTTCCACTGACTGTGAGCCAATATCTTCTCCATGGCTTCTCACACTACAATTCTCACCTGAATTTGCCAGATAGATGGATGCATACCCTAAGGACAGAAGCAGTGTTAACACTCTGATATATCACTTACTGCTCTGGATTTAGGTTTTATTTCTCAGAATTTGCCCGGGTAGTATTCTAATATCTTTTCAGCTCTCCCATGCTTTAAGATTCATGCAAAATGTGTTTTTATGTAGTATATTAGTTGTTTTCACATAACTTAGCTCTTCATACCAGAAAGAAATTGCCCTACCGGTCTGATCTCCAAGGCTGGGACTCATAACTGATCTGCCCATAGGTTACAGTAAATATCCTATTATTTTCCTTTAAAACTGCATGCCACCCACGTGGTTGGATATTTTTTACTGATAAATCCACATGTTCTTCTTGTAAGAGTCAATTAAAGATAAAAATCTACAAGAAGTTAGTATGACTGTGTTCTCAAGCAAACCTAGTTAAAACTTAGTATTCAAACTCTTTACAATTTGTACAGAAAACAAGGTTTCACACTTGAAAATTTAAGACTGCTATGTGTTCTAACCTTTCAGGACCTTGCATTCCTTTTAAATCACAAGATGCAGGAATTTATTAGAGATTGATGTGCAAGTGATGGTGTGCTTAATATGTTATATGAGTATGGTGTCTTCTTTTTTTTTTTATTATTCTTACTTGCTTTTTTTTTTTTATTCTTATGTTAATCCCCATATATTACATCATTAGTTTTAGATGAAGTGTTCCATGATTCATTGTTTGTGCATAACACCCAGTGCTCCATGCAGAATGTGCCCTCCTCAATACCCACCACCAGGCTAACCCATCCTCCCACCCCCATCCCCTCTAGAACCCTGTTTGTTTTTCAGAGTCCATCGTCTTTCATGGTTCGTCTACCCCTCCGATTTCCCCCTCTTCATTCTTCCCCTCTCGCTACCTTCTTCTTCTTTTTTTTTTCTTAACATATATTGCATTATTTGTTTCAGAGGTACAGGTCTGTGATTCAACAGTCTTGCACAATTCACAGCACTTACCAGAGCACATACCCTCCCCAGTGTCTATCACCCAGTCACCCCATCCCTCCCACCCCACCCCTCACTCCAGCAACCCTCAGTTTGTTTCCTGCAATTAAGAATTTCTCATATCAGTGAGATCATATGATACATGTCTTTCTCTGTTTGACTTATTTCACTCAACATAATACCCTCCAGTTCCATCCACGTCATTGCAAATGGCAAGATCTCATTCCTTTTGATGGCTGCATAATATTCCATTGTATATATATACCACCTCTTCTTTATCCATTCATCTGTTGATGGACATCTTGGCTCTTTCCACAGTTTGGCTATTGTGGACATTGCTGCTATAAACATCGGGGTGCACGTACACCTTCAGATCCCTACTTTTGTATCTTTGGGGTAAATACCCAGTAGTGCAATTGCTGGATCATATGGTAGCTCTATTTTCAACTTTTTAAGGAACCTCCTTACAGTTTTCCAGAGTGGCTGCACCAGCTTGCATTCCCACCAACAGTGTAGGAGGGTTCCCCTTTCTCCGCATCCCCGCCAACATCTGTCGTTTCCTGACTTGTTAATTTTAGCCATTCTGACTGGTGTGAGGTGGTATCTCATTGAGGTTTTGATTTGGGTTTCCCTGATGCCGAGCGATATTGAGCACTTTTTCATGTGTCTGTTGGCCATTTGGATGTCTTCTTTGGAAAAATGTCTGTTCATGTCTTCTGCCCATTTCTTGATTGGATTCTTTGTTCTTTGGGTGTTGAGTTTGATGAGTTCTTTATAGATTTTGGATACTAGCCCTTTATCTGATATGTAATTTGCAAATATCTTCTCCCATTCTGTAGGTTGTCTTTTGGTTTTGTTGACTGTTTCCTTTGCTTTGCAAAAGCTTTTTATCTTGATGAAGTCGCAATAGTTCATTTTTGCCCTTGCTTCCCTTGCCTTTGGCGATGTTTCTAGGAAGAAGTTGCTTCGGCTGAGGTCAAAGAGGTTGCTGCCTGTGTTCTCCTTTAGGATGTTGATGGACTCCTGTCTCACCTTGAGGTCTTTCAACCATTTGGAGTCTATTTTTGTGTGTGGTGTAAGGAAATGGTCCAGTTTCATTCTTCTGCATGTGGCTATCCAATTTTCCCAGCACCATTTGTTGAAGAGACTGTCTTTGTTCCATTGGACATTCTTTCCTGCTTTGTCAAAGATGAGTTGACCATAGAGTTGAGGGTCCATTTCTGGGCTCTCTATTCTGTTCCATTGATCTATGTGTCTGTTTTTGTGCCAGTACCATGCTGTCTTGATGATGACAGCTTTGTAATAGAGCTGGAAGTCCGGAATTGTGATGCCACTAGCTTTGCTTTTCTTTTTCAACATTCCTCTGGCTATGCGGGGTCTTTTCTGGTTCCATACAAATTTTAGGATTATTTGTTCCATTTCTTTGAAAAAAGTGGATGGTATTTTGATGGGCATTGCATTGAATGTGTAGATTGCTCTAGGTAGCATTGACATCTTCACAATATTTGTTCTTCCAATACATGAGCATGGAACGTTTTTCCATTTCTTTGTGTCTTCCTCAATTTCTTTCATGAGTATTTTATAGTTTTCTGAGTACAGATCCTTTGTCTCTTTGGTTAGATTTATTCCTAGGTATCTTATGGTTTTGGGTGCAATTGTAAATGGGATCGACTCCTTAATTTCTCTTTCTTCTGTCTTGTTGTTGGTATATAGGAATGCCACCGACTTCTGTGCATTGATTTTATATCCTGCCACTTTACTGAATTCCTGTATGAGTTCTAGCAGTTTTGGGGTGGAGTCTTTTGGGTTTTCCACATAAAGTATCATATCATCTGCAAAGAGTGAGAGTTTGACTTCTTCTTTGCCAATTTGGATGCCTTTGATTTCTTTTTGTTGTCTGATTGCTATGGCTAGGACTTCCAATACTATGTTGAATAGCAGTGGTGATAGTGGACATCCCTGCCGCGTTCCTGAACTTAGGGGGAAAGCTCTCAGTTTTTCCCCATTGAGAATGATATTCACTGTAGGTTTTTCATAGATGGCTTTTATGCTATTGAGGTATGTACCCTCTATCCCTATACTCTGAAGAGTTTTGATCAAGAAAGGATGCTGTACTTTGTCAAAAGCTTTTTCTGCATCTATTGAGAGGATCATATGATTCTTGTTCTTTCTTTTGTTAATGTATTGTATCATGTTGATTGATTTGCGGATGTTGAACCAACATTGCAGCCCAGGGATAAATCCCACTTGGTCATGGTGAATAATCCTTTTAATGTACTGTTGGATCCTATTGGCTAGTATTTTGATGAGAATTTTTGCATCCATGTTCATCAGGGATATTGGTCTGTAATTCTCCTTTTTGATGGGGTCTTTGTCTGGTTTTGGGATCAAGGTAATGCTGGCCTCATAAAATGAGTTTGGAAGTTTTCCTTCTGTTTCTATTTTTTGGAACAGTTTCAGAAGAATAGGTATTAATTCTTCTTGAAATGTTTGGTAGAATTCCCCTGGGAAGCCATCTGGCCCTGGGCTTTTGTTTTTTGGGAGATTTTTGAAGACTGCTTCCATTTCCTTAGTGGTTATAGGTCTGTTCAGGTTTTCTATTTCATCCTGGTTCAGTTTTGGTAGTTGATACATCTCTAGGAATGCATCCATTTCTTCCAGGTTATCTAATTTGCTGGCATAGAGTTGCTCATAATATGTTCTTAGAATTGTTTGTATTTCTTTGGTGTTGGTTGTGATCTCTCCTCTTTCATTCATGATTTTGTTGATTTGGGTCATTTCTCTTCTCTTTTTGATAAGTCTGGCCAGGGGTTTATCAATCTTGTTAATTCTTTCAAAGAACCAGCTCCTAGTTTCGTTGATCTGTTCTACTGTTCTTTTAGTTTCTATTTCATTGATTTCTGCTCTGATCTTGATTATTTCTCTTCTCCTGCTCTTGAAAGGGGACCCCTTTCAAGATTTCCTGTAGGGCTGGTTTCATGTTTGCTGTTCTTTCTCCAGCTCCTTTAGGTGGAGGGTTAGGTTGTGTACTTGAGACCTTTCTTGTTTCTTGAGAAAGGCTTGTATTGCTATATACTTTCCTCTTAGGACTGCCTTTGCTGCATCCCAAAGATTTTGAATAGTTGTGTTCTTATTTTCATTGGTTTCCATGTATTTTTTTTAATTCTTCTTTAATTTCCTGGTTGACCCATTCATTCTTCAGTAGGATGCTCTTTAGTCTCCATGTATTTGAGTTCTTTCTGACTTTCCTCTTGTGATTGAGTTCTAGTTTCAAAGCATTGTGGTCTGAAAATAGGCAGGGAATGATCCCAATCTTTTGGTACCGGTTGAGACCTGATTTATGACCTAGGATGTGATCTATTCTGGAGAATGTTCCATGGGCACTAGAGAAGAATATATATTCCATTGCTTTGGGGTGGAATGTTCTGAATATGTCTGTGAAGTCCATTTGGTCCAGTGTGTCATTTAAAGTCTTTATTTCCTTGTTGATCTTTTGCTTAGACGATCTGTCCATTTCAGTGAGGGGGATGTTAAAGTCCCCCACTATTATTGTATTGTTGTCGATGTGTTTCTTTGCTTTTGTTATTAATTGCCTTATATAATCGGCTGCTCACATGTTAGGGGCATAGATATTTACAATTGTTAGATCTTCTTGTTGGATAGATCCTTTAAGTATGATATAGTGTCCTTCCTCATCTCTTATTACAGTCTTTGGTTTAAAATCTAATTTGTCTGATATAAGGATTGCCACCCCAGCTTTCTTTTGGTGTCCATTAGCATGGTAAATGGTTTTCCACCCCCTCACTTTCAATCTGGGGGTGTCTTTGGGTCTAAAATGAGTCTCTTGCAGACAGCATATCGATGGGTCTTGTTTTTTAATCCAGTCTGATAGCCTGTGTCTTTTGATTGGGGCATTGAGCCCATTTACATTCAGGGTAACTATTGAAAGATATGAATTTAGTGCCATTGTATTGCCTGTAAGGTGACTGTTACCGTATATTGTCTGTGTTCCTTTCTGGTCTATGTTGCTTTAGGCTCTCTCTTTGCTTAGAGGACCCCTTTCAAGATTTCCTGTAGGGCTGGTTTCATGTTTGCAAATTCCTTTAGTTTTTGTTTGTCCTGGAAGCTTTTTATCTCTCCTTCAATTTTCAATGACAGCCTAGCTGGATATAGTATTCTTGGCTGCATATTTTTCTCATTTAGTGCTCTGAATATATCCTGCCAGTCCTTTCTGGCCTGCCAGGTCTCTGTGGATAGGTCTGTTGCCAATCTAATGTTTCTACCCTTGTAGGTTACATATCTCTTCTCCCGAACTGCTTTCAGGATTTTCTCTTTGTCTATGAGACTTGTAAGTTTTACTATTAGATGTCGGGGTGTTGACCTATTTTTATTGATTTTGAGAGGGGCTCTCTGTGCTTCCTGGATTTTCATGCCTGTTTCCTTCCCCAAATTAGGGAAGTTCTCTGGTATAATTTGCTCCATTATACCTTCTGGCCCTCTCTCTCTTTCTTCTTCTTCTGGGATCCCAATTATTCTAATGTTGTTTCGTCTTATGGTATCGCTTATCTCTCAAATTCTGTCCTCGTGATCCAGTAGTTGTTTATCTCTCTTTTTCTCAGCTTCTTTATTTTCCATCATTTCGTCTTCTATATTACTGATTCTCTCTTCTGCCTCATTTATTCTAGCAGTTAGCGCCCCCATTTTTTATTGCACCTCATTAATAGCCTTTTTGATTTCTACTTGGTTGGATTTTAGTTCTTTTACTTCTCCAGAAAGGGTTTCTCTAATAACTTCCATATTTTTTTCAAGCCCAGCTAGTATCTTTAAAGTGATGATTCTGAACTCTAGATCTGACTTCGTACTAATGCCCATATTGAGTAGGTCCCTGGCAGTCGGTACTACCTCTTGTTCTTTTGGTTGAGGTGATTTTTTCCGTCTTGTCATTTTGTGCAGAGGAGAATAGATTAATGAGAGAACAAAATGCTAGCAGAGTAACAACGTCCCCAGAAAATATACTCTAAACAAATCAGAAAAGACCTTCCAGAAAGTGGTCACTTTTCTGATGAGAGAGTTTTTGCTCTTCTTTTCTTCAATCTCCTGTTGAGTTTGTAGGTGTTCAGAATGGTTTGATCCCTATCCAGCTGAATTCCAGAGAGGAGACAAAATCCAGGTCTCCTACTCCTCCACCATCTTGCTCTGCCCCTGTCGAGTATGGTGTCTTCTAATGCTCCCTGGACCAACATAAAAACAAAGAGTTGCATCTCATTGGAGCTGTTGAAACACACAAAAAATTTAATAAATAAGAATTATGGTGCAATAAAATTCATCATTATGTGAGGAATTGGGATAGCACTAAATGTCTTTGGTAACTCATATTATTCTTTTGCTCTTCCTGTTTCTATTCTATTCCACCGTTGTAATGAATTCTTTAGATATTTCTTAGGGGGATTTTAAAATCTAAACTACCCTCAAATTCCCTTTTCTCTAAAACTGTTCCAGGTAACCCTTTTTTAAGATTATTTCCCTTTTTCGCAATAGAACACTTACACACTCTGCTTTCTACCTAGATTTCATATCATACAGAAATTGACAAGTGCTTTTCTGGTTCTGAGCTTGCTTCTTTCTCTATTTACTCTGTAGCAGATGCTGTCAGTGCTCTGTTCACAGCCCCTTCACAATTACTGTTTCCATGCACTCTGGTGCTTTTTCCAACTGCTAGAATATGTGACTCTATCTGAGGATGCTCTCTGGCCCTATGAGCCTGAGCTTTCCTGAACTAGGCCAGAAGTGCCAAGGAGTTTCTACCACCCAGAATCAACACTTAACAATTGACTGTTGGAAACTGGTGGATAAATGCTCCTGCTCTCTTACTCTTTTGACAGGATAACTGAGGTTTGCCTCCTACAATGGCTCTCGGATTTCACCCGTGGGATTGAGCTGCACTCGTTCATGGTAGTAACTTGCTTGATGAGGGACTCTACTTTTGGCTTCCTTATCTTCCCTTTTTCACTTTTCTCTTCCTCTCCTGATGTTTCCTGGGATCATCTCCAAATAAACTATTTATACCTAAGTCCTTGGAATAGGGTCAGGTCTGGGGGAACCCAAATAAACATCTATACTTTACAACCCTCTCAAACCACATTGGTATGGAAAAGGCACTGATTAACTGGAAAAAAAAAATGCAATCTAATGCTGAATTTAGCTTTCCTGAATCATTAGAGAGTTCATAAATATTCAAATTCAAATACCTTGTATTTAGGAAAAACTAATAGAAAATAAGTTTACTGAATGCTTGTTTAATTTATTAAATCTGTAGAATGGAGTGGGAGAAGTAACTATTAGTAAAAAGATAACAGATAATGCTATGGGGCTCATATATATTTTATATATATTAATACCTCACAACGTCCCTGTTAGATTGAAACTATTATTATCACATTTTCATTGAAGAAATGGCAGGAACAAATGGCCAAATAACTTATCTAAGGTTAGAGTCTGTAAGTGTTAGAGATGGATGTATAATCAAGCAGACCCACCTCAGAGGCTACAGTGAGTGCTAAACACCATAATCTGGATTATTAGGGTACAATTTTATTTCCTGAAGGTAAACCACACATGCTTTGGAAGTTTCTATAAATATTCTTTAATTCTGATCAAATACAAGTGAATCTGAGAACACACCATTGTTTCCATAGACAAGCTGGGTGAGAAGTAAATCATATCACCTGTGAACCAGACACTTTTGTTGTCTTTTTACAAGACATAAGCGTTGGGAAACTGAAGTTGATATTAGGATTCTTGGACTCTGGCTCTACTAGCCTCTTTCTTGAGACTAAGATCTTACCTTGGAAATATTCCTTTGATTTGATTTCATCAATCAGTACATCTGAGAGTGCCGTCTTACTTAGTAATGACATTTTCAACTTCAAGATAACGGATTTTTAAAGCAAGTGTACCCATTCCTCTAAGCTTTATGTATTAAACACTTTATGGATATGCAATTCTGTGTGGTACAGTATCATTTATGAGAAAATTATCTTTATAAACATGGCTAATTCATTAGATATAGTCTGCTGACTGTTGCATATAAACGCCCTAAAACAAAGAGAACACTTGACCAAATAGAGTTGAGGCTACCACTTTAAGAGTCTCATGCTCTGCTGACTGAGCTAGCCAGATGCCCAAGGCTATCACTTTCAATATAGTTGTATAAATGATATGTAAAACCACTTGAGATCATGTATAAAACCATAAAGAACAGAACACAACATTTAAATGAAAGTTAGCATCCAAGTGATTTTGCTTCAAATATAGAACAAAACCAAAACAAACAAACCAAAAAAAAGCCCCCAAAGTCCCCAAAAGCTGCTAATAGAAGCCAGAATCTATGAGTTTTTGCTTGGAGATATTGCAAAGGAATAAATAAAAGGTTACACTTTGATATGGTCTTGAGAGTCATGGTGAGAATTTTTCTGGGTGAGATGGGGAGCTGCTGGAGAAATATGAGCAAAAGTAGAACATAACTTCACTTGCTTTTTAACAGAATGGCTCTGGGTGCTGGGTTAGAATTAGATTATAGGGAGCATGACAGAATCAGATAATCATTTGGAAGACTGGACAATAATCCACATGAGAGATAGGGTGGCTTGGACCAGGGTAGTAGCAGTAGGGGTGGTGAGAAGTTCATTTCCGGTCATATTTTGTAGTTGGATCAAACAGGACTTGCTGATAAATGGATGGAGGATGTGGAAGAAAGAATAGTCAAGGATGATGACATGGCTTAGGGCCTGGGCACAGTGGGAGGGTTAAGCTGCTGTGAGCAGAGATCAAGGCTCCAGGAAAGAGTGGATTTAGGGGCACAGAG
Source organism: Mirounga leonina (assembly GCF_011800145.1). Lineage (NCBI taxonomy): Eukaryota > Metazoa > Chordata > Mammalia > Carnivora > Phocidae > Mirounga > Mirounga leonina. Next base: position 15,995,555 of record NW_023270389.1, read on the forward strand.
GGAGGAGCTCAGTTTTTGGCTGTGTTGAATTTGAGATGCTTTCTCTAGAATACTGAGAAATTCTAGAAAATTATTCTCAAATACACCCATGAACTGTGCTTGCAGACTGTATGACCTGGTGGCAGTGGGACTTTTTATTTTGTTTTGTTTTGTTTTGTTTTGGTGGGTTGTTTTTGTTTGTTTTTTTAACCTAAACCCCTCTTCTCTTGTGTTAAAGATTTTTGGATGAAAAGTCCTCAGCTCTGCAATAGACCATTTTCTGAGTTTTTTGGGATTTTGATTTTGGTGAAGACAAGTCAAATTAAATATGAAAATCTCTCCAGTCTCTCTATGAGATAATTTAATCCATTTTTTCCTTAGGCTTCTCTAGAACCACCAGCAGCAACAACAAAGTTATCCTTATTTGAATTCCCTTGGTTGGTATTTATTCTACATCCATCACTTGATCTAAAATCAATGCTCATGTCTCTAGTCACCTGCTCAGAGAGACTATTCATTAATTTTTAACAGGTGAAATCTAACTTGTTCTCATTACAAATGGATGAGTGTAGGCTTACATTGCTGTTCAAGTTTTTTTTTTTTTTTTTTTTTTTCCCCTTTCTCTCATAGAGAGCTGGTCCTGGCATGTTTAAAAAGAAAATGTGCCAAATGAAACTTAAGCTTCTCATTTCTGGCATGCTTAAAGCCCAGCATGTAAATGCGGCCCCTGAGAGAAGCAAAGACAAGCTTACAAACAGATGTTTTCACAGGTAAATCATTGATTTTTCACCTTGAGGAGATAATAAAGCAATGTCAGCTTCTCTTTATCAGCAGGAGAGGGAAGTCATCTATCACCCCCAGGGGCTTATGATGCTTATAAATGAATGGTGGTGGCAATGTCAGCGTGATATTTTTGATACTGTGAAGCCTTAGATCTCTTTGAGGTTGAGATCTTATACGGAGACACCCAACTAGAAGCAGCATATTTATAGAACTCTTCTCTAGCTGTGGATACTAATAGATCTGTCTGCATATTCTCCAAACTATTTTCCTGACTGACACTGGCCAGGGTAACTCTGCTAGATTTCAAATCATAGTGTTGATTTCAAACTTTTCCCAAAGTACTTAAAATGGACAAGTCTTAAAATAGTTTTTTAAAAAAAATTTGCAATTTTTTGCAAATTTGCAAAAAAATATTGCAATATAAATATTGCACACTTTTAAAAATCATCAGGAAATACTAATAAACAAACAAAAACAATAGCAAAGTGAAAGCACCTCTAAAGTCACACCCAGCGGAAAATACTATCCATTGTGCCGATTACTCTAGTCTGAGGTCTTAGTATGTGTTTGTCTCTTTACAAAATACTCAATAGGCACATATCCTTTTAAATCTCCTTCAGTTAAGATTGTATTATTTGCATCTTTCCACATAAATAAATATTCTTTTACAAATTTACTGGTTTTTGGTTGCACAAGAGTCTACTGTATGGGTAAATTATAATTTACTTAACCAAGTTTGTTGGACAGTTAGATTTATTCTAATTTTTAATCTGTTTTAAATAATGCTATGGTGAATATTTTCAACATGCATATGTAGGCATATATATGTTAATTATTGTGATTTATAGTTTTTTCCTAGATTTTATTAAAATATAAATGTAACTTAAACACTGCAAATTATACATTATCATAGGTGTACAGCTCAAGAGATTTCCACCAAGTAAACCCAGCTATGTAACCAGTGTATGGTGAGGAAAAAAAAGGCACTAACCCAATTGCAGGAACTCTCTTGTACTCTTTTCATAGTGACAACTCCTTCTCCAAGGAAAGTAATAGCCTAACTTCTGACATCATAGATAGGTTTTGCCTGAGTCACACTTTAGATTCTCTTTTATATCTGGCACCTTCCCCTCAGTACCATATCTATGTTATTCATCCCTTGCTGTTGTGTATAGTTGACCTGATATAACTGTTAGTTAGATCCTCTTTCATTCTCAAAATCACTCCAGTTTAATAAGTTACACCATACCCCAGCCATAGACAATGCAGAGAGCTCTCCTAGTTATAGTGAAGCCTTTGTGGTGAAAGTCACAAATGAAAGCAAAGCCTCAGGAAGAGTTTCAACCACGAAGAAAAGCTGCTTGGTGGTTGCTGCTATTGGTCTTTTCCCCTTGACATCTTCCCAGGTCTGCAGGATTTCTACAAGATAAGGGCAAAGGCTCATAATGAAGGTCAGTATTAGAGATCACCAGGCCACAGGCCATAGCTGGTGTTTAGGGAAATCACTTCCGGTTTGCTTCCTCAGCTCTGGTGGGAGCTTCCCCACTGCTAGTGCTCTGTTGAGTTGGCTGCCGACTCCACTTGGCACAGGTCAAGGTAGTTAGAAGCTCCAGGAAAAGAAAAAAAGTCCATTTCCCTCTCTCTCCACCACATACCACACTTCTGAGAGTCTGAAATATCTTACCACGCACTTTATTCAATCTAAATTTAAATAGAACTTTTCACCACTTCCCAAGAGAGAAAAAACAATGAACTAGATGAGAACGAGAGGAAGTGGAAGAAGGTAATGCTCCATATCATTTAGTTAATCTATTCTTGTTTATTAATTTATTACATGGAACAGTAAGTTTAATGGCTTTAACTTTGAAGTGAAAAAGAAGCCCCTACAGTATACTTTCAAAAAATGCCGTAATGACTTTAGGAAGATCTAGGACAAGGAATGCATTTAATATTTTAAGTTATTTTTCAAGGCCTGCTTTAACCTTAGCCTTCAGATTTATCATTTCACATCAGCTAAAATAAACTACCACCATAAGAAACCATGTATTATTAAAAATCAGAACAGTTTCCTATATTTATTAGTTTTAGTCATAAAATTGCTATTAGAAATAGCATACAGATGGGTTTGATATCCATAAAATCATTGAAACATAACATGGCATTTACTACCTGTGGTACATAATTATACTCACATGCTCTTAGATGCATTTATTTCTGTCACTGAATAATTATTTTCAGCAAGTTGTGCTGCATTTTCAGAAGTAGAATTTTAATTTCCTCATTCCTTGAATACTTCCAATATTAAAGATGTAATTTTAAGAAAGATTCTTCATGGGGAAATGTCTTCTTAGAGTACACAGAATTTTTTGTTATTTTGATTTTTCAGTAATCTTATTCCTTTTTTGTTGTTTATGCTATGAAATCTACCAAACTGTACAATGGTGATTAATTATAGATGTGTTGACCTACCGATATATCTACTACTGTACCCAAACTTTTAACGTAACTGCTATAAACCTCAAACTCAAATGTATTGGAAGCAAATGTTTAAAACACTACTTTTATAATTTGTGTCTGTCTTTTGCATTATTTTTTTGTTTTATCTCCTTGCTCACCATATAGGCACATGATGTATTTGTAACATTAACAGTTTTGAGTATCTTAAATGCAGAGTATATAATTTGATATAATTTTGCTGAGCTATATTTTTAATAATACAGTGGGGATAGTGTAAGTGAGGGTGCCTATAAGCTAATGAGTGAGCCTAACCAGCTCCTCAATAACCAAATCCAATGTGGGTTCATAATTCTCCCCTTCTCATCACCTATATATACTATAGGGAAAATTATATAATCCAATTTGGAAATTTAAAAAATTCTTATCTCCCCCCCCACCGCACCATGAGAAGTCCATTGCATTTTGTAACATTCAATTGTCTACCTGTTTTATCTGAGGAAAAGTATACATCTGAGGCTAGCAGGAGAATGTAGATTTAATAGAAAAAATATTTATAAACACCCAAGTCAGAGAAGCCTTCTTCTGGATAATTTATGTTGCAGAATATTGCTTTTCTGGGCAAAAGCTTCTCCATCTATAAAAAAGTAGAGAATTTTTGAATATATAATAGGCATAGTTTACCCAACACTTCTTTTTTTAAATTTAATTTTATTATGTTATGTTAATCACCATACATTACATCATTAGTTTTGATGTAGTGTTCTTACCCAACACTTCTTACTGAAATTTATGCCTCAAAAATTGTCAGACAAAAATTTTTTAGAGGAAAATAACCTGCAGCTTGCAAACGGAAAAAGGACAAATAGGAGTTAAAATCCCTGCAAAAATTCTAGTTTTTTAAGTGCCCTCATGTATACAACAGCAGATGTAGCAGAAAAGTCTTTTTGATTAGACATCCATTGTCTCAGTTTCATGCCCTCCAAAGCATTGTTTCAGGTCTCCAGTTTTTTTGGTAATATCTCTTATATGCATTATGACAGGATGTTTTGAAATATTAATTGGTGTGCAGATTTCAGGTTTACCCTGTAAAATGGATAGAAGATGGCTAAGGCTGGCGAAAGAGAAGGGAAGTATCACAGGGACAGGGGAATGAGTTGGAGAAAGTGGAGTCTCAGGGGTCCTGTCAGTGACAGCTAGCAACCTATACATCAGTGCTGAGTGGTCTTCCTCCTGCTATCAGGTGAGGCAAACTGCCCAGACATTTCCCAGGAGAAGTGATGCTTGATTTGCCCAAGATTTTACCCAACCCCTGGCCTACCTCTGTGAATAATTCAGAATATACATTCGACTCTCCAGGGACAGAAAGCCCTAGATATTGTTACGGTATTAGTAGAATGAAGGGGAAGTGGCTGCATCAGATCAATGTAGGATGAAATGAAATCAACTCAAACTTCAACAAGATAAGACAGAGGGGAAGATGCATCTCCTCAGTGACTGTCATCTTCATATCAAAACACACAAAATGGTAACTATTACTCTAGACCAAGCCAACTGACGTCAACTACATTGTGAAAAAAATTCCACTTTGTTTGTTATGTAGTAACATGTATTTCCTTTCCCTTTTTGGCAATGTTAATTTTCAAACATTGTACTTTTTTCTTATTTGACACTGAATGGTAACCTTTCAGAATGCTCTGGAAGAAATACTTCAGTGATAACATCTTGAGACTCTCAGCTGCATAGATTATACAATCTATTATTTGAAATGGATAATTTAAGAATTTCTATATATCAGAACAGGAACCACATAGCAATAATATTCAAGCACATTGTGAGTGAAAGTAAAGAGCAAGTGCTTTGGAAATATATTCAGGAAATACTGCCAAGATTTCATAGCTTTAATATTTAATGAACTCATATAAGCCAATAAGAAAAATACTAAAATTCTAATAGCTGATCACAAAACAGACTCTCCACAGAACAGAAAAAAATGGATATCTATGTATCTAGTATCTATCTATCTAAGATTGATCAAGAGAGATTATTATAGGATTGGTTCTTGGAATTATGGAGGCTGAGAATTCCCATGATGTACTGTCGGCAAGCTGGAAAACCAGGAAAGCCAGTAGTATAATTCAATCCAAGTCCAAATGCCTGATACCCAGGACTGCCAAAGTTCCAAGACAGAAGAAGATGGGTGTTCCAACTCAAGCAAAGACCAAATTTGCTCTCCTTTACCTTTTTGTTCTATTCAGAACCTCAACAGATTGGATGATGTCTACATGCATTGATGAGGGCCATCTTCTTCATTTAGTCTACCAATTCAAATGCTGGTCTCTTCAGGAAACACCCTCACAGACACACCCAGAAATAATGTTTCACCAACTATCTTGGCATCCCTTAGCCCAGTCAAGCTGGTATGTAAAATGAACCACGACAAACACTTAAAAGGTCTTAAATTATTACTATTTAAATATAACATAACACAATATAGTATAACTAATGTAATGTAATATAAATACAGTATATTATAGGTTATAAATAAAATATTGTTTCAAACTATAAACTACATATAAAACTTATATGTATTGTTTTAAACTATGTATGTAGTTTATAGGTTAAAACAATAATGTAGTTTGTAATAGTGCTATTATTTTATCTAGCTAAATTCTAAAGACGAAAAAATTCTGCTAGTATTATACCACAGATAGGGTTGTATTAAACAGAGCCAACTTACAAAATGCTAATCTAGCATCACATTTAAGTAGGTGAACTGTGGATAATTTTTCTTTCAATTGTTATCTTTAAAATCTTTTTTGCATGAATTTTATTTTTATAATAAATATGCTGTTTTATTAATGACTATGAACCTACTTTATTCCAAAAAAGATTAGCTGGGTTTCAAGAAATATTACAAGCCATTTTGCTACACTATAAGAGAAAAATAGGTAAGTATAAAAAAGAATAAAATTATATTAATATAGTATGATATCACACAGCTACCGTTTTAAATAATGAGGTACATATGCATTATTATAGAAACAAATGATGTAATCTTGTGTATGATGATTTTAATTCTTGCTCTTGTATCTCTGAGCACTTTTTTACTATTATACCATTTAACTTCAAACTTATTTTCTAGAATACAGGGATTGGCTGTGCTTCTTTATTTGTAGAAAGCAAATATTTCTCTAGCATTTTACTTCTGTTTCTCATACTTATTTCTGTAGGAAGGAAAACTTTTTATATTTGTGTTTTGTAAAATGCGGTGATGAAATCTGAGATGCCAAACGTTAGCAATGGAGATACAAACCATGCCGTCAGGGATTAGGATGAAAGCGAGATGTCCAAAAGAAAAGTAAATGAAAAGTTAAAAAAAAAAAATAAATGAAAAGTGAAGACCTATTTGAACTGTCCCATTTCATTGGTTTTATTATGAGCTCTTTGAGTTACAGAAAAGGATGTTTTAGCTATTTTTCTTAAACTAATGGGAATAACGATTGTAGAAGGTATTTTGAAAGGTTTTTCAGGGCGTGTGTGTGTGTGTGTGCATACACTCACAAATTTATGTGTGTTTTCCTTTGATATTTGACTTGTATATTAAATGCATCATCTGCTCTGATTTTCTCGAGAATATTTTTTTAAAGCTCAGATTAAAGCAATTAGACTAATGACTTGAAAGATATCCTTGTGCTCTACCCAAGTTAAAGCTCAAAATATTCCTTATCACACTGGAACAGTATCAGGATATATATCCAAATGAAATACTGGGTAAGACTTCTAAATGACATGTTCTTATTGAAAGCACTTTCATCCCATGCAAAAGTATGTGCTCCAATATTAAGGATTTGTGGATGAATTAAAGCTATACCAATTACCCTTTGTAACACTGGGACTCTTAGTTTCTCTATGTATAATCCTTGATTAGAAGGGGATCAAAATTCTGGCTTTAGACTCTCCCTGAGAGAACTTGAAATCTGATGGCTGATTAAGTGAAATGTACACCTTCACAGGGGTTCAAGAAGGATTTATCGAATGCTTACTATGTGATAAACACTGGGGTTCTATCATGAATAAAACTTAGTTTCCACCTAGAGACATGTATAATTTCAGCTGAGTTATTCTAATAGAGGAGTATTTTCAGCAAGTCTCGAGAATGAGCCTGGCCTGCCAAGAAGGGGCCACTTAACTTTTTTTTTTTTAATTTTTTTATTGTTGTGTTAATCACCATACAGTACATCATTAGTTTTTGAGGTAGTGTTCCATGATTCATTGTTTGTGCATAACACCCAGTGCTCCATGCAGAACGTGCCCTCCCTAATACCCAACACCAGGCTAACCCATCCTCCCAACCCCCCTCCCCTCTAGAACCCTCAGTTTGTTTTTCAGAGGAAGGGGCCACTTAACTTAACCAGAGACTTTTACTTGAGGTCAGTAGGGAGGGACCTTCGCCTAAAGGGTGAGCTATATAGATATTTTCTCTGCCTACTTTGTGATGACCTAATTTCAAAACTGAAATACTTTTCTGTTGTGCCACCTTCTTGATTAAAGGCTTTATTCTGGTTGATATGATATGGCACAACCTGGGTTTCTGATCTTCCTTAGATACTCTTTATCTTTTCCTGGATTTAAGTGACAACTGTCACTGTAAGTGTCTGAAGGGATTTCAAAATTCTTGTTATCGGTGAAAGTGTAACTTGTTGTCTGGAATGTATATATAGGAGGCGAAAGAAAAGATCTCTCTCATTTTGCAGAAATGATCTTGAGGTCCTAATTATTGTTGATGCAATATGAATATTGTTCTGGCTTCAGATTATATTGTTTTTTAACCTTTTAAATGGGAGTAACACCTTATTGTTCCTGGTGGAACTGGACACTTCAAGTGTTATTACCGCCATTACAATTTAAAGTAAATCCTGAAAATGTTATTTACCGCAATGATTTGCTGTCCTATGCTCCTTAGAAATATGAACCAGCTAAATCCTTCTATTTTGAATCAATTGGAATTTTACTTTGAGGAAGGGAAAAGAATTTTCCATGCACACAAAGCATGCGCAAAAAACCAAAAATGCTTTTAGACAAGACTCAAAGAGTTATTTCTCATTATTTTTGGCATCCCTCTTCCCATTGAAACAAGTCACAGGCATATCTATAGTTGATCAGTTGACATATCAGCAATTCTATTAAGATGAAAACTAACCTTGGAAATGTTTAGAAAGAAAAGGGTGCCCTTTGATTTATTGTGCCATTTTATGTTTGTGCCATTATTTCCCTTTTAGCTATTCAGGCTATGTTAAGTGAAAACATCTAGCATTTTTAATAAAGTGCTTCATTCAGACCAAATATTAACCAGAAGCATTTTAGAACAGCCTTCTGATTAAAGTAAATGAAATAAAGATCATCCAGTTCCGTTCAATAATAGAGAGTAGGGCATAACGAACAGAATACAGCAACATCCTTGTGATGACAAACTATGCTGTCATTTCTTCTTAGTGTCAGCTGAGGTCTTGGTGTTTTCCTCAGAAATTATAGGGACATTTGATTTTTATTTTTTTAATTTTTTTAAAGATTTTATTTATTTATTTATTTGACAGAGAGAGACACAGCGAGAGAGGGAACACAAGCAGGGGGAGTGGGGGAGGGAGAAGCAGGCTTCCCACGGAGCAGGGAGCCCCATGCGGGGCTCAATCCCCGGACCCTGGGATCATGACCTGAGCCGAAGGCAGACGCTTAACGACTGAGCCACTCGGGTACCCGGGACATTGCTTTTTAGTGGGTGGCAATGCATTCTAGCTATCTTGCATCTTAAAAGTTCTTATGAGTGATATGTGCTTCATTTGTATATTTAGGTAAAGTTATTTTGAAATTGGTTATTTGTTTTTGCCCAAAGTCAGGACCAACAGCTATTTTATGTAATTTAAGCTTTGAAGTTTGCCAAAGGTTTAATATTTAGATTCCTTGAATTTCAAAATATGTATCTTTATCAATTTCTCTGTTTGCCTCTCTCAGATCCCATAATCCACTTTCCTCACTACCTTCTTCTATAGCTTGTTAATGATGATTCTTAATTTCTTTTGGAATCTATAGTTTTATAAAGAAAGATACAAGATTTCTGGGAAGGGTTTCTCAGGAAGGAAGACATAGAAGTTGAAAGGAAAAACTGATAATATTAGATACGCTTTGGCACAGAATAATCTTAAAGTTGTGGGCGCCTGGGTGGCTCAGTCGTTAAGCATTTGCCTTCGGCTCAGGTCATGATCCCAGGGTCCTGGGATCCAGTCCCACATTGGGCTCCCTGCTCCGCAGGAAGCCTGCTTCTCCCTCTCCTACTCCCCCTGCTTGTGTTCCTGCTCTCGCTGTGTCTCTCTCTGTCAAATAAATAAATAAAATCTTAAAAAAAAAAATCTTAAAGTTGTAATAGTTTTCCATTAAACTTTAATTTCGGATGTTCCATTGACTAATTCAAATATAATATTTAATTCTATTCTTGATTCAAATAGATTTAACTTGTATAAAATGGTACTTTAGAAATTTTTTATCAAGTGCTTTATTTATTTATTTACTTTTACATTTTTATTTAATTTCTAACTAGTTAACATACAATTTAATATTAGTTTCAGGTGTATAATATAGTGATTCAACACTTTCATACACCAGAGGGGAGGTGGCTGGCAGAATGCATTAAATAGGTGATGGGGATTAAGGAGTGCACTTGTGATGAGCACCAGGTAGTGTATGGAAATTTTGAATCACTATTTATTTATTTTTAATTTGAGTATAGTTGACCCACAATGTTACATTAGTTTCAGGTGTACAACAGTGATTTGAAAACACTAATTGGAAATGATATATGCACCCCTATGTTTATTGCAGTATTATTTACAATAGCCATGATATGGAAGCAACACAAGTATCTATTGATACATAAATGGATAAAGAAAATGTGGTATAGGGACGCCTGGGTGGCTCAGTTGGTTAAGTGTCTGCCTTTGGCTCAGGTCATATTCTCAGGGTCCTGGGATTGAGCCCTGCATTGGGATCCCTGCTCCGCGGGGAGTCTGCTTCTCCCTCTCCCTCTGCCTGCCACTCCCCCTGCTTCTGCTCTCTCTCTCTCTCGCTGTCTCTCTCTCTCTGTCAAATAAATAAAATCTAAAAAAAAAAAAACAACATGTGTTGTGTGTGTGTGTGTGTGTGTGTAGGAATACTACACTGCTCTAAAAAAGGATGAGATCTTGCCATTTGCAACAACATGAAAAGACCTAGACGATACTATGCTAAGTGAAATAAATCAGGCAAAAAGAGACAACTGGATTCCTATTACTATCTACCTTACAGTGAACATATTAAATGTAGTGTTTTTTGGTTAAAAAAGTAATTGTTTCAAAATTTCTTAGCCCTTTTAGAAATGGAAGCTTCTCATTACATTGAATTAGTAATCTTAAGAACTATTAAAAAAAATTGTTGGGTGAGATGGACAGAAAAAATTCAAATTGCATGGCTCCATTAAAATGATGAAGAGAATTTCAAAAGAGAAGAGAATTTGCCAAGACTGAGTACAAGTGGTTGATCTCATTGCGATAATATGAGAAAATGTATGAAGATATACTAATGGATAATAAACCAGAACAAATTTTGAATTGTATTTTCATCAGTTATCAAGTGACAATAAACTTAAAACTGCTACCCTCATTGGTATAACCTATAATAATGCCTAGACTTAACCAAATAATTGAAGAGGAGTAGAATTTTGTTGCCATTGAGATAATACAGGATAAAGCACATTGTTTGAATTCATAAATTTTTTTATTATTAATATAGTTTATTTTATTTGGTATTGTGATTTATATTTTAAAGTATTGTAAATAATATTTTACAAATATTAATGATTTCATGGTGTTATATCTCTGAGATTGGTGGATTTTTCTCTGTGAATTACCAAACCCACAGTGATGTCAATGTGACAAAAACTGGTCATTCTTTCACCTGAAGGTAATACATAGAGGGAAGATTGAAACACAAAATGAAAATGAGCAGAATATTTAGACTGTGCTACGGACCTTGAACTTTTCATTGAAGTTCAACTTTAATTTTTGTAGATTTATTTATTTATTTTTAAAGATTTTATTTATTTATTTGAGAGAGAGAGAATGAGAGAGAACACATGAGAGGGGGGAGGGTCAGAGGGAGAAGCAGACTCCCTGCTGAGCAGGGAGCCCGATGTGGGACTCGATCCAGGGACTCCAGGATCATGACCTGAGCCGAAGGCAGTCGCTTAACCAACTGAGCCACCCAGGTGCCCCAATTTTTGTAGATTTAAATTCAATTTAATTAACATAGTGTATTACTAGTTTCAGAGGTAACTTAGTGATTCATCAGTTGCATATAATATACAGTGTTCATTCCATTAAGTGCCCTCCTTAATGCCCATCACCCAGTTACCCCACCCACCTCCCCTCCAGCAACCCTCAGTTTGTTTCCAATGGTTGAGTCTCTTATGATTCTCCTTCTCTGGTTTTGTCTTATTTTTCCTTCCCTTCCCCTATATTCATCTGTTTTGTTTCTTAAGTTCCACGTATAAGTGAAATCATATATTTGTCTTTCTCTGACTGACTTATTTCGCTTAACATAATACCCTCTAGTTCCATCCATGTCATTGCAAATGGCAAGATTTCATTTTTTTGATGGCTGAGTAATATTCCATTCTATATATATACACCACATATTCTTTATCCATTCATCTTTAGATGGACATCTAGGCTCTTTCCATATTTTGGGTACTGTGGATATTGCTGCTATAAACCTTGGGGTACATGTGCCCCTTCAAATAAATATGTTTGTGTCCTTTGGATAAATACCTAATAGTGCAATTGCTGGGTTGTAGGGTAGCTCTTTTTTTAACTTCTTGAGGAATCTCCATACTGTCTTCCAGAGTGGCTGCACCAGTTTTCATTCCTACCAACAGCGTGACAGGGTTCCCCTTTCTCCACATATTGGCCAACATGTGTTTTTTCCTGAATTGTTGATTTTAGCCATTCCAACAGGTGCGAGGTGGTATCTCACTGTGGTTTTGATTTGTATCTCCCTGATGCTGAGAGATGTTGAACATTTTTTCATGTGTCTGTTGGTCATTTGTATGTCTTCTTGGGAGAAATGTCTGTTCATGTCTTCTGCCCATTTCTTACTGGATTTTTTGTTTTTTTAGGTGTTGAGTTTAATTAAGTTCTTTATAGATTTTAGATACTAGCCCTTTATCTGGTAACAATTGCAAATATCTTCTCCCATTCTGTAGGTTGCCTTTTAGTTCTGTTGACTGTTTCCTTTGTTGTGCAAAGGCTTTTAGCTTGATGAGGTCCCAATAGTTCATTTTTGCTTTTGTTTCCCTTGCCTTTGAAGATGTGTCTAGCAAGAAGTTGCTGCAGCTGAGGTCACAGAGGTTGCTGCCTGTGTTCTCCTCTAGGATTTTGATGGATTCCTGTCTCACATTTAGGTCGTTCATCCATTTGGGGTTTATTTTAGTGTATGGTGTAAGAAAGTGGTCCAGGTTCATTTTTCTACATGTGACTGTCCAATTTTCTCAACACCATCTTCAACCTTTAGTTTTTTAGCACCTTAGAAATAATAATAAGAAAAACAAATCCTTAAACATTCTAATTTTCAATAAATGAAATGGCAGTATCATGAAGATTCCTAGGATATATTGATCCAGAAATATCCATTAGTGTGACTGAAGGTGGTAAAAAAATATATTGCAATACTGATGACTCTAAACTAAAATCAGAGCTTTTTTTCACCCATAGATGAGTATTTTTATCTCTGTGTTTGGTAGAACATAGAGCTGGAGAAATGAATTAGTATTCTGTGAAATTTGTAACTGGAATGAACTTCTGATAAAATAAAAGAGAACAGGTAATCAATAAGGTAAATTAGCCATATCCCCACGACTACATCTATCTATCCACCTCTATATCATCTAAATCTGTATAGCTATCTAGTTAGCTAGCTATTTGTTATCAACCTATCTACATTAAAATCTATATTCATATATAGTATAAATAAAAGACTTTTCCAACTAGCTATCTACACGTGTGTTGTGGGTATACACACTTTATTTTGATATAACAACTATAGCTTTCATATTTTCGCTTTATCCAGTTATTTTCACAGCAACATGAAACACTATATGATCTAACTTTCAGATAACTATAATTAGCAATTAACTTTCTATCTGCATTTAATATTTTTTTAGCATCTCTCAAAATCAGTAAAATAATGCAGCTTAGTTTCAGAACTCAACACCAGACTAAGAATGGAAAAATCTAGATACAAATGAAAGGATCTAAGAAAACAAATTCATTATAATTTAAAATGTTGAAGACTATTAATAAATTTTCCTAATGGTAGAGTAGCAGAATGCTAAATATAAAAATTCATTTATTTCATACACGCCATTGAATACAACATTCAGAAACAATCTAAAATTCGCCTCCTATCAGACAAATCTTTAAATATACATGTGAATGGAATATCAAAAAATTTAAACATCAATTCTCTACCTATGTGATAATGATAGTCTCCTGAAATTTCTCCTTGTTTGGCTTTTAAATTTACCCTTCTTTCCTTTTTTTAAATAAATACAATTCTATAGTGGCATTTTTCCTTTAAAAGAAAAATCACTTGACACAAAGCAGAACTGTCAAGGAATGTCATATGTTGAGAAATGCAGTGACAAATGAAGAAAGGCCGAGTCACTTAGAAAGTGCCATGCAGACCATTCATTCAGGGTAACAAGCACTAAACTGAAGAGGAGAGTGGTTGGTGGAAATAGGTCAAGACAGCCTAGTGAAGTGTAAGTCATTATATGTCAAAATGACCAGTAGATATGTTTACACTCTTAATAGGTGGTCTGCTTATTATCAGAGGTTTGATGTTGGTGATCCTCAAATTAGGTACTTTAATTTTGTCAGATGCTTTGGCTTGCTTTGGTTTTGCTTCTGCTTAATTTCAACGGAGTGTTATCAATGAAGACCTTTTTAATTTATTTTAAATTTGTAATGCTACTCAAAATTGCTCTAGAAATACAACGCCAACTCAAAGAATATGTTGCTTGCATTTTCCATGAAGCATAATTAGTTAAATTTTTAAAAAATCAATTGTGCATAAATTTAAACCTTCGAAAATAGGACTTCAAGAAATTTAATCAAATTAAACACTTTTCTAATTCAAAGAATGTTAAGATATGATAGCAATATGAGATATTACATAGGATATTAGTATATAATAATCATAAGATAAATTCAATTGATGTTTTTACTTAAACATAAGACATTAAATTATTATTCATAAGTGGACTTTGTTATCCCAGGCTATAAAAAATGGTAAGTTATCAGGCAAAATAAAGCATATTTTTCACAGGATCAAATAGCCTTTTGGGAGGAGATATTTTAGAATATACATGTTTCATATATTTTTTAGAGATAATGATTTTGATTATCACCAAGTTCAAAGTGAAAACAACTGAAAGAGGTACTATCTGAGGAAGAAGCAGCAAACTGTGCCTGCAAATAAAGATTCATTTTATCTTTAGTGGAATATAATATGAATTTTTACAAACCTTCTTCCCTTCCTCATATTTCTTTTGTTTCTCAGTAATTTGGCTATTATATTTAATAAAATACCTACTCTTTTTTTTTTTAAAGATTTTATTTATTTATTTGACAGAGAGACATAGCGAGAGAGGGAACACAAGCAGGGGGAGTAGGAGAGGGAGAAGCAGGCTTCCCCGCGGTGCAGGGAGCCCGATGCGGGGCTCGATCCCAGGACCCCGGGATCACGACCTGAGCCGAAGGCAGACGCTTAACGACTGAGCCACCCAGGCGCCCTAAAATACCGACTCTTATTATGACTTTTTTTCATACATGTGGGAAAAGGATGCCCAAAGACTTAAGTTTTTTTTTTTTTTTTTTTTTTTTTTTTATAATTTATGCCTGAATGAATGAAAAAGAGACTCAGTCCCGTTGGAATATAGAGATCATTGCCCAGCTATCACCAAATTTCTCATTGAACTAACTTCCTATATAATCCCTAGTCCTGGGGAAAGTTTACATTTTTCCAGGTATAGATATCTTACTCCCATAGTGATTTACTCTAACTACATCTAATTTTCCAAAATGTTCTTCAGATAACTGTGTTATGAAAACTCTCACACATGTCTTCCATTTTTATACCATGTACAGAGACCACTCTCATCCCTCCTGCTTGCATGTGATCAAAAATCTGATCAAAAATGCTGTCAAGCATTTTTCACAGACAGGAATTTATAGATTTTTCTATGAATTTCCATCACTTCTCCTCCAAGCCCTGCAGCCCTGAAGGATTCTAGTAGTATGTTAAGATCATACAATCAAAATTCCTTTCTCCCATCCTTGATCCTGTTACCTCTAGGCAAAATTTTGGTGCTTCCTAAGGAATATCTTCCTCCATTTAATTGCTGTCGGTCACCTTGGCTCATAGCATTAGTTCCAGTTCCGGGGATCTTCTTTTCAACAAGTGAGGTGAATTAAGGATCCTAAATAGCTCAGGTATATCTACAATTGAATTTTTCCAATCTCAAGAGTGGATGTAATTTCTCAAAATACTAGGCATCCATGAAGATTGCTTAAACCAAAATTTCTAACCTGTTTCTTAGCTATAGTCACATCCAGTAAATTTATCTGATGCTTCATAAGCCTGTACATTCTTTCTCTGAAACCTTCAAGTTCCAATAATTAATCTCTTCTATACTATGACTCAGATAACTGGGCAGTTTCCATCGTTTCTAACTGAAAGAGAGGGGATATTCTAATAATTCTCAAAGCTTAGACCAGAAGTGCCAGAAACAGTCTGGGCTCTGAGTTCTCTTTGATGGAAAGTACTTAACTATTAATTTAGTTTCTTTAAAAGATGTTGGACTATTCAGGTTATTTATTTTCTTGTGTATGATTGGGTAGTTTGTGTCTTTTAAAGAAATTTGTCCATTTCCTCTAAATTTTTAAATTTATGGGCATAGTATGGTATGTAATGTTCCTTTATTAATTTTCTAATGCCCATATGTCTATTAGTTATTGTCCTTATTCCAATCCTGGTGTAAGTAATTAATTTTCTTTCTCTCTCATTAGTTGACCAGTCTAGATAGAGTTATGTTAATTATATTGCTCTTTTCAAAGACCAGCTTTAGACATCATTGATTGTCTGTTTTTAATTTCATCAATGTCTACTGTTATTTTTATTATTTCTTCCTTTCTGCTTAAGTTGAGTTTTTAATTTGCTTATTTTCCTAGTTTTCTAAAGGAAAAACTTAGATTTCTGATTCCACACCTTTATTTTTAATAGAAACACTAATGACATAATATCCTCTTTTAGTACTGCCTTAGCTCCAACCCTCCAATGATGATAGATTTTCAGTTCACTTCAGACAAGCAACCCATAAGAGTTAAGAGTATTCTTACCTCCCTTGAGAGTTTCTTTTTGACTAACTTCTGGGACTAAATATTTGACCATTTTCCACATATCTTTCTGTTCTTGAGTTTTGGTTTTATTTTGTTCCAGTAATAACATAGGAACATATAAATATGTGAATATAACCTATTTTATTGCCATAAACAATGTTATGATCAAAACTCATTGTACAGTATCCTTTTCTACATTTGTTAATATTTTTGAAATGCACACACTGGTATATATTAATGATTGCTCCACATGGACTTGAAAACAATTCCTGTTATTACTGGAGGAAGAGTTCCTTAAATGTCAATTAGATCATAACGTCTGATGGTGTTGTTAAGGTCTTCTGTGTCCTTATTGACTATCTGTCTACTTGTGCTACCAATTGCTAACAGAGGAGTGGGAAAGTCTCCAATTTTTAACACGAATTTGTCTATTTCTCCTCACAGTCCCTTAAGTTTTTGGTTCAGATATTTTGAAGCTCTTTCCAATTTTCTACATCTCTTTTTTTAAATGATTTTATTTATTTGTCAGAGAGAGAGAGAGCATATGCACAAGCAGGGGGAGTGGCAGGCAGAGGGAGAAGCAGGTTCCCCACTGAGCAGGACCCTGGGATCATGACCTGAGCAGAAGGCAGATGCTTGACCTACTGAGCCACCCAGGGCGTCCCTCAATTTTCTACATCTTAAGTTGGAGCCCATTAGGTTTTTCTTGAAAGTTTACCCACAAAAAGATTTTAAAATCCTTCTGTAAGTATAAGATTTAATAAGTGTTTGTGCATTCAACAAATGCTTACTGAGCACCTCTTTGTGGGAGGTACTATTTGGGAGGCAGAAGTGAATAAAATAAACAATATCATTAGGATCTTGGGACTCATATTCTCAATGGGAAGGGGGCGACAGAAAATAAACAATGAAAATAATATGTACACAAATTTTATGGTATTTTGAAAGTTGTTAAATGCTATGGGAAAAGGCTAAAATAGAGGAGAATAGGGATGAGTGGTGCCATTTAGGAATGGTTTGACTTAAAATAAGATCAGGAAAAGTCTTATGGAGAAAGTATACTTTGAAGAAGAAAAAGAAGTTCACTCTGTAAAAATCTGGGATGGACAGACAGTATTTCCAGGACATGAAAATAACCAACATAAAAGGCCCCAAGGCAGGGGCTAAGCCTGGCATGTGAGAGAGCAAGGTGGCCAGTGTGGCTACTTAGAGTAAGCAAGGGAAGAGTAAGGGGATATGCTGTCAGGGAGGTGATGATGGGGAACAGATCATGAGAGTTTTGGTATGATTTGGGTGTTCAGAGGGAAATGTGGAGGCATGGTAAGGTGTTGGTTATAAGAGTAATATGATCTGACTTTCATTTTAAAAAGCATTACTCCAGCTTCTCTGTTGGGAATAGACTGGGGTATTGAGCATGAATGGCATAATCAAATTGTCATGCCATTTAATAAGGGTGACCTTTAGAGAAGATTTCTCCTTTGAGTCCAATTCAGAGTTCTTTCTCCCTTCCAGTAAAATTGAATTTAATTGTCAAAAATGAAGCATGGCTTTATTCTACAATTAATGGGACTTAAAATGCTAAACTGCAAATCACAGTGGCTTAAACTATACACCAGTAAAATTTGAAAAATATTCGGAGATATTTCACACAGTCAACTTCTTCGTGATGTCCCTGCTTTGCCATTAATCACATACATTTGGAGTGTCCTGAAAGAAATATATATTAAATTTATAATATTTTTCATCTTTTTAAAATTTCTTTAATTTATATTTCCTGTATTTCTCACTCAACCACACAGTTTTTAACCCTAGTACTTAAGGTTAATATTCTATAGTTTGAGGAAAAAAGAGTAACAGACATGATTTTTTAAATTGAACATTCTGTTACCTATTTCCCCACCTGAGTCCTCAAAATAGACTCATTGTGTGTAAGATTTACTGTAACTCAATTTTTTCATTACACTTATTTGCCTAACTTGTCTGCATGGTGGTATAATTAGCAGAAAACTGATTAACAGGCTGTCAATTTTGTTATTGTTGTTGAATGATGCATGAACAGTCATAATACAGTATTTGAGACATTCTTTTCCTATCCTCTCTAAGTATAACTCTTTCCTTGAACTCTCTACCTAGATTCAATATGTTTGTAACTGAACACATTTTTTCCCACTTTCAGAGCTGTTCAGAAACCTTCGGGTTCTTCAAGCCAGAAATCTGGAAGTCGTCTTTGGCTCATTCTTCTCCTTTACTCCGTACATGCAACCATTCACCAAACGGAATAAACTTTTACATCTTGATTACCTTTCAAACCCTTTTTATTTTTTTGCATTTCCATTATCGTCACCACACCACCTCTTTCCCAAACACCTGCAATAAATAGGCATTTTGAAATGCCTCCACTGGCTGCAAGCTAACTCAGTATCCCTTTTCCTCAGTCTGAGAGCTTACTCCTGAATTCAGATCTATCGCCTCACTTCCTTGTTTAAATCATTTTGGTGGTTGTCCATTGTTCTTAAGATAAGGGCAGGATTTCATATTATGGCCTATAAAGTCGTGCCTGATCTAGACTCACATTTAATCATCTCAGTCCATATCCTGCTTCAGTTTTTATCTTCCAGCCAGGTTACTTCTTCCAGGTCCAAAGACGGACGGTGGATGCTCCGCATTGGGTGCCCTTTTCACTTCCCGGAGGGACCCCCACCTTCCCCTTACTCCATCCTCCACCCATTTTATTCGCGCCCCTCTCACAACTTCTCTTTTGGCTGAATCCTATTCACTTTTCAGATCTCAGCTTAAACGTGTTGTTTGTATTTGTGCTATTTTTTCTTTGTTTTTAATTTTTGTTTTACTTTACAGATGAGGGATTATTTTAAAAAATTATTTTTATTATTTTTTTTATCCTCACATCCACAGTACTCTGTACTTTCCTTTGTCACACTCTTTACTACTTCTTCTTCTTCTTCTTCGTTTTTTTTTTAAGATTTTATTTTTTATGGTAATCTCTACCTCCAACATGGGGCTCAAACCTACAACCCCAAGATCAAGAGTTGCCCCTTCCCAGACTGAGCAGCCAGGCGTCCCTTTACTTCTAATTATTATGTTTTAAATCTATACTTCCTGCCTACAACACGGTAAGCACCAAGAGGTTATGTGCAATGTCTGCTCAGTTCAGGGATTTAACTCAGGTCTCAACACAGTGTCTGGGACACACTGTGCAATCAATACATATTTGTTGAATGAGTGAATTGATAAATTTCAAATGAACTTTTTTTAATACAATGGGAACTTTTATCAAGTAAATTGAATAATATAAACCCTATTTATCCTATAACAGTGATGATTTTAATTAATTCCAAATATCATACACTTCTGATCATATATTTTCGTAATAAATTTGACTACATTTTACAGAAAATGTCTAATCAGAATAAATAATACAATAACATAATTTAACATTCTATTTAAAAGAGATTTAAGCTACTCTAATTAGATACCATTTATTTTGGGGGGGAAATGTGTTATCCCTGTGAAATATCCAATTTTTAATTAGGAAATAATGACGCCACATATAAAAATATTTCTAAGGACAACTTACTTATCCTTTTACAAGTTTTGATATTTTAAAAATTGTTTAAAAGTGTCTTTTCTTCAACATTTGATATTTGAACGTTATTTTGGTTTGGATATTGAAAATTCTGGTGCATGTATTTGGATTATTATTTATAATCTAAGGCACTAAGGCAAAAATACATGGGTAGTGGCAGAGAAAAACAGAGTTAAAGAATTGCAGAAAATCGGGTGCCTGGGTGGCTCAGTTGGTTAAGCAACTGCCTTCGGCTCAGGTCATGTTCCTGGAGTCCCGGGATCGAGTCCCACATCCGGATCCCTGCTCGGCAGGGAGTCTGCTTCTCCCTCTGACCCTCCCACCTCTCATGAGCTCTCTCTCTCTCAAATAAATAAATAAAATCTTTAAAAAAAAAAAAGAATTGCAGAAAATAATGACAAATAAACATACTTAAGTAATTAAAAATACTTTAATAGCTATACTTAAGGCAGAATATCATATTTAAGTATTTGTATCATAAACAGGAATTATAGCATGCATTTATACTCTGGTTTTTTTGTTGTTGTTGTTAAGATGCCACTGGTGTTTGTAATGTGGAACAGATACCTAAATTCCAATATCATTAATATATGCTAAGTACTACTCCTTTATCTGACACTATGCATCACATTCTAATTAATCATCAAGGAAGAAACCAACTATTCCTTTTCAGATATGGACCAATAACTCTTGGGAAAATTAAATCATCTTTCAGAAACATTTTATTCCTTGGTGCTAATAATTCAGTGCAAATGAATTTTCAGAATAACAGATCATATTATATAATTTTCTTTAAGATTTTTCATCTCATGTATTAAAATTTCATTCTGCATTTGAAATCTGTTTTTTTCCCCCAAAGTCATTTGCAATACTGTGATTAGTAGCAAAGGCCATTCACAAAGTATAATACGAGCTTCAGTTGAAGCTAGAAAATGAAAAAACATTTTTTTTTGTTTGTAAAGGCAAGACTGAATAGTGGATCACTGTGAACAAGAAGGGAATGAAGGATATTCTCATTCTTTTAGTAACATTTAATCTCATTTTAACCTTTGTCTCTTTACTATTACACTTGATAACATTTCAGTGGCCCAATTTTCTAGGATAATTTGCAATTCCCTTACATGCTTATCATAGTACACAAACAGAAGAGTGCAAAGGACAAAAAAAAATCCTTCAGGGCCCATTTATATGTATTATTATTTTAGATCAACGATTTCACTTTTGATGAGAATGAGTTGCTATAAATAGGTGTGATACTAAAACCTGAGTCATCAAGGCACTTACCCATTGATCCCATTGTGGTTCTCATCCCCCTTAGTAGTCAATAACCATTAATTACCATGCTCCACAATCTCCCAGTTTACATCCTTTCCTTGGCATGGAAAACATAAAGGGACCACTTTAACGATTCTTTCACCACAGCAATTTGGGAGCACCAGCTCCATTTTATATTTTTAACAGAGACAATGATCTTTGTTGTTTTGTTGCTATTATTTAAAAAGTCATTAGTAACATTTTTGAGTGCATAATTCTAATTGTAGACAACTGGACTTACCAGCATATAAGTACAAATAAGGTAACATTAACATACCAACTAATGCTTAATGCTTTAAAATTTCACTTGTTGCAAAGTAGGACCTCAGATTCCCCAACTCTACCCTCTTTGGCAGTTCTCCTCTGCCTTTATTACTAACATATTATAAAATAAAATAATCATCCTTCATATATATTTCCCTCTTCATATGATGTATGTCATGTAATGGCACTTTGCTTTCTGGAATTTTAATGATCCTCAACATGTTAGTATGTGGCAAGAAGTGTTAGTGGCACATTAACCAGCTACTATCACCTCAGTGATCTAGAATGTTCTATATCAGGGAAGTATTAAAAAAAATCCTCTTACATAAAAATAACAGATTTATTAAGAGGTTTTATGCAGAACGGATGTATAAGAAAGGAGAAAAGATCAATTTATGAAATTTTATGCTAACCTAATTATGTGCATTAAAGATATTCTGTGTGTTGAACTTTTTCTCTGGGAAAGAATAAAGCCATACTAGAGACAGAATATTCATCAAGTGGATAATAATAGAGGAATTGGCAAATGACTATTATCCTCAATCATGGCCATAAAGGATCAGTATATTTCTTAAGTAGATTTAGCTTTAGTTTCTTTCAGGATCAGTGTGGAAGCAGGGGTTAAATGTCCCAGGGGAACCAGAACTGTACCTCAAAGACATGAGTATCTTTTGATAAATCAATAGCCCCAGATGTTGCGATGGGTGTTATTCCACAACTGAGAGCTACCAACCGAGATCTCTCCTGGTCTGGATGCTCCCTTGACATAGAAGTTAGGATTTGGCAGTGACCAACATGTCTTGCCCACCTCTACTTCTGCTGGTTTTGTGTTAGAGGACTCAAAAGCCTTATGAAAGATCACATAAGACTGAGCCTGCTTTTGGACTAAAATTAGCAGTGAAATAATAAATACATGGTTTTGATTCATTTACTAAAATATCTTCAAATAAGTTGACTTCTATTTTAAGAGACTTAGTGTTACAAAGTCTTAACTTAAATAATCAACATGACCAATCATGAAGACTAGAATAAACTCTTGTCTGTTAATCTCTTTAAATGTAAGGATTAAGCCTGGAGTTTACTAGTCTAGGTGAAGCTGATCCAAAGAACTCCTACTACATGGGGCGCCTGGGTGGCTCAGTCATTAAGCGTCTGCCTTCGGCTCAGGTCATGATCCCAGCATCCTGGGATCGAGTCCCACATCGGGCTCCCTGCTCGGCGGGAACCTGCTTCCCCTCCCCCACTCCCCCTGCTTGTGTTCCCTCTCTCGCTGTGTCTCTCTCTGTCAAATAAATAAATAAAATCTTTAAAAAAAAAAAAGAACTCTTACTACAAGTTTGACACTATAGGGACACTTTTCAAAGAAACCAAAATTAGTACACAAAACTTAGGCCATGGGTGGATGTTTTCCA
Organism: Mirounga leonina; assembly: GCF_011800145.1. Classification (NCBI taxonomy): domain Eukaryota; kingdom Metazoa; phylum Chordata; class Mammalia; order Carnivora; family Phocidae; genus Mirounga; species Mirounga leonina. The sequence continues at coordinate 16,018,852 of NW_023270389.1, forward strand.
CAAAAACTTTCACATCATTTTTGAGATGGGATCTCTAAAACCATAGGACTTTATTGAACACAAAGTTTAGCATGAACAAGACCAATGGAGAAGAACGCCCCAGCTTAGTTAGAGTCACTGAATCATAGAATTTGCAATTTTCTAGGATGATTTACAGTGGGTAATATTCATGTCCTTTAGAGAGGAATGAACACCAAGGGCTGTGACTTCCTACAATGATTTCAGTGGGTCACATCAGAAAACGGTATCCCAACATTTGTGCATTTCCCATCGTCAAGATATTTGATGCTTGTATAACCTCATTGTGACAAATTGCATTATCGTGTTCACTGTAGGTCCAGTGTATGTCCTCATCCCTAGACTTTATGCTTGCCTTTCTGACTTGTTAGACCAATGATGTATGGGCAGAAGTGACAGTATGCCAGTTCAGAGCCTAATCTCAAGAAGTTTATGTGTTCCACTTACACCTTGCAATTGTAGAGGAAAAAAAACCCAACTGCCCAGCTAGTCCACATGTGCAGGGAGAGTGACAGAAACGTGGGCTAAAATTACCCTACATGACCAATAGACCTGCAGTGAGTAGTGCTGTCCCAGTTGCTGCTTCCTGATGCAGAGACATACAGCAGAGCCCAGCCTAGATCAGCCAAACTCCAGCTCATCTGCAGACTCATGAACCATAATAAATTATTGTGTTTGAAGCCATTGAGTTTTGGGGTGATTTGCAACTCAACAATAGATTATGGATACAGTCATCAATAACAATCCAGTCCATGGTGAGATTTCCCTGGACCACTTTTTATGTCCCTCCCTTGCAGTATCAGGTGAAGATTGGGTCCACACATCCTTCTTGGGCTCTTCTGTCTCAGCTCTGCATCTTCTGCAAACAACTACTGACAAGAGAAGACAGCTCCACAAAAATGAGCAGAAGAGTGCAGCACAGAGCCATCAAACTCCATTCTTACAAGAAGCATAAATCCTAAAAGCCACAATTTCTGCAGAGACAAACCTCTCATAAAAAAACACAATAAATAAAACGCATGCCACACAGAACATTTGGCTTCTCTAAAATATTTGCATTCAAGTTAATGGTTTCTTCTCAGTTTTTTCCTTCTAAAGGTGGAGGATATGGTCGCTTTATATATGAGTAATTGAAGGACTGATTAAAGACGTTTTCTCAGGTAAAAGGAAATTTACGCAAAGAATAATTCAAGTCCTTGCCACTGAAAAAGACAGAAATCTTTTGTATTTCAAGATGTCTTTTGGCACTGCAGTTCAGACAATATAACACATTAAAAAAATACTGAAATAAGACGATCCTAATGTATATACAGTTATGTATTTCACTTTCCCCACAAAATGTGCTATGAGCATTTCTTATTATTCAAATTTAATAAAATGCAATATTAATTGCTGCAAAATATATCATCAAATCAATGCACCATAATTTATTTAAACAGTTTTCCCTCTCTATACAAAAGTTTTCCCCAATTTTTCCTGCTATAAAGATGGACAAGGACATTCTTATATGTGATTTTTAAAATTGTTTCTCTGGTTACTTCTTCACGCTAAATCAGAATTTGAATTACTTGGTCAAAGATTTAAAATGGCTTTAAGGCTTTTGATTTAATATTATCAATAAAAAGCTTTTTTATGCACCCTTTTGTGCACCTTAAATAACATTCTCAGAAATATATAAACTGACTCTGAGCATATAGTTACTAGTTTTTCAATAGTTGTATTCTCCACCAAATACCACATATTTATAATATATAATACATATAATATACATAAAGGCATACTTTATATATGCCGCTGTTCAAATATAGTCTCTATGAGGTCAGGGACTATTTCCTCACCACTGTAGCCAGCACCTAGAATACCTAGGACAAAGTAATGTTCCATGAACATTTGTTCAATGAATGAATAAAATTCAAAGTTGGATTTTAACTTTCTTTAAAAATTAATCTTTAATAGTAGAATTTTTTGAATAGTTCAATTTCCTGATACTGAGTCTGTGATTATATCCTTAAATATCACTTAGTTCCTGTATGATCCAACATTAAGAGTATCAGCCCTAGCATAATTCTTTATTAGAGAACTCTATTTTCATAGTCTTTTTAAAGGGTTACTACTATGAATACAAAGAAAAAATCATGCTGGATAAGAATATTGGTGGTTTTGTTTTGTTTTGTTTTGTTTTTACTTTTGAGTAGATGATAAAGTGACTTTGTGTTCATTTATACAATGATCTTTATGTCTTTTATTTTAGCTCAATCTGACTTTTTGTCCTCTGACTGCAGGTGTTTGAAACAATCTGAAGCCTGCTGACAATTTAAAAATATTATTACAGATAGAATGAGAAGAAAATAGAAATTATAAACATCTGCTCTTTTAGTATCGTTTATGTTCTAAATTTCTCTCACTGGATGTCAGGCGCTAAATATTTCCTGATTATCTTTTTTTGTCTACATTACATAATTTCATTTATTCTTTGCATGACTTTTCTACATTTATTCCCTTTGAATATCTATGCCAATTCATTTTGTATTTACAAAATGCCCTATTGACATGTCTATTTTTATGGTTATTTTCTAGGCTTTTAGACTTCTGTAGAGTTTAAATTTAGTAACTGTGCCCTTACCAACTAACTAAAGCTAAATTATGTTTCTCCATGCTAGAATTAGAAAAATATTTACTGACAGTGGACAAGTAATAATAAATTAGAGAAATAAGTACAAATTTATGATGGATCTTAGAACAAATCTTGATTATTGGGATTTTGAGTGTTATAAAAATTATATTTAAAATTGTATTTAATATTTATAAAAAATTATACATAGTATCATATTTGATGGTGATAAACTGGACACTTTCTGCCTAAGATCAGGAACAAGGTAAAGAAATCTCTTACCCCTGCTGTTCAACATTGTACTGGACCCCATAGCTAATATAGTAAGACAAGAAAAAGAAATTAAAGGTATACAGATTGAAAAGGAAACAATAAAGCTGTCTTCATTCATAGATGACATGATTATCCATGTCGAATATCCCAAAGACTCAACAAAAAAGCTCTTAGAACTCATGAACAAGTCTAGCAAGTTCACAGGATTAATGGACAAAAGTCAGTTGTTGTTGTTTTAATATATCGACAAATAACAATTGGGATTTGAAAATTTTAAAATAATCTCATTTAAAATAGCACTAAAACAAGAGAAACACTTAGATATAACATTAACAAAATGTGCGCAGGAGCTATACACAAGGCACTATAAAACTCTGATGAAACAAATCAAAGAAGTGCTAAATAAATGGAGAAATATTCCATGTTCATGGTTAAGAACATTCAGTACTGTTAAGTTTTCAATTCTACTCAATGTGATCTATAGATTCAATACAATTCCATTAAAAATTTCAACAAGTTATTTTATAGATATTGATAAATTCTAAAGTTTATGGGTAAAACCAGAAGACCTAGATTTGCCAATCCAGTATTGAAGAGGAAAAAAAATTAGAGGACTCACACTACCCAATTTCAATAGTTAACAGAAAGCTACAATAATCCAGGCAGTATTGCATTAGTGAAAGAATAGACACACAGATCAATGGAAAAGAATAGATAGCTAGATAGAACCATATAGATATAGTCAACACATCTTTGGCAAAGGTACAAAGTCAATCCAATCCAATGGGAAAGTATGATCTTTTCAAAAAATGATGTTAGAATATTTTATGTCCACATGCAAAACAACAAACCCCTAAAAATGGCTTAAACACAGACCTTATACCTTTTACACAATTTAATTCAAAATGAATCATAAAGCTAATTGTAAAAAACAATACAGTAAAATTTTTAGAAGAAAATATCTGATCAAAATTATCTTTTTTTTAATTTTTTTTTAAAGATTTTATTTATTTATTTGATAGAGAAAGACACAGCGAGAGAGGGAACACAAGCAGGGGGAGTGGGAGAGGGAGAAGCAGACTCCCTGGCGAGCAGGGAGCCCGATGCGGGACTCGATCCAGGGACTCCAGGATCATGACCTAAGCTGAAGGCAGTCGCTTAACCAACTGAGCCACCCAGGCGCCCTGATCAAAATTATCTTGAATTTGTTGATGAGTTTTTAGAGGGAATACCAAAAATTCAATCAATTAAAGAAAAAATTGAAAAGTTGAACTTAGTAAAATTAAGAAAAGACAAGTCAGAGACTGGGACAAAATAGTTGCAAAACACATGCCAGGAAGAGGATTGGTATCCAAACCTACAAAGAACTCTTAAAATTCAACAGTTAGGAAACAAACTACACAATTAAAAAGTAGCTAAAGTATCTGAATACATACTTCACCAAAAAAGATATATAGATTCCAAATAAACACATGAAAAGATGTTCAACATCATTTGTCATTAGAAAAATACAATTTAAAACATCGAGATACCATTGCATACATATTAGAAATCCAAGAAGCTGACAATACCCAGTGATGACAAACATAAAGTGCAACAGGAACCCTCATCCATTGCTGGTGGGAATGCAAAGTGGTACAGTCACTATGGAAGAGAGTTTGACAGTTTCTCACAAGGCTAAAGATGGTCTTATCATGAAATCCAGCAAACCCGCTCCTAGCTATTTACCCAACTTATCTGAAAACTTAAATACCTTCAAAAACTTGCATGTGAATGTTTATAACAGTTTTATTCATAATTGCCAAAAACTGGAAGCAACCAACATATTCTTCAATAGGTGAATGGATACTGGAATTGAATAATTAAGTAAATAGATGGTGGTTGTTCAGAGCCACTGAACATCTGTTGGACTCAGAGTTTATAGATAAGCAAGGGGAGGAAGTTAGAATGCTCCATGTGTTAATGAATTGGAGTTGGAGACATCAGTATGAACTCACCTTTAACTTAATATGGACACAGATTATTATATGTAGAAATATATATAGATATGTTAGTATACACCCATATATTTACCTACTCTCTCAGATGAGAGAACCTGGAAGAAATAACACTGTAGTAGCAAGGAGCACACTAGGACCCAGATCTTTGTTCCTAATCTTTCTAAAACAAATAAATAAAAGCTCCTTAAAGACTGTAATGAAAATAGACAAAATGTCTGAACCTTGAGCATAATGTAGTGCCGTAAAGTAAGGAAGGTCACCAACACACACACACACACACACACACACACACAAGACTGTTGTTTTTTTTTTTTTAAGATTTTATTTATTTATTTGAGAGAGAGAGAATGAGAGACAGAGAGCATGAGAGGGAGGAGGGTCAGAGGGAGAAGCAAACTCCCCGCTAAGCAGGGAGCCCGATGTGGGACTCGATCCTGGGACTCCAGGATCATGACCTGAGCTGAAGGCAGTCGCCCAACCAACTGAGCCACCCAGGCGCCCCAAAACTGGTATTTTAAAGTGATGCAGAAGCCAATTGAAAGATCACCCAATAGCCAAAGCTAGAACAATATGAGCAAAAAAATTAAGTAGTATTGGATTATAACTCAAAGTATGAAATAAATATCTACAAGTCTGTACTGATAGAAATAAATGATTGAATAAATGAATACTGTAAATAAATGGGGAGAAAAGACAAATCAGTCATATGTTAGAATTCCAAATAATTTACATAAATACTCCATTCATGAAGCATACTCCCCACTACCTAACTGTTGACTGTACCTAATGACTTTCTTTCAAGGAATACATATAGTAAAGGGGGAAAGAAGAAGAATTTTGGAGTAGAGAAACCTGACAAACTACTTCAGCCAGGTAATCAAGGTTAAAATCAGCAGTAATTAGTGGTTAGTAGTATGTACCCTGATACAGTCTGATGAGAAATGCACTTTACATCTCCAAAATCCAGTCTAATCATGAGAAAAACACCAGACAAATCCCAAATGAGAGACCATTTACAAAATACCAATACCCCTCCAAACTATCAAGGTCACCAAAGACAAGGAAAGTTGGATAATTGTTACAACCAAGAAAAGCATAAGGACACATGGTAACTAAATGTAATGTGGTATCATAGATGGGATCATGAAATTAAAAAAAGGATGTTAGATAAAAGTTCAAGAAATCAGAATAAAATATGAACTTTAGTTAATAGATGCCTTTGAGGGGAGCCTGGGTGGTTCAGTTGTTAAGCGTCTGCCTTCGGCTCAGGTCATGATCCCAGGGTCCTGGGATTGAGCCCAGCATCAGGCTCCCTGCTCAGCGGGAAGCCTGCTTCTCCCTCTCCCACCCCTCTTGCTTGTGTTCCCTCTCTTGCTGTGTCTCTCTCTGTCAAATAATTAAATAAATAAAATCTTAAAATAAATAGATGCTTTTGATTTTTTCTCTCAAGTATATATTATGAGCTATTTGAAAAATTTTAAAAAGTTCTTATATTCCAGCAATTTTACATTTCAGTAGCTTCTGTATTAAATTCATTTCAATCATTTAAAAAATATGGCATAATACATTATAATTTTGGTCTGTAGAGAAAGGAAAGTGCAAGCCTTTTCAGCTTTCTGTTACAGAATCAGTTTTGACATCATGTTTACACAGCAAACAATGGGGCAAAAATACTTATGACTCTTTTCTGAATGATCTAAGCCAAGAAGTAATTTAATCCATATGTTTTTCACAAATTGTTCATCAATTATTGATTAGGCTTAATGAGTATGCTAATAAGCAGAACTCAAGTGGCTTCTTTAGCCCTTCTGTGCTTTCCCGGTCCTCATAAATTTTTGAAATAGTAGCTGCTGGAAATAGATTGTGGATTGGTGCCAAGAAGCCATAATGCAGACCGCATATGGTGTTCAAGGGCTGATGTTTGTCCTTTCGGGGTAGTATCAAAAATGCACTTTGTGTAATATTTGTTTTCAATGTAAATTAATTTATAAAGTTTCCCCTTGTGTACTTGCTACACATATTGTTTCCTCTTCACAGGAGATATTAAAATATGGATTTTGCTTTTTTTAAAGGTTACATTGCAAAGGATCAAATTCAAACCACGTTGTCCTTAGAATAGATACAGTAATGGAGACCTAGATTTCAAACGGAAACATCTGTAAATTGGCCTCGCTCTAAGAAGCATTACTCTCAAAGTCCTGAAAATAATTTCCTGACCCTGAATCATTTACTTTCACTCTCTAAATGACATTGCTTGTAGTAATCTATCCTTTTTAACACATTAATGCATTCTGATTATTATTTCACAGGAAAAAGAGAGTTAAAGTGCAATTGCTTTCTTGGATGGGTAAAGAGCTACACAAAATATGTTCAGAGCATAATTAAAGTATGATTTTTGCTTGAGACAATGAGCTACAAACAGTTATATTTACATATAATCAACTTTCAATAACACGATCTGGAAATAATATGAATAAAAAGCCATTAAAAGAGTTTATTAGAGACAATTACTTGAACTTTGCTTCAGATATTTCAAAATAACACCCTAGTTAACTAAATTCTCTCTGAATGGATATTATAATGATGGTTTATTAAAATTATTGCAAATATATTGAAAAACTTTTATTTAACATTGTAGATGCTATTATTGTATTACAAAGGATAGAACTCTTCCGATTGTAACTTCAGTTTGTTCTTAGATTGTTGCTCAAAAACCCAGAGAACTAAGGAAGATGTATAATGACATCTAGCTACAATGATATTGTTCACCAGAATATCGAATTCTTTGTTTTAGGATTCAAAGAAGGCTGACTCTACCTTCATTGCTGACTATACTTTTAACAACTTTCGTAAGGAAAGCAACATAATAAAATAGATTCTGAAATAAAACAATTGGTTTTATTTTATTGGTGCTTTTTTTCCCCCTGTGACTATGATCTTTACTATTTCTAGGTTCTTATGCATCAAAATACTATTTTCTTTCAGATAACTTTAATTTTGGTAACATCCTTTATGCTTTCATTTAGAACTTCAGTAAAATGATAAAATGTCTAATTATTTATTTGGCCTTGTTTCCTAAAGCTCAGACCGTCATTGTTGACATGGGTATCATTATCAAAGCTGTGATAAAAGAGTAAAACCATAAGAAACAGATTAAAGAATAGATATATTTTAAAGAAACTAATTGCAATTATCCAAGGATAATAGTTTAAAATGGTGAATAAAAATTTGGTCAACTATTCAGGTATTTCATAAAAAAGGAATAAATAATAATTTATACAAACCACTGAAACAAATTGTTTATTCAGGTATTTTGTCCCTTTGTCAATGCACCTTAAATTAAATGGTCTTTATTAACTTATCCTGATGTTTATTCTTTTTACTACCTTCTTTCACTGAAAAAATTGAAAGCTAATCAAACCAATATTCTAACCCTCTTTAAAAAATTACAGCCACCAGAAAGATCTTTTTTTTTCAAATTGTGTTTGATGTATGTATTTAATATTAGTAGGTGGGTCTCCTGGAGAAAGAGATTTCATGATTAAATTGTGACAGTTAAAATTGGGACTGAAACCTAGCATGCTTTTTAACTTAGATGTTGTTTGCAATGTTATGGCACTCTCTCTAGGTTGATTGATTTCTGGAAGTTATCAATTTTAGTTTTAAGATATTTTATTTTCAAACATATTAGTTCTTTTACCCTCAGAAAAATCGAACTTTACCAGAAAACCATAAATAATCATAGAAATAAATAGCAGGATCCTAATTTACATTTAACCTTTGTTTTAAATGATTAATGGATGCTATTTATGTAAACTACTTCTACAATGCACCATGAAATGAAATTTAAATTGCAGATTTTACAGTGGTGTATTTTAACTAGTGACCCTATCCCCACAAAGAAAAATAAAAGAAAACCAATTACATTTGTAATAAAGATGCTAATGCATTTCTTGTTTTAAAGTTATTTAAGTTGTAATTGTGTAAGAAACTTTTATTTCTGATGAACTAGGAACAGATGCTCTGTTTCATGGAACTTTCCAAGAGAAAAATGACTTGGTTTCTGCTCTACTCTCAACTTTGACAAACTTCCTTCCTAGGACCAAGTATTGTAGGAGTCAGCAAGTAGACTGGTGTGAATCAGGCTTGGGATATTTTGTGCATGCAGACTGAGGAAGAGGTGTGAGATTTCTGTTTAGTGGATCAATCACTGGAAAGGTTGCACACACTATCAACCTGTTCTAGTGGGGGATCAGAACACATAGGGCACTCTGGGAAAATTTCTATTCACAGAGATCTCTAGATCTCTCAGTAGGGAGGTTGAGTGCACCATTGAGGACACCTGGTCCCTCTGGTCCCAAGAATTCAAAGATGAGCTATTAAGATGGGCTATTTCCACTACTTTCCAAGACTGTTGGAAAACAGCCTACCTCTACCAGTGGTGTAATGAAGGACTGAAAGCTGGCTAGCTACTTCAAACCAAGAGTACAGCAGAGAATACTTTTCCTAATATCACTCACAGATCCACTAGAACTTACAACTTACACCTTGACCCCAATCTCAAACAGTAGATGTAAAAATGATGGAACACATCAATGAAGGGAGACAAGAAGAGATGGAGAATATTAAGAGAATTCAACCAAATAGAGTCAGTGGAAGAAACAGAGCAACTTAAATGTAAATATATTATAAGAGTAATTTTTAAAATCAGACAAAATAAAAGATAGAACCATCAGTGTATAGTTGGTGATTTGGGAAAACAACAAGACAAATTTTCTCAAATCACAGAACAAAAATACAGAAGTATGAAAATCACGAGAGTCTTAGATTCTTGTGATTGGTATGAGGTTCAAAAAAAAAGAAATAGATGGCAGAGAGCAAATGATAAAGAACATTTATTTGAATTGACAAAGACTAAATCAGTATATCTGTTTCGTATCTACCTAAGATATCATTCACCTGTATAGATAAGTGAAAAATGTGTATCGATACAGCAGAATTGAGAGAGAATATTACCCATATAACCTATCTGAGGAAAATATTGGAGAAAAGACTCAAACCAAATAATAAATCAACCACAATATGGCCACAGAATGAAAAAAAATAAAGTTGAGAAGAAACACTATTGACTGTGTAACAGTATATATGTGTATCTAGGAAAAACGACAATAAATGGGACAAAAAAAATTCAGTTGCATAAAATCAGAGTTTGCATTACTGTAACATCAATTAAAAATAATAGTTTTTAGTAAATCCACTGGTTTTGTAAGCAAAATGTGCAACTAGAAAATGGGATAAGTGTAAATGTAAGGAACCGCCATTAAATGTCTTTCAGATTTGGAGTGAGTTAGTAGAGACAATAAAAGCGGCAATTTCCATATATAGAGATATAGATATATTATAAAATAAGAAATATACATTACTTTATAATAATAAAAGTTTTACCAAAATCCATCATATATTTGATCACAAAGATAATTAAACCAATTTAATAAGTAGAGATATTAAAACCTGCATCCTGTGGTCATAGTCCAATCAAGAGTAGGAAAAATAAAATTGGAAAGTTTGCCAAAAATGAAATTCTATTTGAAAATTAAGAAATGATCCCTAGCTAATACCACATCAAGAAAAAATAATTTGTCAAATTATATAATTTTTAAATAAAGTGTGCATATAAAAATCTGTAAGACACAGAGAAATGGGGAGACACTAAAGTTACATATCTTTATTATTAAGAAAGTTGGTTCTTTAGTGTCCCTCAGAAGAAATTTAATCTGATGTTCACTTTGGTATGGATTATGACAAAATGTACAAAAGCATGTAGGAAAAGGAAGTTAATAAATACACAAGCTGAAATCAATAAAACAGAAAACTAAGAAATAGTGAGAAGAATGCATATATCCAAAACTGTTCCTATAATAATATCAGATTAATAGTTAAGTAAATTTTGGGTGCCTGAGTGGCTCAGTAGGTTAAGCATCTGCCTTCAGCTCAGGTCATGATCCTGGGGTCCTGGGTTTGAGTCCTCCATCAGACTCCTTGCTCAGTGGGGAGTCTGTTTCTCCCTCTGCCCCTTCCCCCACTCATGCTCTCTCCCCTCTCTCTCTCTGTCAAATAAATAAATAAAATCTTTAAAAAAATGGTTAAGTAGATTTTTAGTCTGAAACTAAAGAAGAGTCAAAATATACAAAATTAATAATGAAATATGAATAGTCACAGATATAAAAGAAATTAAACAAATACTAGGTACAACTCCATGACAATTAAAGTTGAAACACTTGAAGTGTTGCTAAGATGCCCAAGGACAGTAACTTCATCCTCTTCTGACCTCAAGTGTCCTGACCCTGTTCTGGGAGATGGAATCACCATTAGTCTGCATGGGTAGATCTTTCAAAGGCTGGATGGGACAAGGGCGTGGTGTGGCAGGGGAGGGGACAAAGTCTCCAGAGTCTCCAGGGCCATTGCTGTCCAACCTTCTAGAGGACAAGGTTGATGTCCTCATGATAGATGGTGACAAGGCAATAATTTTTAGATATTATAACTTTCCAGGAGGAAAGGATGCTACAAAAGGCATTCCTTTATATTAGTAAACAAAACAATAAAATTAGCTACCAGATATATGTGCTCCTTTTATCTCTATACCTCTGATTATGTGTTGTTACCCTTGTCCTAGCTTATTTTCAACCCTTTCTATTTCTATTAATTTGTTTACCTTTTCCTAACTAAGTTTGATTCCTATTAATGTTGGCCAATCATATTTCAACTCCCATTAAGTTTCACAAACTACACTTAGTAAAAGTAGTCTTCACTATAAAAACTGATATTTGCCTCTGTTATCCATAATTCACACTGATATGAAGGAGATGATACATTTAAATGACAAGCACACCAGTGATAACATAAGTTAGACTTTGAGATTTTATTTTATTTTTAGAGAAAGAGAGAGTGCCCATGTATGCATGAGTGGGGGGAGGGACAGAGGGAGAAAAATCTCTAGCAGACTCCCTGCTGAGTGCAGAATATTATGCAGGGCTGGATCTCAGGACCCTGAGATCATGACCTGAGTTGAAATCAAGAGTAAAAAAATGGTTAAGTTACTGCCTTTGGCTCAGGTCATGATCCTGGAGTCCCTGGATCGAGTCCCACATTGGGCTCCCTGCTCAGCAGGGAGCCTGCTTCTCCCCTGACCCTGCCCCCCTCATGTGCTCTCTGTCTCTCTCATTCTCTGTGTCTCAGATAAATAAATAAAATCTTAAAAAAAAAAAAAAAGAGTAGAAAGATTAGGTGAGGGGGAAAAGATGGTGGAGAAGTAGGGGACCGTATTCCAACCAGTCCCCAGAGTTGAGCTGGATATCTACCAGATCACTCTGAACATCCATGAAATCAGCCTGAGATGTAAGAAGATAGATCTGGATCTCTACAAACAGAATATCGCAGGCAGTTGGTTTTGAGGTACTGAGTGGGTAGCCATGATTACCTGGGCAGAAAACAGAGAATATACAGCAGTGGGGAGGGACCCAGCCATGGAGATCCTACACCGCCGGTGAGTGATAGTCTCCCGTGCTGGGGACCAGGCACAGACTTACAGACCGGTAATGGAGGGGAAAGGACTTTAGGGCAGCCCCACCTGGATGGAAACCCTGAGCAGTGGGGCCGCACGAGAGAACTGGGGGTAGCTGGAGGTTTTCAAAGCACAAAGGGCAGGGACGTGCCCCGACCTGGAGGCAAGGACTGGGAATGCTGCAGAGGGGTGCACAACCCAGGGTGCCACAGTTTATAGCAGCACAGACAGAAATGGAGAGACTGTGGCATGGAGAGCTCATTGAAGAACAGAGTGCAATCTCTCTGCTCTGAGACAGAGGGCTGGAAATGGTCTCTTCTGCTCTGACCCTCAGAAGAGACATGGAAAGCTGCCAGGGAAAGCCTCCAGAGAACAAAAGCCCCCCAAAACCGGTTTTCATTGAGCCAATCCCCCACCACAGGGGGCAGGGCAACTCTGCCCAAATAGTGTTGCCTGAGTAACAGCACAGTAGGCCCCTTCCCCAGAAGATAGGCTGGGAGAACAAGAGGCCAGCAACCCTAAGGTCCCTATAAAACAGGTGCATCTTGCTTGGGTTCTGGTAAATAATTTGGACTCTATACATTCCCTCAACCACCCCTCAACAGAAAGACTAGGAGGAGGAACCCCCAAGATAGGAAAGACTCAGACATTATGACTTATGCCACAGATTTACAAATGGATTCAGATATAACCAAGATGTTGGAGATGGAATTCAGGCTAGCAATTGTGAAGACAATAGCTAGAATGGAGAAATCAATTAATGGGAACATAGAGTCTCTAAGGGCAGAAATGAAAACTGAATTGGCACAACTTAAAAATGCTATCAATGAGATCCAATCTAATCTAACAGCTAGGGTAAGTGAGGCAGAAGAATGAATTAGTGACCTAGAAGACCAATTAATAGATAAAAAGGGAAAAGAGGAGGCCAGGGAAAAATAACTCAGAATCCATGAAAATAAAATCAGAGAAATAAGTGATGCCATGAAACATTCCAATGTCAGAATTATTGGAATCCCTGAGGTGGTGGAGAGAGAGAGGAGTAGAAGATATATTTGAGCAAATCATAGCTGAGAACTTCCCTAATCTGGGAAATGAAACAAACATTTGTGTCCTAGAGGCAGAGAGGACCCCTCCCAAGATCAAGGAAAGCAGGCCAACACCCCAGCATGTAATAGTAAAGCTCGCAAATCTTAGAACCAAGGAAACCATCTTAAGGGCAGTTAGGGAGAAGAGATTCCTTACGTACAGAGGGAGGAACATCAGAATCACATCAGACCTATCCACAGAGACCTGGCAAGCCAGAAAGGCCTGGCAAGACATATTCAGGGTACGAAACGAGAAGAACATGCAGCCAAGAATACTCTATCCTGCAAAGCTTTCATTTAGAATCGATGGAGAGATGCAGAGCTTCCATGACTGGCAGAAACTGAAAGAATATGTGACCACTAAGCTGGCCCTGCAAGAAATATTAAGGGGGGTTCTATAAAAGGAGAAATACCTGAGAGTGATATAGAAAAGAAATTTATAGGGACAATCTATAAAAACAAGTTCTTCACAGGCAACATGATAACAATAAATTCATATCTTTAAATAAACACTCTCAATGTGAATGGCCTTAATGCTCCCATAAAACGGCACAGGGTTTCAAATTGGATAAAAGACAGGACCCATCCATATGCTGTCTACAAGAGACTCATTTTGAACATAAAGATAGACCCAGACTGAAAGTGAAGGGATGGAGATCCATCTTCCATGCCAACAGACCTCAAAAGAAAGCTGCGGTAGCAATTCTTATATCAGACAAATTAGATTTTAAACGAAAGACTGTAGTTAGAGACACAGAAGGACACTATATCATTCTTAAAGGGTCTATCCAACAATTGTAAATATCTATGCCCCCAACATGGGAACAGCCATCTACATAAGCCAACTGTTAACCAAAATAAAGAGTCATATTGATAACAATATGTTAATTGTAGAAGACCTCAATACTCCACTCTCAGCAATAGACAGATCATCTAAGCAGAAAATCAACAAAGAAACAAGAGCTTTGAATGACATACTGGACCAGATGGACCTCATAGATATTTACAGAACATCCCACCCTAAAACAACAGAATACTCATTCTTCTCAAGCACACATGGAACTTTCTCCAGAATAGACCACATACTGGGTCACAAATCAGGTCTCAACTGATACCAAAAGATTGATATTATTCCTTACATATTCTTCGACCATAATGCTTTAAAACTGGAACTCAATCACAAGAAAAAATTTGGAAGAAATTCAAACACTTGGAAGCTAAAGACCACTCTGCTCAAGAATGTTTGGGTCAAACAGGAAATCAAAGAAGAGTTTAAACAATTCATGGAAACCAAGGAGAACAAAAACACATTGGTCCAAAACCTATGGGATACTGCAAAGGTGGTCCTAAGGGGGAAATATATAGCCATCCAAGCCTCACTCAAAAAAATAGAAAAACCCCGAATTCACCAACTAACTCTACACCTTAAAGAACTAGAGAAAAAGCAACAAACGTAGCCTAAGCCACACATTAGAAGAGAAATGATTAAGATTAGAGCATAAATCAATGAATTAGAAACCAGAAACACAGTAGATCAGATCAATGAAACTGGAACTTGGTTCTCTGAAAGAATTAATAAGATCAATAAACCACTGGCCAGACTTATCCAAAAGAAAAGGAAATGACCCAAATTAATAAAATTATGAATGAAAGGGGAGAGATCACGACTAACACCAAGGAAATAGAAACAATTATTAGAAATTATTATCAACAACTATATGCCAATAAACTGAGCAATCTGGATGAAATGGATGCCTTCCTGGAAACCTATAAGCTGCCAAGACTGAAACAGGAAGAAATTGACAACCTGAATAGGCCAATAAGCAGTAACGAGATTGAAGCAGTGATCAAAAACCTCCCAAAAAACAAGAGTTCAGGGCCTGATGGATGCCCTGGGGAATTCTACCAAACATTCAAAGAAGAAATAACACCTATTGTCCTGAAGCTGTTTCAAAAAATAGAAACAGAAGGAAAGCTTCCAGACTCATTCTATGAGGCCAGCATTACCTTAATCCCCAAACCAGGCAAAGACCCCATTAAAAAGGAGAATTTCAGACCAATATCCCTGATGAATATGGATTCCAAAATCCTCAACAAAATCCTGGCTAATAGGATCCAACAATGCATTAAAATGATCATCCACCATGACCAAGTGGGATTTATCCCTGGGATGCAAGGGTGGTTCAACATTCACAAATCAATCAATGTGATAGAACACATTAATAAGAGGAGAGAGAAGAACCATATGGTCCTCTCAATTGATGCAGAAAAAGCATTTGACAAAATACAGCATCCTTTCCTGATTAAAACTCCTCAGAGTATAAGGATAGAGGGAACATTCCTCAAGTTCACAAAATCCATCTATGAAAAACTCAACAGCAGATATCATCCTCAATGGGGAAAAGCTGAGAGCCTTTCCCTTAAGATCAGGAACATGTCAAGGATGCCCACTCTCGCCACTATTGTTCAACATAGTACTAGAAGTCCTAGCAACAGCAATCAGACAACAAAAAGCAATAAAATGTATTCAAATTGGCAAAGAAGAAGTCAAACTCTCTCTCTTCATAGACGACATGATACTTTACATGGAAAACCCAAAAGACTCCACCCCCAAATTATTAGAACTCATACAGCAATTCAGTAATGTGGCAGGATACAAAATCAATGCACAGAAATCAGTTGCTTTCTTATACACTAACGACGCAACTGTAGAAAGAGAAATTAGAGAAACGATTCCATTTACAATAGCATCAAAACCATAAGATACCTCAGAATAAACCTAACCAAAGAGGTAAAGGATCTATACTCTAGGAACTACAAAACACTCATGAAAGAAATTGAAGAAGACACAAAAAGATGGAAAAACATTCCATGCTCATTCCATGCTCAAGAATAAACATTGTTAAAATGTCTATGCTACCTAGAGCAATCTATACCTTCAATGCCATCCCGATCAAAATTCCAATGACATTTTTCAAAGTGCTGGAACAAACAATCCTAAAATTTGTACGGCATCAGAAAAGACCCCGAATCACCAAGGAAATGTTGAAAAAGAAGAACAAAGCTGGGGGCACCACGGTGCCCGATTTCAAGCTATATTACAAAGCAGTGATCACCAAGACAACATGGTACTGGCACAAAAACAGACATATAGACCAATGGAACAGAATAGAGAACCCAGATACGGACCCTCAACTCTATGGTCAAATAATCTTCAACAAAGCAGGAAAAAATATGCAATGGAAAAAACACAGTCTCTTCAATAAATGGTGCTAGGAAAATTGGACAGCCATATGCAGAATAATGAAACTTGACTATTCTCTAACACTATACACAAAGATAAACTCAAAGTGAATGAAAGACCTCAATGTGAGACAGGAATCCATCAAAATCCTAGAGAAGAACATAGGCAGTAACCTCTTTGACATCGCCCACAGCAACTTCTTTCAAGAGACATCTCCAAAGGCTAGTGAAACAAAAGCAAAAATGAACTTTTGGGACTTCATCAAGATAAAAAGCTTCTGCACAGCAAAGGAAACAGTCAACAAAACAAAGAGGCAACCCACAGAATGGGAGAAGATATTTGCAAATGACACTACAGATAAAGGGCTGGTATCCAAGATCTATAAAGAACTTCGCAAACTCAACACCCAGAAAACAAATAATCAAGTCAAAAAATGGGCAGAAGACATGAACAGACACTTCTCCAAAGAAGACGTACAAATGGCTAACAGACACATGAAAAAATGTTCATCATCATTAGCCATCAGGGATATTCAAATCAAAACCACATTGAGATATCACCTTACACCAGTTAGAACGGCAAAAATTGACAAGTCAAGAAAGAACAAATGTTGGAGAGGTTGTGGAGAAAGGGGAACCCTCTTACACTGTTGGTGGGAATGTAAGTTGATACAGCCACTTTGGAAAACAGTGTGGAGCTTCCTCAAAAAATTAAAAATAGAGGGGTGCCTGGGTGACTCAGTCGTTGAGCATCTGTCTTCAGCTCGGGTCATGATCCCAGGGTCCTGGGATCGAGCCCCACATTGGGCTCCCTTCTCGGCGGGGAGCCTGCTTCTCCCTCTCCCACTCCCCCTGCTTGTGTTCCCTCTGTCACTGTGTCTCTCTCTGTCAAATAAATAAATAAAATCTTTAAAAAAAATTAAAAATAGAGCTACCCTGTGACCCAGCAATTGCACTACTGGGTATTTACCCCAAAGACACAGATGTAGTGAAAAGAAGGGCCATATGCACCCCAATGTTCATAGCAGCAATGTCCACAGTAGCCAAACTGTGGAAAGAGCTGAGATGCCCTTCAACAGATGAATGGATAAAGAAGATGTGGTCCATATATACAATGGAATATTACTCAGCCATCAGAAAGGGTGAATACCCAACTTTTACATCAACATGGATGGGACTGGAGGAGATTATGCTAAGTGAAATAAGTCAAGCAGAGAAAGTCAATTATCCTATGGTTTCACTTATTTATGGAACATAAGGAATAGCATAGAGGACATTAGGAGGAGGAAGGGAAAAATGGGGGTGTGGAATTGGAGGGAGAGATGAACCATGAGAGACTATGGACTCTTAGAAACAAACAGGGTTTTAGAGGGGAGAGGGGGGCGGGGGGATGGTTTAGCCCGGTGATGGATATTAAGAAGGGCACGTACTGCATGGAGCACTGTGTGTTATATGAAAACAATGAATCATGGAACACTACATCAAAAACTAATGATGTATTGTATGGTGACTAACATAATATAATAAAATAAAATTTAAAAAAAAGAGTGGAAAGATTAACCAACTAAGTCACCTAGGAGCCCCAACTTTAAGATTTTATATATATATTTTTAACATATATTCATGTGTATAATTTATATATAATCACTATATAATTCAGATTAAAGACCTCTAATTATATATATAGTACATATGCATGTAGTATATATAAATTATATATTATATATATTGCCAATCTGAATTATAGCAACTGAGTGCTCCTGGGAAAATAATACACCAAAAAATTGTTTGCAGCTTTAGCAGTTTGTAGAAAGCTAAAAGTTATATATTAAAAGTAACAAACTACCTATATAAACATAAGTAATTTTATTTTAAAATTATATTTACAGGGGTGCCTGGGTGGCTCAGTCGATTAAGCATCCGACTCTTAATTTCGGCTCAGGTCATGATCTCAGGGTTGTGAGATCCAGCCCCTCGTTGGGCTCAGTGCTCAGCATGGAGTCTGCTTGAGAGTCTCTCTTTCCCTCTTCCCTTCCCCTCCTCAATTTATTGAAAATAGATAAAATCTTTAAAAAATTAAAGTTACAATGTGAAGTTAAAAACACATTCCTATTGTAAACATTTTGTTTGGAACATTCATAGATCACTAATAGTTTACTGAGGCTTATATAAAAATACTGAATTAGTTTCAGTTTCTCTGGTGACTATCACATTTTCTCAGTACTTACGAACTTATCTGATATAGAGTAAGCATTAAATAAATCCTTACTACATGCCATTTCCTGACTGCAGCCTATCCATGTATCTCTGGACCCTTCATGCACCTTTCTAGTGCTACCTGCAGACATTTCTATTATATCACTGAATCACAAGTAATTAAAACTGTCTTTTTTCATATCCTTACCTCTAGCAATTAAAAGTGTATGAGATAAAAGTAAGGGCTTTGAGTGAATGTGTGGTGAATAAGACTATGACCAGCAAGTGTCGTTCTATTGAGTAAATTCAATGAAAAATTCATCTAACAATTTAACTTAAAAACAAACAAAAACCTTGGTGTGTGTCTTATTAGCTGATGACATTTTAAACTAACTTTTCCTAATACCATTGTTCAAAAATTTCATTCAGTCTTACAGTCAGACTAATTAGAAGAGTATTGAACAATTCTCCTTCCATTATTTCAGGGACATTGGGCTTAGAGATTTTTCCATTCATTTAATTTACTATTTTTACATTCAAATGAAATGTTGTTAAATGACATAAATTTATTTTTTAAAAGAAATCAGAAAGCCTTGTTAGAAGTTCTGTTTATGCATTATTTTCCCTTGGATTTGCAGAATGTTTCACACGTTTGAAAATGATGTGTTTTGATAATTTATTTACATGGCCAAAAAGATAATCTGGTTAGTTGTGACCTGATACTAGGACCAACTTGTACAGATTTGAGGAGAGGTTGCATAAAAGTCTCATCTTGACTTTGAAGAAGGGATCTTTCCCTCCTTAAACATTAACTTTATGCGTTGTAAATTTCACAAAACTTCACTAACAAAAGATTTTCACAACTGTGAAACAATGGAAGAATAGAGTCATGACATTGTATCTGCTGCTTTGTCCAGCAAAGCTAGGACCCTGATTTTATGGGGGAAAAAAAAAACAATTTGGCATAAACTTTAATAAAGAATCAGACTGGAGACAGATCAGCATTATGACTTTTCCGAGCAGATGCAGAGTTTGATGAAACAGAACCCAAACTGGAATTTTAATTTGTTCCTCAAGTTACAATTGAATTATATGTAACAGGAACCTTAGGTTGAGAAATTTACTATGCCATAAATGAGGCAATAATTCTTAGACGTTATAACTTCCTTAGAGGAAGAGATGCTGCAAAAGGTGTTCTTTTATATTAGTAAACATAATAATAAAATTAGCTATAAAAGTACCTACCAGATGGATGTGCTCCTTTTAAATCATTGTTTATGTATCATCACTATTGTTATCCTAGCTTATTTCCAACCCTTCCCATTTCTACTAATTCATTCTCATTTTTCCCTTACCAAGTCTGGAAACTCTGGTTATCAAGCCTCCATCTCCAACACTACACATACATGTACACACATACACACATTCACACACTCTTCATGCACTTTACTCCTTATTGGTGAAACACACATTTGTTCATTTTTTTCAAAATAATCATATACATATTTCTATGATGGCAATAATACATAAACAGAGGAGACATTAGAGATCAGTGGGGAAATAAGTTTGTCATTGGTCCTAGGACAACTCTTATTGCACATGGAAAGAAATTGTTCATCGTCCTTATATCTTACAAAAAACAAATTTCAGATGGATTATTTTCAAATGTGGAAAACAAAACTTTAAACCTTCCAGAAGAAAATGTAAGAAAATATATCATGATCTTAGATGGGAAAGACTTTTAAATTGCAAAAAACCACAAATTATAGGAAAACTTCTTCAACTTCTATATAATGTAATAGAACATTTTTCATTAAAAGATAGTATATTAAATGTAATGTGGCATCCTGGGTTGAATCTTGGAATAGAAAAAGGATATTAAGTGAAAAACCAGGGGGAAAAAAAACAGTCTAGAGTTTAATTATTAGTAGTGTAACAATGCCAGTTTCAAGGTTGTGACAATATACCAAATGTACCAGATATATGTACAAAGTTCAGAGTATATGGGAACTCTCTGTATAATCTTTGTACCTTTTAGGTAAATCTAAAATTGTTTAAAAACAGGATAGTATAAAACAAAAACCACAAAGTGGGATAAGATACTGTACAATATGTACTCCAAAATATTTTGTGTCCAGAGTATATAGATAACTTTAATACCAATTTTTTAAAATAAACACAGTGGTCTCCAAGTGGAGGAAACTTAATATTATGTTGCATAATATTGAAAAAATCAAATTGCAAAAGAATGCATAAAATATGAATATATATATAAATTTTAAAACTTGTAAAACAATATTGCTTAGATATATATTCTCATGTAATAAAATAGTAAAGGCATATGTAAAATAATAAAACTCAAATTTTAGGATAAGGAAGAATACACAGGAGATTTCAAATACTATGGTATAGATTTATTTCCTAAAGCAGACAATATAAGCAAACTATACTTTTTTGTACAATTCAATTCACATTTGCATAAGACATACTAAAACATAAGCTTTAAACATTTGAAAATTATTATGTGAAAGTATGAATACATATGTATAAAATTAGATTGTTCCTTAGACAAGTTTCAAGATTGAGAATGCATTAAAAGTGATGGTAGAGGTTGACAAAATTAAAATGAAAACAAAACTTGTATATGGGAAAAGGCATCATTTATGAAGTTAATGGATGGAATAATAAACTTGGAGACCTTATTTGCAGAATATAAAATAGATAAAGGTTAAAAACGCTAGCATATAAAATGGTCCTAAAATAATTAACACTTTATATACAAGGATTAACGTCAAACTATACATTGAATGGTCACTGAAGAAAAACAAGTTGTATCAGTTTTCTATTGCCATGATAACAAGTTACCATAAATGTAGTGGCTTAAAACAAGACAAATTTATCATCTTACAGTTCTTGAGGTCAAAAGTTCAGTACAGGTTTCATTGCACTAAAATTGAAGTGCTGGTAAGCTACCTTCCTTTTTGGAGGCTCTAGAAAAAAAAGAACCTGTTTCTAATAGAGCAAAATCCATTTCCTACTCATTTTGGTTATTGGCAGAATTCAATTCCTTGTTTTAAAATTGAGGTCACTGTTTTCTTGCTGGCTGTGAAATGAGGGACATTTCAGCTTCTAGTGGTCACTATTCTTTGGCTCATCACTCCTTTCCTCCATCTCCAAAGCTAGTAGTAGGGTGTCCTACTCACTTTGCATTTCTATTACCTACTCTACTGTCTTTTTCCCCCCACTTTTAAGGGTGCATGTAATTGGATTGAGCCATACTAGATAATCCATGATAGTTTTCCCATCTCAAAGTTCTTAACTTTAAAAATATCTGCAAAGCCCTATTTATATCATAAGGTAATACACTCACAAATTCCCAGGATTGGGAATTGCCAATTCCCATTGGCAGTAGACATCTTGGAAAGTCATTATTTTTCCTACCACATTGTCTTATATAAGATGGAAAAATTACATAAACCTTTATACTCTTTGGGGAAAAAAACTGCATTTTTTCATTTGTTTTGCTGTTGAGAAATCTGATACCTATATGATTCTTTTTTAAAAAAAGATTTTATTTATTTGACAGAGAAAAGAGAGAGAGCACAGGCAGGGGGAGTGGCAGGCAGAGGGAGAGGGAGAAGCAGGCCCCCTGCTGAGCAGAGAGCCCAATGTGGGGCTCGATCCCATGACCCGAGCCAAAGGCAGCCACTTAACCAACTGAGCTACCTGGGTGCTCCTATCTATTGCTTTCTGAAAAATTTAGCTCTTTTCTCCCTTTCTTTTACATCTTTAAAAGAAATGCTTCTGAAAAAAAAAGAAAAGAAATGCTTCTGAAGTTCACAGTCCAGATATACTAAAAGGCAATAAATGGACATTGAAATGAATATAAAAAGTTTAATTTATAACAGCACCTAAAACATAGTGATAAACATAACCACATACATTAAGTCTTCTATGCTGAGAACTATAGAACACTAAGAGAGATCAAAGAAGACCTAAATAAACAGCTCTGGGGAGGCGAGAGAGGCTGGAGGTTGGATTAATTGCCAATGGCCAATGATTTAATCCATCATGCCTGTGTAATAAATCCTCCATAAACAAACAAACAAACAAACAAACAAACAAACAAAAAACAGGTGCAAGAGCTTCTGGGTTAGGGACACCTGGGTGGCTCAGTTGGTTAAGCGTCTGCCTTCGGCTCAGGTCATGATCCCAGTGTCCTGGGATCAAGTCCCCCATCAGGCTCCCTGCTCAGCGGGGAGCCTGCTTCTCCCTCTGCCTGTCGCTCCCCCTGCTTGTGTTCTCTCTGACAAATAAATAAATAAAATCTTAAAACAAAACACTCCCTTCTCTTTAAAAAAAAAAAAAAAGGAAAGAAAGAAAGAGCTTCTGGGTTGGTGAACACATGGAGATTTGGGGAGAATGGTGTAACTGGTGAGAACACAGATGTTCTACACCCCTTCCCACATTTAAGCTTTTCTTCCATCTGGCTGTTTCTGAGTTGTATCCTTTTATGATAAATAGGTAATCTAGTGAGTAAATGGGTTTCCTGAGTTTTATGCTAGCAAATTAATCAAATCCAAGTGTGGAGTTATGGACTTGCAGCTAATATCTGAAGTGGGGGAAAGGTGCAGTCTTATAGGACTGAATCCTTCACCTGTGGGAAATAATGCTTTCTCTGGGTAGATAGTGTCAGAATTGAGTTGAATTCTCCAATACCCTGCTGGTGTCTGAGACTTGCTTGTTGGTATAGAGAAGACCCTTCCACACATATATATTGGATTTGGGTCCAGGAACCCAAAAAAGGTATGATTTCACTAGAATTTCAGTACTTCTGGTATACTAGAGGCTTTTTCAGGTTTGATTAAATATAGCATCAATTGCTTACTAAAGGTGGACTACTGTCTTTTTTTTTTTTTTTTTAAGAGAGAGAGAGAGAGTGCACACAAACAGGGGCAGGAAGGGCAGACGGAGAGGGAGGAAGAATCCCAAGGAGGCTCCATGCTCAGCACCATGAGCCCGACAGGGTCCTCAATCTCATGACCCTGGGATCATGACCCGAGTCAAAAAAAGAGATGGACACTCAACTGACTGAACTACCCAGGCACCCTGGAGTCTTTTAATAGAGAGAGGAAACTGAGATTGATCATGTAAGTGAATGCAGTGTATTTGCTTTAGCCTGAACATGAGGTGCCAGAAAAGACTCTAACCACTTGCACTGGAATACTTCATACTCAAGTCATTAAGATGAGATTAAAAACAGCTATTTCTTTCAATTATTTATTTACTATTTTCTATATCATGTTAAAGTTTATGTATTAGAGATGTACATAATTTTCTGCACTCTCTGATACATTTGATAACTTGAAGTCCAAAGGTAAGTGCCTTTGTATTTAATTCATCTAAAAGCCAATTTATTTTTTCAAAACTTTAATGCAATTTGCAAAATAAATATAATAAGAATATTAAAATCAGGAAGAAATATTTTGGAATTGATGCTGATGAAAAGGAAATAGTAGCGTTGGATCATGTTTATGGAACATAAACTCTATCCTCACAATACTGCTTAACAGTACCAAAATGAGCATCTTGCTTTTACTACAGCTGATTCAATATAATATTACCAGTTAACTTTTTTATCTAGAACACTGTTATTTGTAACACTATTGTTACTGACTCTTTTCTCCTTTATCTATGTAAAACTAGGGAAAGAGTATATATTTTTCTTTGATCTTTATGTGGAAAAGATCTTTATATAATCTAAGATTTTTCAGAGTTTAGGACATGAGGCACATTTGTTTGTCTAATCCAAATAAACACCCTCATGAAGTTTTCTCATCTTTGAAAATAAACAGAACAGTATACAAATCATGAGTTCAAAAAAATGGCCATGCATGCAGGTCAAGGAATGCAGTAGCAAGAGCACATTATAGGTCACCCTCTTGTCTCCTTCCAACCATCACCCCTTCTGAACTCTGTAAGTCTGACCACTAATATGATTAGTTTTGCGAATGTTTGGAATTTATATAAAGGAAATTATTCAGAATGCATCCTTTTGTGTCTGGTTTCTTTCCCTCAGTATTATGCCCATTTGATACATTCGAGTTAAAGCATGGAACAACAGTCCATTTATTTTCACTTCTGCTTAGTATTCTATTGCATGATTACAATATATTCATTCAATATACAGCTGGTGGATATTTGGGTTGTTTCCAAGTTAGTATTATTATGTATAACACTGCTGTGTACCTTTTTGTACATTTTGTATGCTTTTGTTTGGGTAGGTTTTTAGGAGTGGATTTACTGGCTAATGGATGGGCTATGTATGTTTTCAACTTCGGCAGATAGAAAAATTTTTTTTCAAAAGTGACTGTACAAATTGACTTTCCCAACAGGAACTATAGCTTTTACATGATTTATCCTTCAATATTTGATGGTTCTTGATGTTATTATAGATTATATATTTAAAGTGCATTTTAGGAATGGTCCTGACATATAGAATATACATATGGAATACATATGGAATGTCCAATATATATTCCATATGTATATATCCCCAAATCTCCATGCATTCATATATATATATATATATATATATATACACACGTATAAACACACACACACACACACACACACACATATATATATATATACACATGGAGAGAGAGAGAATAAATTAATTTTAAATTATGTCAGTAGTTTTATACAATCAGGTCATCTGCAGAAAATGACAATTATATCTGTTTCTAATCCTTGAATCTTTTATTAATTTCCTTGCCCTTTTACACTGACTAAAAGCTGCACTACAGTATTACATTGAAAGCATGATAATAGACATCTTGATCTCTTGATCTCATGGGAAAACTTTCAATATTTCACACTCAGGTATGATGTTTGGTAGATACTCAATCAGAAGTTTACTTCTGCTCTTGTTTTTCTTAAAATTTTTTATCTTAAGAAATTTGTGTTAAATTTTATCAGCGGTCTTTTTACATGTATTGAGTTGATTGGTTCATTTTTCTCCTTTATCTTATTGACGTGATGAATTATGATTGATTTTTTAATGATAACTGAGATTTAATGCCTGGAATAAACTTTTTTTTGTTCCCTAAAAGTCTAGAATCATTTACCAGTAAAGCCATTTAGGCCTGGATCTTTCCTTGTAGTTTAAATACTGACTTCATTTTTATGGTAAAATTATTCTTTGGTATAAGATATTATTTGATATAGCATTATTCACATTTTCTATGTCCTCATGTTCTAGTTTTAGTAAGTTGAGTCTTTGTAGATAACTTGTCCATTTCATATAAGATTTTAGATTCATGGATAATATTCATTTTACAATATCCTTTTGTAATTTTATATCTGTTCTATACAGATGTCTTCTTTTTCATTCCTGATTTTGAAATTTTTTGTGTTCTCTCATTTCTTTGTAGATATTCCCAGGGATTTATCAACCTTATTAGAGTTTTCAAACCATCATCTTTGGCTTAGTTCATCTTCTTTATTGTATGTTTTCTACTTTGACTTATTTTTTTTTCATGATTTTCTTTTTTCCTCTTTACTTGGTTTTAATTTTCTATTATTTTTCTTACATCTTGAAATGAATTCCTAGATCTTTGATTTTGAGCTTTTTAAAAAATATATATAATTTTAATGCTGTCAAGTATCCTCTAAGCCTGGCATACTTAAGTTTAACAAAGTTTGTTATGTATGTTAATCTTCCGTTTGTATTGAACATCGGGCAGGGAGCCCGATGTGGGACTCGATCCAGGGACTCCAGGATCACGACCTGAGCCGAAGGCAGTCGCTTAACCAACTGAGCCACCCAGGCGCCCCAATCTGTTTATTTTCTATTGACTTATTTTCCACTGTACTAGCCCCTGTGACAAGCATGTGGTAGTAAGACTTCCTAACAAAACAGATGATATACTTGCTTAAGTTTTGTGGACTTTCAAGTCCTTAAATTAATTAGATGTACTTTTAATGAGATTGCTGTCATGTCACTGGCTTATATCAATACCTTCCCATGAATTAGACTTCTGCTTTACTATTGTAATGTTCAAAATGAAGGTGCACAACTGCAAAACTTCGACATTTTATGAAGGTGTATGCTATAATGCTCAAGCTCCATATGAGAAAATGACGTAAAATTTCATAATGGGTTTATTTTTAGCGGAAAATAAAATGGAATATTCAAGCAAGTATGATGTGGTATTTTTTTTTTTTTTATGATGTGGTACTTTAAAGTGAACACAGAATACTTCTGCAAATTGTTTTTCCATTACAATTCTGACAGATTTTTTAAAAAATTCACTCCATTGCTTCAGTATTGCAGTTGCTGATACAATTATGCACACATTGACTTAACTGAGTACTTGAGATGATGGGTAAAATCCATTTCAAACGCAGGTGCAATTTTATGACTCAAAGACTTAAAGGCTCTGAAAGTATTCTTCACAGAGCATGACTTGATTTTATAATCTTTGCACACAGAATTCTTTCAATGTAATCAACAATAGTTTTGTTTGTGAACAGGATATGCGGTTAAGTGAAGTTCTTCAAGCCATATAATGACTTTTTAGGTATGTACAGGTTGTTGAAGTCATAGGTCTGGTTTTCTTCATTTCTTTACCAGAAATAGGCAGTAGGGGGTCCAGTGTATATAAATTCATTTGGATCTTTGCAGTTTGCTTTTAGATTTTTTATACAGGTTTTTATCTGTTTATATCATTTTTGTATTATATGTACACGGTATATATTAAAACATCATGCTCTTTGAGAGGACAGAAATTTATTCACAGATAATTCGTATGTATAAGAGAAATAAAACACATTGAACCAAGGGCTCACAAAATTCTTTGGTATTTTTCCTTTAACCAATCGAGATTGTTGGGACACTGAAAAACAGACTTTAATAACTTACTTGAAAATCTAATGTTTTCATATTATTAATATGTCATTTTCAAAATTCACATAGGCAGAGCGACATGACACAAAATTCTATATAATCCTTCAATAAGCTGCATTTGGCTTCTTTACATTGTAATTTCGATTTTTGTTCCGTTTTTTCTAAATTTAATTTCTTTTGTATGTACATAGTCTGTAGGAGTCCTCGCATGAGATGTGATACTTTAGTTATACTTGTTTAATCATAATTGATACATTTCTACCATGTGGTAGAGAATCCATCCAGATTCTGTTTTTTGTTTGTTTTGTTTTATTTTGTTTTTGTTTTTCTTGTTTCCCCTGGCAGGGGGGCAGTTTTCTTTAAGTGAGAATTAATATATAATTAAATGTTTATGTTGACTAAACTGACACTGACTGGATGGAAGTATGATTCAATTTATAATTAATTTTGCTATTTCCATGTGGCCAGTACTGTGGGGTTATGTGACAGGGCACTGCCTGAAATCTAGACAAAGTGGATGAGTTTGGCTACTTGCCCATTCAGCCTAATCATAATGTCTGCCAGGTCAGGGGAAGGAGAGTCTAGAAGGGCACAGAAAATGTATGACATCTTAAGTGACTATGAATTAACCTACAGCCAGATTAATGCTCTTTTCTATGTCAGAAGGGGATTTTCCTGTATTTGCACTTTCAGGGAGATATATATTAAATGGAATGTGGAAGAATACTTAAACACCAAAGTGGTATTCTCTACTGTGGGAAAGAGATAGTTCACGAGATCTCACCATAATTGGATAATAATTACAACGGCTAACATTTCTTATACTCTTTACAAGGCCTAGGACTTTTCTTGACACTTTACCCATATTAGTTGAATTAGTTACCAACAAGCCTGTAATAAGGGTACTATTAATATCCTTATTTAATAGATGAGTAAAATGGGACATACAGTAGTTGAATAATTTGCCCCAGGTAAGTTATTATTTGCTTGTCTAGTAATACCTGGATGAAATGTCCTTCAAGACTATGGATCTCTTTGGTTTAGGAGACAAGAGCTCCATAGAAGCAGAATTTAAGATTTTATTCCCTCCCTACCCTTTTCCTCTGATCCTATACACATAACTGCAAATATCTTAGAAAAAGTAGTCTTCTAGACTGCCCCTGCTCCATTGGCTTGGAATCTAGTCTTTCCTAGTTTCCCTGGTGTCTTCTCGCCTATTGTTTCACACCTGGTTTCTTCCTTTCAGCAATTTTTCTGCTTCATGTTTTGTTAGATGATCATGTTGCTTTTTGCTTTTGATTCACAAGCCTCTTTTGTCAGTATCTCAGCTTCACAAACTGCCTCTCCATAGCCCAGTTGGGTAGAGAATGAAGATAAGCCAAAAATGAAAAAGAAAAAGAATGAAGACTTTTTGAACTACACACCTTGATAACATTAATTTAAAAAGGACTGAGGTGAATAAGTTGGAAGCATAGGAGAATTGTCCTACTTGAAATGTAAGATTCTAGATCAGGATTAATTTGGGGTGGTAATATAATACAGAACAGATTTAGGAGGCAGTAAATCAATTGGGATTAGCATATAAGGGCTACTTATTGCATCTTAAGAATAGAGACTGATATAACAGTTAATATTAGTTAGCATTTTGATTTAAAGAAGTTAAGTGGACTAGATATTAAATTCTTTAAAGAATGGTAAGAATTTGGGGCACCTCGGTGGCTCAGTCGTTAAGTGTCTGCTTTCAACTCAGGTCATGAATCCCAGCGTCCTGAGATTTAGCCCCCCACCGGGCTCCCTGCTCAGCAGGAAGCCTGCTTCTCCCTCTCCCTCTGCTCCTGCTTGTGTTTCCTCTCTTGCTCTCTGTCAAATAAATAAAATCTTTAAAAAAAAATAAAGAATGGCAAGAATTCACCAACTGGTTGGTATACAGTAGGAGCAATGAGGGGGAAAGATGATATATCCAGTGGGCACAGCACTCAAAGAAGGAATATCTTGTTCTATTTTGTTGTTGCATGTTCATTTGCATAAGGTTCCATAAAAAATCAAAATTTTCTGAGAAATATTTAGTTCAAAATAGTGTTTGGTAGCCCTCATTGGATTAACTAAAATGCTCATGAACCATCCTTCTTTTTAGCATTTGTGACACCCAGAGCAGGAGGACCACCTACCATAGCTCTAACTGGTTTGAAATAAAAAATAAGCTGTGACCAATGTTTGACCTCTGTAGCTTATTTCCTGGGCACATTTTTGTTATATGGAGGCTAAAGGAAATATACTCTGCCCCCGGTAAGCCCTGCCCTCGTAGCTTGATTTGGACAGAGATTTGTTGGGACAGGCAGAAGCAGACAAGTCAAGTTCCTCAAGGAGCCAGATCAGATAGACTTCTCTGCTACCCTTACCCCACTTCATTTCACATTTCTAACTGAATTGTCCAGACAGTTCCAGTTCCTAAAATACATGGGGAGAAGAGATGGCTGGAGGGAGCACCGTACCTATGACCCTAGTCTGCCTAGACTTCCACTTTGGGTGATTTGGGGCAGTAAAAAAAGAAAAAAAAAAGTAAAGCCACTTTTTTCTCTCTGGTTTTTTCTGCACGTACTAAAGTACTCTTAATCTCACCTATTCTGGCCTGGTGGTGGGGAATGGAGGGAGAGGGCAGAAATTATTAGTTTAGACCAAGAATTTCTCCTTCATAATTCCCATGAACTCAACCTATTAATGAACTTTCAAAAATCATTTTTATTACACTGAAAAGAGGCTAATACCAGGAACTTCTATTTCCCTGGCCTTAGGGCAATATTATCAACGAAGAAAACAAACAAACAAATGGACCTCCAGCAATAATTAAAACTACAACAAACAGCAAAATGAATCAGAAAATCTGGACTCCCTCAGATTGCTCTGCTATAATAGCCAAACGTGAGAGGGTGGTGGAGAGTCTGATGAGATTTACAAAAAATTATAGTGACTCAATAATTTTATATTCAGCCAAGTTTTTTTTATATGTGAATATAAAAGTAAGGAATATACTACTAGTGAATTCTTTTTTTTAATATTTATTTATTTTAGAGAGAGGGAGAGAGCATGAGCGGGAGGGGAAGAGAGAGAGGGAGAGAGAATCTCAAGCGGACTCACACAGAGTGCAGTGTCTGACCTAGGGTTCAATCTCACGACCTTGAGATCAAGACCTGAGCCAAAACCAAGAGTCGGAGGCTCAACTGACTGTGCCACCCAGGTGCCCCTACTACTAGTGAATTTCTATACAAAATTAGAAGGTAAGCTTCCACAAAATAATAGCCCTATTAAAAAATAGGTGCTTACTAAAGAACTCATAATGAAGTAAAAATCAGTTAAAATCAAATATCTAAATATTTCACATAAGATTGTTTGTGAAAATAAGCAATAATATGAATGTAATAATCCTCATATCAAACCTCATATTTTACTTACCAACAATGTTCGCCAGTAAGGGATGAGAACAACGTGGGAGAGAGTAAAATGTGACAGTCTGCAATTTCATTTTTGACCTCATCATTTTAAGAAAGACAAATTAAATAATGTGTTAAAAATGCCTAAGTAGAAGTAGACTGTGTAGAAGAGTTCCCATTAAAAATGACAACCTACTACATTTCTACACTTCTAAGATGTAAAGTTTAAAACTACTGACAAGGCAATTTTTTAAAAGCATAAAAACCATAATTACTCAAAAACAAGAATGGAAAGAACAGCAAAAATTTGTGGGGGAAGTTGATTATCACAGAGCAAGTAGGTAAATGGTAACAGCTTTAATTATTAAACAGAAGTTGAGCTATATTTTTTTTTTTAAGATTTTATTTATTTGCGAGAGAGACAATGAGAGACAGAGAGCGTGAGAGGGAGGAGGGTCAGAGGGAGAAGCAGACTCCCTGCTGAGCAGGGAGCCCGATGCGGGACTCGATCCAGAGACTCCAGGATCATGACCTGAGCCGAAGGCAGTCACTTAACCAACTGAGCCACCCAGGCGCCCAGAAGTTGAGCTATAAACAATAGTGGGGGAAATAGAAAACCAGCTTGATACACAACACAGAATTCTCACAATGCTCAGGAACTAGCACTAATGGTTGCCTCTGGACTTAAAGATGAAGAACACATGGAATAAAGTAAGGAGGGGTGCTTTAAATTTCTTTGAAGATGAGTTAAATTCTTGATTCCACTACTATTATGGAGATTCTCTACCAAAATGCCCCACTGAGTCACCACGCAGTTAATTTCAATGACCTAACAATATGTGCAAAACTTCCAATCACCTTTTTTTATATTAAGCATTAGCAGACAATGAAAATTACCAGATCTATGAGGGAAATCTCTAATACGGAAAAGGGAGAACAAAACAAATGCCTAAGTAAGTCAAAGCAACTTTGAGAAAACAGAGCTCTGTTTTATAGGATGGGAAGACTTGAAAAACAATTTGCGTAATGGTTTCAGGTAAATAAATAGATCTATTGCATTATTTAAGCAGGTACAGAATGTAATAAGAAAGAAATATGCAGAGGGACACCTGGGTGGCTCAGTCGGTTAAGCATCTGCCTTCGGCTCAGGTCATGATCCCAGGGTCCTGGGATCGAGTCCCACATCGGGCTCCTTGTTCCGTGGGGAGCCTGCTTCTCCCTCTGCCTCTGCCTCTCTCTCTCTCTCTGTCTCTCATGAATAAATAAATAAAAAAAAAAATCTTTAAAAAAAAATAAAAAAAAGAAAGAAATATTCAGAGAACAAAAAGGAACTTTTGGAAATAGCAACAGGGAAAGAAGAAATGAAAAACACAGATGTTTGCAAGGTGAATTTGAGGTAAACTCACCTAGAGTAAAGCAAAGCAATGAAGAGAGGCATAATAGAAAAGAAAATTAGGAAACTGTCTGATGGGGTCAATAGCCAAATAGTGAGTTCTACAGTGACTTTAAAGGGAAAACAGAGTTGAGGAAATCATCAATAAAATATTTACATATTCCATAAACTATTAGATAGAACTGAAGATACGAATTGCCAGGGTAAAAAAGCCTGATAAGTATCTGGCATGATGAACAAAAGAAGAACCCACCAAGCATATCTTTGTGAGAATCATGTAGATAAAGAGGAGATTCCACAAGCTTCTATTTTAAAAATTCACATAAGTATTACATAAGTATTTTTATTGAGATATAATTGACATATAACATTGCATAAGTTTAAGTTTACGATATATGATGTGTTGATTTGATTTGTATACTGCAGTGTGATTACCACAGTCACATAATTATCATTTCTTTTTTTGTGGTGAAAATATTTAAAATCTGGTCTCCTAGGAACTTTGAAGGGTATAATACAATATTGCAGATCATAATAACTCTGCTGTGTATTAGATCTCCAGGATTTATGCATCTTATAACTGAAAATTTATATACTTTAACATCTCCCCAATTCCCCCACCCCTAACTCCTGACAACCACCACCCTACTCCCTGTTTCTACGAGTTCAGATTTTTAGATTCCACATATAAGTGAGATCATACAGTATTTATCTTTCCCTGTCTGGCTTACCTCCCTAAGCATATTGCCCTCAAAGTGCATCCATATTGTTGCAAATGACAATTCCTTCTTTTTCATAGCCCGGTAATACTCCATCATATATACAATCAGTTCCTAATTTATGATGGTTTGACTTAATGATTTTTAAACTTTGCAATGGTAAGAAAGTGATACACCTTCAGTAGAAATTGTACTTTGAATTTTGATTTTTTTTTCCTGGGCTAGCGATATGCTGTATGATATCCTCTTGTGCTGGGCAGCTCCTAGTCAGCTACGTGATCACAAGTATAAACAACTGATACACTTATAGCCATTCTGCATGCCTACACACATTCTGTTTTTCACTTTCAGTACAGCATTTAATAAATTGCATGAGATATTCAACACATTATTACAAAATAGGCTTTGCATTAGATAATTTTGACCAACTGTCAGCTAATATAAGTGTTCCGGGCACATTTAAGGTAGACTAGGCTAATCTGTGATGTTTGATAAGTTAGGTGTATTAAATACATTTTCGACTTTGATATTTTCAATTTATGATGGGTTTATTGGAGTGCAACCCCATCATGAGCCAAGGAAGATCTGTGTGTATGTGTATGCGTGTGTATTCTTTACCCATTCATCTGTGGATGGACAGATTGTTTCCATATTTAGCTATTATGAATAATGCTGCTATAAACAAGGGAAGGCAGATATCTTTTCAATATCCTGTTTTCATTTTCTTTGAATATATTCCCAAAAGTAGGATTGTTGGATTATATAATAGTTTTATTTATTTAATTTTTTGAGGAACCTCCATACTGTTTTCCATAGTGGCTGAATCAATTTACATTCCTGCCAAGAGTGCTCAAGGTTTCCCTTTTCTTCACATCCTTGCCAACACTTGTTATCTCTTCTCTTCATAATGACAACCATTCTAATGGGTATGAAATAATACCTCATTGGGGGTTTGATTTGTATTTTTCTAATGACTAGTGATATTAAGCATTTTTTTCATGTATTTGTTGGCCATCTGGATGTCTTCTTTGGAAAAATGTCTATTCATTTTCTCTGCCCATTTTTAAATCCTTGTAGAAACATGGAAATGTTAGTTGTCTCTCAAGACTTCTTTCCCAAACGCCCTTGTTTCAGTCAATGGAATCATTACTCCAATTGCCCAGCCTTGATCTTTCTTTTTCTCACATGAAATTCATTGATTATCAAATCCTGTCAGCTCTTCTTTCAAAGCAGATCCAGATTTCAACCACTTCTAACCATCTTCTCTGCTAACCCTTTGGTTCAACTTACCATCCACCTTACCTGGATTAATGTAAATAGCTTCTTAAATGATCTTACTGCTCCTCACCCTCCAAAAAAGTCTCTTTATGTGGTAGTCCAAATAATCCTTTAATATGCCAATATATTCCATTCCTCTGCCTTGAGGTTTTTGTCTCATCCAGAGGAAGTTCTTAAGTTCCTTCTCCAGGCACTATACGGTTATACATGGCCTTGAACTCCATGACTTTTTTTTACCTCTCCTACTGCTCTTCTCCTTGCTTGCTCTCTTCTCCCCATTCTGGCCTCTTTGGTTGTGCAAACACAGAAATGATGCTACCACCTGTGAACACTTTGTAACCTTGGCTTGGAATGCTCTTTCAGCAAATACTCAGAAAGCTTGCTCCCTTACCTCCTTTGAGGCTCTGTGCAAATGCCACCTATCTGAGATGCACAATTTTCTCTACACTGCTTTTACATCTTATAGATGTATTGTTTCTTTATTGTCAGCTTCTTCCCACTAGAACATAAACCCCATGAGGGTAAGGACTTTGTTTTATTCATGTTGTATCCCCAGTTAGTAGGATAGCAGTTGGCACAGAAAAAATATTCTTTTTAAGTGAATAAATATTAAACATCAAAATTTGCAAACTAGATCCATAATGAATCCAATTGTAAACAGAAAATATACACAGAAATGTAGAAGGAATGTACAAATGTAGGGGGACATTTGAAAGTGAAATGCATTCTAAAGGAAAGTGGAGGTTAAAAAACTAACAAAAAAGATGCAATTTCAAATAGAAATTATAAAGAGAAAAAGAGCATGTATATTGAGAAGTACAATTTTCAATTATAACATTGTTATCATGAAATGTCATGACTATTGCACTAAATATTATCTTGATTCAAATACATATAAAGGTAAAGATGTAGAAATTAAATAAAAACTGCAGTTCCACAAGAAATCTTGAGGAGGAGATATAATGGTTTTCTACTATCAGTTTCTCTTCTGTTTCTCAGCAACTAATTTTCTCGTAAATACATGATGTTAAGAGGAGATTTTCTCAGGCAGAATGATTTAGAGAAAATTCTCCTTGGAATTTTAGAAATTTACAGCTTTTGAGTCATGTTGCCCAGCAGTATCCCTGTTGCCTCTAGTGATAAATGTTGTGTTTGTGGTTGGGAAAAGTTTACTACCTGAAAAATATGGCTTCTGCCTCCTCCCTGCTCCCTCTGGCCAGTCACTTTCTATTATCTTATTTATTTATTTATTTATTTATTTATTTATTTATTTATTTATTTATTTTGCTAGGTGCACCACAGGTCCAATTTAACTACAAGAAGAAATTCATTTTCTTTTATTTTTATTTTTCTAAAGTGATACAGAAATAAAATTGCATACAGAATTACCCTTCTTGTATCTTACAATGAGTAAAACACTGAACCTTCTTTCATCATTTGATTTTAGTGGCCAACTTGCATGTTTTTCTTATCAACTCATTATTTCATTCTTTTTTCTCTAGTCTTCACATATAAGTGTCAAGCCATTATTGGGCACCGTGTGGATGGGATATTGCCCCTTCTTTTCTCAAGGCTAGTTTACAGGAACCATTGAAAATGGTTTCTGATTATACTAAGCCCAGACAAACCTGGGAATCTTTCTCCATGTAGTGAGTGAGTGGTTCAGGCAATTTGTCTATTGAAGGAAATTTGCCCACAAAATAAAACTTTATTGCCATTCATAGTTTGACTTTAAAGAAGGATAAAATAACACATAAAAAAGAAAACTACAGTTTTCTTTTCAGGAACCATTTTTTTTTAATCATCTGCAACTAATCTTTACATTTTTGTTACGTAATTTGATAGTAGTTGATATATTGCTGTAATTATTTTAATAGTAAAACCAAATTGCTGCATGGCTATTGTTTCAGAAAACTCCTTTTGAGATGAAATTGAGCTAAAGCCTGTATTATAATGAAGGACTTCAGGGAAAAAGGCTTAGATATGCAATTAACAAGCTTAAACATATAAAGAAAACCTCTTTAGTTTAAAAAGGGGAATTTGGGAGATTTCATTTTGATTTTCCTTCTGATCATGTTAAAGGTGACCTTGAGATGGACCTTTGTCATAGCAAATGCCAGTTTTGGGTTCTTGTTGCAAATGTTGTCACAACACTTTTGAGTTCAAAGGTCCTTGAAAATCTGAAGTGGTCTTAAAATATGATTCTCTATATTTGCACATAGCACAAAGAGAAACCATAAACCCACATAATTACTTAGATAGTGACCTGTGATCTCTCACACTACAAAGAGAGTAGACCATTAAAGAAACCAAGCACATCATAATATGATAAATTTAGCAATTCTTAATTTCTAACCCAATGCTAAAATGCTCATATTCCTTAAGCCAATACTAGCAAAGGAGGGCAAAGATATGCTTTAAATCACTATGCATATTGCTTTCCTCTTACCTCTACTAATTTCCTAATTTCTGTATTATTTCAGCATCTCAACTTGGTTCTCTGCACCTCTGTCCCTCTGTAACTTTTCTAGTATAAATATTCACATTAGCAGTCGATCAGAGCTCTTTTTTATGTGTTATTTTATCCTTCTTTAAAGTCAAACTATGAATGGCAATAAAGTTTTATTTTGTGGGCAAATTGCCTTCAATAGACAAATTGCCTGAACCACTCACTCACTACATAGAGAAAGATTCCCAGGTTTGTCTGGGCTTAGTATAATCAGAAACCATTTTCAATTAGTGGAGGTTGCTTCAGAGGAGGGAAGGGAACAATGTGGCTTGCATAACAGGGAGTCCTTATTATACACTTCTATCTCCTCTGCACATGAGGATAAATGAGCATCACCACTTGCTGAAAATGATTCTATCCTGGTCTATTCTATGTCTTCATTCTGAAACTTCCTTCGTAGGCATTTCTCCAGCTGACACATATCTTCTGACCCATCACTGTCCTCTGCAGCACAGCCTGTCCTCTAACAGTAACTCCCAATTTGTCTATGCATTACCTCAAGGATTGCTACCCAGCTTGTTCTCTGTAGTCAGCAATGCCCACGCCATCGCCAGCCTTAGAGTGGCAAACTGCCTCTAGCTATGCTGACATATATGGCCCATATCAACTGTGCACTCTCTTCATGTCTCTCCATGGCTAATGCTACAGAACTTGCTGCACACCTTGTCCTACTGAGCTCACCTTCCACATGTGGGTCATTGCTTGGTCATGCTCATATTTATCTCTTATTCATTTCCAGAATAATACTCTAGTTGTGAAAGCTTGACAGATCTCAGCCCTCTCTCTTTCAGACATTCTTTTTTGGCATTTTCTTTTCTTTTCTTTTTTTTAAAATTTTATTATGTTATGTTAGTCACCATACAATACATCATTGGTTTTTGATGTAGTAATCCACGATCCATTGTTTTCGTATAACACCCAGTGCTCCATGCAGTACGTGCCCTCCTTAATACCCATCACTGGGCTAACCAATCACCCCATGCTCCTCCCCTCTAAAACCCTGTTTGTTTCTCAGAGTCCATAGTCTCTCATGGTTCATCTCTCCCTCCAATCCCCCCCCCCCATTTTTCCCTTCCTCCTCCTAATGTCTTCCATGCTATTTCTTATGTTCCACAAATAAGTGAAACCATAGGATAATCGACTTTCTCTGCTTGACTTATTTCACTTAGCATAATCTCCTCGGGTCCCATCCATGTTGATGTAAAAGTTGGGTATTCATCTTTTCTGATGGCTGAGTAATATTCCATTGTATATATGGACCACATCTTCTTTATCCATTCATCTGTTGAAGGGCATCTCAGCTCTTCCCACAGTTTGGCTATTGTGGACATTGCTGCTATGAACATTGGGGTGCATATGGCCCTTCTTTTCACTACATCTGTGTCTTTGGGGTAAATACCCAGGAGTGCAATTGCTGGGTCATAGGGTAGCTCTATTTTTAAATTTTTGAGGAACCTCCACACTGTTTTCCAAAGTGGCTATACCAACTTGCATTCCCACCAACAGTGTAAGAGGGTTCCCCTTTCTCCACAACCTCTCCAACATTTGTTGTTTCTTTCCCTGTCCATTTTTGCCATTCTAACTGGTGTAAGATGGTATCTCAATGTGGTTTTGCTTTGAATTTCCCTGATGGCTAATGATGATGAACATTTTTTCATGTGTCTGTTAGCCATTTGTATGTCTTCTTTGGAGAAGTGTCTGTTCATATCTTCTGTCCACTTTTTGACTCGATTATTTGTTTTCTGGGTGTTGAGTTTGCGAAGTTCTTTATAGATCTTGGATACCAGCCCTTTATCTGTAGTGTCATTTGCAAATATCTTCTCCCATTCTGTGGGTTGCCTCTTTGTTTTGTTGACTGTTTCCTTTGCTGTGCAGAAGCTTTTTATCTTGATGAAGTCCCAAAAGTTCATTTTTGCTTTTGTTTCACTAGCCTTTGGAGATGTCTCTTGAAAGAAGTTGCTGTGGGCGATGTCAAAGAGGTTACTGCCCATGTTCTCCTCTAGGATTTTGATGGATTCCTGTCTCACATTGAGGTCTTTCATCCACTTTGAGTTTATCTTTGTGTATAGTGTTAGAGAATGGTCGAGTTTCATTATTCTGCATATGGCTGTCCAATTTTCCCAGCACCATTTATTGAAGAGACTGTGTTTTCCATTGCATATTTTTTCCTGCTTTGTCAAAGGTTATTTGACCATAGAGTGGGGTCCAAGATCCTGATTCTCTGTCAAGTTCCTGGAGGAACCAAATGCTTCTGCTCAAAGAACCACACTTTGAGTAGTAAAATAAGAAATATTTTACCTCTGTACTCATTCTCATCTCTGTATATTCTGAAAACTACCAGACCTACCTGGGTCTTTTTCCTGAGTACCATACCCCTGCCTACCTGACTTTTCAAATCAGATGTCTTTCAGCATCTTAAATTCAAAATAGGAGTCACTATCCTCACAGCCAAGCAAGCTTCTTCCTTGTATATATGTGTGCATGACAGTAACAGTATCTGCCAACTTTTCCAAGCTGTCAAACCCAATTCTCTTTTGACTTTTTGCTTCATTTTTCTTCTGGTCGTCAGATCAGTTAATTCTAGAAAGAAAGGAAGCATCATAAAATATGCTGACTCAGGCAAGCATTATGGTAGGTGCTTTCACGTCTAATCTCTGATTATGTTTTCTTTACATGTTCCTCCCCTTTTTCCTGTAAAGTTTGCAACTGTATTTGTATACTTTTTAATTTTGTAATTATATATTACCAACATCTTTCTTCATTTCCAAGGTTTCTTATCCAAAATATCCTGACATTTTCACCTCTACATTAATTATATTTTATTAGTTTCTGTATACCATATTTTTTATTTTGAATTTCAAACAATCCCATTTGTCTAACTTGATGTCTTACAGTTTTTTCACATGCTTTTAGTGATTAACATATATACTGAACTTTTATGTTATATAACTTATTCTTAACTTAAAAATCTCCTCAATACCTAATAAAGACATTCTCACTTTAAAATTTTTCTGGTGTTCATCCACATGTGGAATAATTTACATTGTAACCACTGTCATTCACATAATTGCTCTCTATATATTCCATATTATGTCATAAATATTGTCTCATCTTAAAATAATTTTTATAGGGATTATGGGCATAATATCACTTAATGTTATACCTACATATTCCTATATTTTCTGTTCAAATGAAATATAACTTCAAACAATGTTATGTAATTCTGAGGAAGCCATATCATAAAATAAACAGTAAAATTCCAATCAGTATTAATTTAAATTTCCATCATACAATCTTGGGTGCCACTGAATATATTAGTCTAAAATAGATCTTTAGTTTTCAAAGTTCAGGTACAATTTTTTTTCCACTTCCATATTGAATTGTACTAAGTATAAGAAACAGAGATTTTGTCAGCAGTCTAAAAATATATTCCTGAGAAAACTGCTTAGAGATGCATACCAAATATAAATATACTTGAGACAAAAACTAAATGGCAAGTA
This sequence comes from Mirounga leonina, assembly GCF_011800145.1. NCBI lineage: Eukaryota > Metazoa > Chordata > Mammalia > Carnivora > Phocidae > Mirounga > Mirounga leonina. The sequence goes on from NW_023270389.1 coordinate 16,059,577, forward strand.
GGTGTTTAGGTTTTAAAAATGGGATCTGTAAAGAAGTTTATTAGGATGACACGTTGTTTACACTTTTCTCTAGGCATCTGATATTTATTTTTAGCCTCTTTACTTAGGATAAGATCAGGATAAATGAAGCAAGAAGGCCACAGTTATTGATGGTCCATTGAGTACACATGTTTACAGAGAATTTCCTTTTTCAAAACCTCCTCATAAATCAATATCGAACTTTATTTTATTATCCCTAAGTAAACTTTATTTTAGTTAACGGATAATCATTCATTACTGAGCTATATTATTTAAATGGTCAAGTTGACACAAAATACTCTCTGCTTTTTGTTCAAAGAACATTAATAGCTGTACAACATTCTTCTTTGTATAAAAAAGAACTGTAAATATCTATATGCATTAGCATGGTTTAAATGAACCATTCTTTGACGTGTCTGCACAAATAAAGCTAAGTTTAGATGATTCTCAGCTGTTCATCAGAAAAATATCCTAAAGGACTGCTTCCAGATACTTTATTGAAATTGCTGGTTTCTCTTGTCCTTTCGGGCTTTATTTGCATGGGAATAGTAATAGACTTGAGTCTATTTCCTCCAATTTCCATGACCTGATATGTATAATTTATCCAAAATTATAGAATCCTCTTCCCTATATAAATACTTAAAACAGTCTATATGGTAATGTTATATATCACAAAGAAATAGCTAGAAAATTGAAGAGAAGAAATGATTGAATGATAAACAGAGTTGGAAAGCTGAATCAATATGACTGATATTTGCTTTCTGTAATACTTTGGTCAAATCCTATAACAGTTCTCTCAATTTTTTTCCTTCTTTAAAATATACCAGTGCTTTTTTACGTTTACCAGTTACACCACTTGAATGCTTAACATCTTGCACTTTGCCATGCTTGTTTGTTCATTCATTTCTTTATAACACAAATGTTTATTGTATGCCTATGATGTTTCAGACACTATTAAGATGCCACAAGAGAAAAAAATCTCTAATTTCCTCACTCTTAAATTCTAGCTAAGGAAAGTGGGTATTTAACAAATAAGCAAAGAAAATTATAATTCTGACTAATGAAAATTTCTCTAAAGAGTATAAAATATAATATGGGGAGCATAGTAGTATGTCAATTTCAGTGGTCGAAAATCTCTGGGAGGGCGCCTGGGTGGCTCAGATGGTTAAGCGTCTGCCTTCGGCTCGGGTCATGATCCCAGGGTCCTGGGATTGAGTCCCGCATCGGGCTCCCTGCTCAGTGGGAAGCCTGCTTCTCCCTCTGCCTCTCTCTCTGTCTCTTATGAATAAATAAAATCTTAAAAAAAAAAAAAAAGAAAAGAAAATCTCTGGGAAATGACATAATGCTGAGTCCAACATTTGAAGACCAGGGGAAATAATATTTCATGCAGAGGGAACATCAGTGCAAAGGCTCTGAGGTTGAACCTGAGCCCACATGTATAATGAGTGACTGGAGCCTAGTTAACAAGAGGAGACTCTGTGAGACATGAATTGAGATAATTAGGAAGAAACAGGTTGGACTTCATCAGCCATGGTAAGAAATTAGATTTTATTCTAACTACAATGAAAAAAAACATTAGAAGAATTTAAACTGGTTATGGTGTAATCTGATTTTTATTTGGAAGACATCTCTATTACCTTGGATACCATTGCCACAGCCTTGATGAGTAATGAGCATGCTTCATGCCAAATTTGTCCCAATGGTGATATTGAGAAATTATTAGATGAAGGATATATGTCCATGATAAAGCTGACAAGACATGCTGGATTATTGAATGTTGAGTATGAGGGTGAAAGAGATACATATGTCTACTTGGCTGAGCAACTGCATGGTAGTATTATCATTAATTGAGGTGGAGAAGACAAGAGGGAAAAGGATGGTAGGAAGAAGAGCTTGAATGAAAACTCACAGTTCAATTTGGGGCCTGTTATTTTTGATAGTCTATAAAACATGAATATTATTATATTTATGTATGGTCTTATCCATGATAAGTGCCACTTTTCGTCACATAATCATTATTTTCCTTGTAACAGGTTTCCCCCTTGAAAGTACCCCCTCCTTACTTAGTCTTTATAGATCCAACTATAACAGAATGGAAAGAGTTTATTCTTGGTAGCGCTGGCATGAGAATTTTCTTTAGGGAGAGTCAGTTTATCAAGAAAATGGCTTAATGAGCTCGGTTAAGGAGATGAGACAAGACAGACCCGCAGAGTAGGATGGCTGGTTGATATCAAACCAGGAGAGTTCTGCATAGGACAGAAAGAGGTTGTTTTCCCAGAAGAAAGAAGAGAGGAGTGGGAGAGAAAAACAAAAGCCTGGAGCAAGTGAAAGATACTGTGGAAGATCACGTGCTCTACCACGTCACCCTGTCGTTTTCTCTTAAATCTTAACTAAAGCAATAAAGGCAACAGCACCTTAGCTTTTTTGATATGTGTTTATCCATAAATGATAAAGAGGCTGGCAAGGTTGTAGGAGTGCAAGTCACAGGTAAACTGGAAATTAAGGATTGGTCATTTCTACACTCTGATGTAGACTCATCTATGAGAAGCTGAATGTGATTTTAAAGTGAATCATGTCAAAAGGTTTGGAAGGCACCACAAGAAAGACTCCAGGCACCACGAGAAAGATTCAAAGGAGTTTTGAGTTTCAAGTAATGTAATCAAAATCCTAGAAGTATAGGCAAACAAAACAAAATTACAAATTGGCAAAATAAAGAAAGTGTAAGCTGGAATGGGGAGTTCAACAAAAGCATCCACAGAACAGGGTGAGTGATTGCCTTACTTTTGTATTATACCATTTTGGATGTCCTGATCTCCATTTATCTTGGACTTGTTCTGGAAAGTTTTCTAGTCCTCTGTTTGAAGGTACATTTATGCAGAAGATTCGGATCAGGACAACAAGGACAACACGCTTGGCTGCCCAAATCCTTCTGTGTATCCTCGATATGAAAACAAGATATTATCTCATGTGGTGTTTTGGTATCTTAAAAAAAGAGGGGGGGATAAGGTAGGAAATGGCATTTATTTATCTCTATTAAAAGTTTTCAGGGGTGCCTGGGTGTCTCAGTCGTTAAGCATCTGCCTTCGGCTCAGGTCATGATCCCAGGGTCCTGGGATTGAGCCCCGTGTCAGGCTCCCTGCTCAGCAGGAAGCCTGCTTCTCCCTCTCCCACTCCCCCTGCTTGTGTTCCCTCTCTCGCTGTCTCTCTCTGTCAAGTAGATAAATAAAATCTTTAATTTTTTTTTTTCAAATAGCTTTACAGAAAGGGGAAAGGAACAGGAGAAGAAAATCTTTTTGTCAGCCAGGCAGAGAGATAGAGGACTTTAAGTTTGTTTTGCTGTGTGCGTGTTTTTTCTTTTTTCTGTCAGTATTTGTTTCATACAAAATGTCTGCTCACTGCTCACATCAAACATTTGGATGATCCATATAGCCACTTGCAATGTGTCTTGCTTTCAAATTGATGGTGATGGTGGGTAGGGGTGGGGAGGGGAGTTCTGTTAAACTAGTCCTATGGGTGTGCGCACTGTAATCTCCAGATCTTTCAGGGCCCTTCTGCTGCTGTTCTCCCTGGTATTAAAGGTTCCCTGGGTGAACTAACAGATGATTCTTGACACAAATATTCAAACTGCAAAGTAATAAGTTACTATATAAAACAGATTTGGAATCCAGCAATGCAAAGATAAGTTTTAAAATAATAAACTGAGTCACATTTTTCAGCCATATTTAAATTAAAGTACTTAAAAGTGAAGTAAATCATTGTAATAGATTTAAGTTGGGAAGTGCTCTATACTTAAAATGAAATATGAAAATAATATGATTTGAAGAAGAACAATTGTAGGTAAACAGCTATAATTATAAATATTGGTAAAGGGGGGAAAGTGGAAGAATCTATATATTATGTAGACACTCAAACCGCAAAGGCAACATTTTGAAATGTAAGAAAAAAAGAACGCATACCTTAATCTGAAAGATATTTTCCAAACTATGAAAACAAAATGTGTCTTTACTTTGCTATAGAAAAGGGATGACTCTTTTGATTTTAGATTCACAGGTACAAACCTGAGAATAAAGCTATATTTTGTGAAGTTTTAAAAGTAATAGACATAACTGGTTATAAATCCAAGTGATTTGTTAATAATGCTTAGCATCAAAGTCTTTGGGTTTCATTTCCCACTTTGCCAGTTAGGAGGTATGAGATTTGGTGCAAAATACTCAAAATCTCTGGACCTTTGTGTCTACAGCTGTAGAATAAGGAAATTAATAAAATCTATATGGACTGACCCTCATCACTGGATTCTGGAAATAAGTTTTTCACATGTTGATGGAGACATGGATAAATAATTTACTGGCGTAGATGGGACATTGGTAATGTCCAGAATGCAATGACATCTTGTTTACTCATAACAGCACCGCCATTGAATAAGTTGGAGAGAGTTGGGGGAGCAAGTGACTATAGCTCTTGTTTGTTAGGGAGACCATGGTGACTACTATGTCCTAGACTAGCTTCTTCAGACTTCCCTGGAAGATTTTACACAAAGGAAAAGTCAAATCAACAATTTTGAATCTCCTAAAATGCACTGATAGAGAATCAAAAGACTGTATGGAATTGCTTTAAACAAATCCCTGATCCTCTATAGTCTTGGCTGACAATGGCCCCAAGTCCGGACTGTTAATGTAGAGTAGCAGTATCAAATATCATTTGCCACATGCCTCACCTATAAGGTAAGGGGGAAAGTTAGAAAACCCTGAGATGTAGAATGAAGATATTTGAGCAAACAATAATGTCTGAGATTTTGAACTTCCACAAGATCTGAAATGATCTTACTTGTGAGAAGAGATCCTTCTTCCTTCTTTCTGATGGATCAGACCTCATTTGATTAAACACACCTAGGTATTGCTCAAAAGGAATAACTCTTATTTCCAGGTTCATAGAGAGAGTTGGATCACAGAATTTCCTAGATGGAGTAGAGTAAGGTCTTCCATGAAATTGGAGAATTATAGTCCAAAGGGATTGCAAGATCTTGCCAATTTTTATTGGCAAATATGCAAAGTGGATTCTAATGCTATTAGACAGAAATATAAGATGGATCATTAATGTTAAGTTCACTCACCCAGAAATAAGGATTAAATATGTTGGCTCAAGTGCCTGGGAGTGGCATTAATAGTTGATTCAGCAGTAGCACACTATATAGGAAAGAGTTTGGAAGCACAGGACAGTGGGAGTGTTGGAACGCATCCAGTATGTACAAACTCTCAGGCACTCCTTAACCACCTTCCCCAGAAAGAATCCAAAGGACTATTAATGGGTAAGAAATGCACTGGTGCAGGGAACACAAGCATCCTTTAAAAGCCCTATGCTGCTTTCCTTCAGATGTCCAATATAATTGTTAGGGACCATATAATGTCCCCCAAAATTTAAATGTTGAAACTCTTACTCTAGTATCTCAGGATGTGACTGTATTTGAAGACAGGACCTTTAAAGAAGCAATTAAGTTAAAATGAGACTATTAGGGTGGGCCCTAATCCAATCTGACTGGTGTCCTTATAAGAAGAGATTAAAACAAACAAAAAGAGACAACAGGGATTCCGGCACACAGAGAAAAGGGCATGTGAGGACAGAGCAAGAAGGCAGCCACAAGCCAAAGAGAGGTCTCGGGAGAAATCGGCCAACACTTTGATCTTAAACTTCTGGGCTCCAGAACTGTGAGAAATAAATGTCTGCTGTTTAAGCCACGCAGTCTGTGGTATGGTGTTATGGCAGCCCTAGTAAGCAACCCAACAAGAATGGGGAAAAGCCACAGTAGAATTCTCTTCCCATGGTTTGCCAGAACAGTGGGACTCAGAGTGGTGGTGTCCAAGAAGCAGCATAGACCCACTGGAGACACGGTGGCTGCGCTCACCATAATAAGCCATAGGAAAGAAGTGGTAATCAGAGTATTCTGGCCCATAGCATCTGATGGTGGCAAACTGATCATGGCATCCTTAAAAATAAAACAAGTGCACACTAAGCTACTGCTTGATCTACCTAAGTTGTAAAATTCTAGGTCAGATAGGCAGAGACTTGATTCAAGTAACTGTAACAGGAACTTATTGCCTCTTACCCAGGTCTCAGAGCCCCTTGATTGACAAGGAGGACAGGTCCTAATAAAAGATATTCCTGAAACACAGCCACAAGTAAATCTTCCTCTAAGACTTTAACAGAGGGACTTGAAACCATTTACCAGGGTAACTGTGCATGAAGGAAATGGAATTGTCCAGAAGTCTGGGGAGTTATTAAATACCAGCACTGGCATGACAAAAAAACCTCTGCAGTGCACAGGTCCAAGTAGGGCTTATGATAGTCAGGTGATAAACGGAGTGTTGGCTCACATCAATCTTGCTGGGGCCAGGCGGATTGTAGATCCATTCTGTGTCTATTTCCCAAAGCCAGAATTTATACCTGGACTATTTTTTATTGTTGTGTATTTTAAAATTTATCCTTACAATTCTGTCCTTTTATTTTTATTATATAATTTGAGACTATGTTGCTAAGTACATTCATGTTTATTGGGTAAGAGCTATAATTTTAGAAAGGGGGAGAAAAGCTTCTGGAACTTCCCACCCTTCATGCTCCCATCGAAATAGTACCGTCAGTGTGTGGCCCAACTCCACATCCTTAGAGGAACTGCAGAGATTAGTGCCCCTGTCCAAGAGCTGTAAGATGAAGGGTCTTGACCCCAACCTTATCTCAATTAAAAAGCTTGTTTGAGCAAATACTGCTGTAGTCTGGGATCAAATAATTCTGTTGTTAATTGCTTAATAATCAGAAGGGAGAGGAAAAAAAGACAGTGTGACTTTCTTCTCTAATCACTCAGCCAGGGCTTCCTTTGTGCTTTGAGGATACCCCGAATGGCTTCCATCATTGACGACAGCTTACTTGTGTGAATATTTTGGGGTCTGCCTCTTTCTTCATCACTCAGATGCTGTCTCCTTTTCTTTTTTGAGTTTCCTCAAAGGGTGGAGCTTAATAATGTGACTTTCTCTTCTTTTTTTTTTTTTTTAAGATTTTATTTATTTATTTTGACAGAGAGAGACACAGCGAGAGAGGGAACACAAGCAGGCGGAATGGGAGAGGGAGAAGCAGGCTTCCCGCGGAGCAGGGAGCCCAACACGGGGCTCGATCCCAGGACCCTGGGATCATGACCTGAGCCGAAGGCAGACGCTTAACGACTGAGCCACCCAGGCGCCCCTTTCACTTATTTTCTATTGCCATTATGGATTTATTAATAGAACGGTAAAGTGGGAACAAAAGCTCAGTCTGCATCTGATTAGGAAATTTCTCCCTCATTTTTTCTTTAGCTAATGTATATGTTATACTAACTTATGCTGCATATGCATTGCATTATGTGTATTTTTTCATAACAATTTTCAATCGTAGAATAACAAATATTTAAATAGACAAACCAAATGTATTTGATCATAATGTTGCCATTGGCAATTTAGATTGTTTTTAAATCTTTATTATTTTAAATGGTTCTAAATTGACTATTTTTCTCCAAAACAATTTTTCATATTTATGATTATTATTTTAGGAGAGAAATCACTTTAACGAAGTTTCTGTATCTTCCAAGACTCTTGTTACACATTGCCCAATTGATTTCCCAAAAGTGTGACCCTGAATTTCTGATTAGCAAGCTGTATATACAAATATCCATCACATTTCACTCTTGCTAGCATTTGGGGTTATGCCTAAAATTAAAAAAATAATAATAATTTGATAGATTTTTAAAAAATACGTTTTTTACTCTTTAATGACTCTTTAATGAGCAACTCTTAAAATATACCAGATCATGTTCTAGGTGTCTGGGATATGATGGTCAACAAGGTAGACAAGGTGTGTTCTTAGTCCTTCATGGAGTTTAGGAAGGGTGAGGCTTTGGGTGAGGAAGGGGGGAGGGGCAGGTAACAGACAATAAATAGAATAAGTAAACGAATGATACAACTTAGAAATGATACCACGCTGTGGAGAAAACTCAAGGGGATAAGGGAGTAGCAGTACTTGTCATTATTGCTACTCCTCAAATGTTTGTTACTTTTAAACTTCTAACCAATTCTGGTGGCTGGAGCTGTTTAACCAGTCCTGCTTGAATGTGTTTTGAGTCAAAGTGCCCTGTGTCATTTCCGAGCTAGAGCCTTTAATAGTCAGTGAGAGCCACAGCAGAGACCTCTGTTTTTCTTATGCCATGGCTGGCAAAGTTACATAGTTTCTGTGCACTTCAGGTCTGGTTTGAAGGTACAGAGGGTGCTAAGCAGAGCCCTCGCCTGACCCAGGAATGACATTTAGCAAGAGCAAGAAATAAATCACCATGGTTTTTAGCTTCTGGAATTTCGGGGCTTTTTTGTTTTTGTTTTTTAAGATTTTATTTATTTATTTGAGAGAGAGAGAGAGCAGAAGCAGGGGGAGTGGCAGGCAGGGGTGAGGAAGAAGCAGGCTCCCCACTGAGCGGGGAGCCTGATGTGGGGCTTGATCCCAGGACCCCGGGATCATGACCTGAGCCGAAGGCAGCTGCTTAACGACTGAGCCACCCAGGTGCCCCTTTTGGGGTTGTTTTAACGTAAAGACAGTATATTTTGCTGCTTTAAAATTGCACTGATTGATTATTACTGAGAATAAACCTTTTTTATTGGTTATCAACCTGTGTTTCCCTTTCCAGGAATTGTCTGTTCACAACCTTTGCTCATTATTTTTCTAATGGGCATTTTGTTGATGTAAGAGCAATTAGAGATCAGAGATTTCAACTCTTTTTAATAATTACGATTATTTACAATTATATACAATAAAATTAAAAAAATAATTTTTAAGTTGATTAATTTTCTGTTAATTTTGTTTAATTGACATAGTTTTATATTTGGTATTTTATATTGCTGAAAATATTTCTTAACAATTCCCAGTTGACTTTGGAGTATATTTGATAATGTGTCTAACACATACAGATAGATTTGAAATCTAAAGTAAGACACCAACAAAGCGTCTAAAGTAACCAGAAGCTTCCAGAAGCTTGTGAAAAGAAACCATGACGTGAAGGCCTCAGCTCTCACTAAAAAAAAGAAAAAGACTCATTTATTGAAATGGGTTAATTGGAAATTACTCTGCATGAGCTCAGAACCTCAACGGATTCTCTCTGTCGCTGGTAAAAGCCAAGATATTGTCTCTTTCCAAATGCTATTGCCCCTGAGATAAACCTGCTTACCATCAGCAGCTTGGCTAAATGCAGTTTTCTTACGTGGCTGTGCAATGATTTACACAGGTTTTTTTTAGGGGATAATGTCCCTCTCTCTCCTGTTTTTCCCAGATTTTGAGGGAGGAAAGATAACAGGCTTGAGTATCTTTGTTGCATGGTGTCAAATTTTGTCTATAAAAAGAGAAAAAGGAAATGAAATATATTCATTGAGATTAACATGTTCTAAATCAATATTCACTTGCCAGTGGGGAAATAAGCCAAAAGTAATAACTAAAAACTTAAATATAATCACAATACAATTATAAGCAAGGGAGCATACAATGGAGTAGATGGGGATAGGTAATATTGACGTGCAATAACCTTTTTTCTTTATTTTAACTTTTGGGTTTGTTTATTTTTGTTTTCACAAAGTGATCAATCAATTGGTGGATACATTTTCTAGTATTTGGCAACTGCTTAAAATACTTAAGCATCTTACATCATTGTTCTTTGGCCCTTTGACAGGGTTATTCATTACTGCTTCACACTATGTTATTCTTAGTTTGCATTCAGAAAGGAAAATGGAATCATCAAGCCTATCATCTTTCCAGGGAGGCAAGGACTAAATCTGCGGTGTGCATGAGCACGCATGTCTCTGTATCATAGTTTATCAAGTGTAAGTATTTATAACATAATAGGGGCTCAATACATAGTTCTTAGATTAACAAGAAACCATGCATGGTATAAAATTTAATTTTGAGAATTTTAGTAAGAACCAGAATGACTCCAATGTATTTTGTTGTATAATCACTAACTTCTCCCTGAATAAACATAAAAGTGAAAAATAAAATCAATGAAACAAATTTAATTCACTAGTAGTTATTGAAGAGCATTTGTGTATAAGAAACTATTCTATGCAGATGATAATAACAGGCACACATATCCCCAGACATACTATATCCCTGCTTACAGCGAGATTAGGAAATCGGGCCGTGTAATATCTATGTTTCATTCAGTACTATATCCTCAGTGCTTAGATCAGAATTCCTCGCTAGGTAGTGGTGTCGGCTTACCGTTGGTAAGGGGGAAAAAATGAATGGATGTGAAAATTAAAATGAGGGATTATCCTACTCAGATTGTTCAGTGTGTGAGAGAGAGAGAGAGAGAGAGAGAATGAGGGAAAGAATGAAATACTCAAACTCTTAGGGGTTACAGTTTCCTCTAGTGACATATGAATTACGCTTCTCTGTCAAAATAACTAAAGCCCGACTCTCCCCTTCATAAAGGAAGGGGAGAAACTTAGACACATTCTTTCCTTTAATTCTTGAATATATTTGTTGGGATAGGTTGTAGAGATGTTCATAAAACGCACATGTGAATCTGATAGCCAGCAGTAGGTAGGTGTTCAAATAATATTTCCAGTAAAAGAAGAGAATCCTCTTCAAGAAAGACATATTTGCAAATTCTCCCTCCGGTTTCACATTCCACACTATTTTGGGTTAACATAGGTTCATGCCATTCATTTTCAATAACAAGGTGTATATGGAAAAATAAATTAAAGATTTATGGGTTAGAGGATCTGTCCTGTCAGCTCTTTTCTTCATATGGTCTCTCCTACTTCTCTTTATCTTACTTTTTCCTCTCCTTCTGCTTCTAGTCATTATGGAATTTGCTTGTGTACCCATCTCTCTTATTTGCCAAGAAAAAATAAAAAACATGGGCCTATAAACTCTCTGAACATATGCATATGTTTTATATTTTACAAGAACCAACACCTACAACTTAACAAAAAATCATAATGGCTTCCAGAGCATGACACAGAATGTTCGCAAAGAAGTTTAAAAATAATTTTACTTTTTTCACCTGATGCCTGCTAGACTAGTCCAATCTGTTCTATTTATTGTCTACAAAACTTCTTGAAGAGGAAAAACCTAAATTCTGCTTCAAGAGATTTATGCAGTTTGCTGTGTATATGATATAACAGAGTGGGAGTTACCCAAAGAGCTTATCAGGAAAGTGTTCCTTTAAGTTGTTGGAAACTCCCTTGTTCTCAATTTCCATATTATGCCTTTAAAGCTAACCCTTCATTCCTCAAAATAAACCATGGAGTTTAACTTAGAAGTCTTCATTCACAGGATTCAATCAATGAAGAGATTGACTGCAATTACATTTTAAACCTCGTGACTTTACTGCACATCTCTGCAACATTTGGCTTTGGCTTCCTCTCTTCTATTATTTGCTAAGAGCCAATGGGTTTTCTTCATTCACACTAAGGTACTTACATTCCAGTTATGTTGACTTAAGACATATATTTTCAGGTCAATGCCAATTAAAGACAAATGGCAACAAATCAAAACAGAAAAAGGAAGAGCGGGAAGAGAGGAAGGGGGGGAAGAGGAAGCAGAAGAAATCTATATCCGTGAGTTTTCTTATCTTCAAAATTTTAGTCACCTGTAAAGGTTTGACATAAGTGCCATCCAAAGTTGTATTAGCTTTCAAACTGCACCCCAAAAGAAGTAGGCATTCTCAGATATTCACATTGGATGAGATATTCTTAATATTTTATTATAAAACCATTCAAATTAAACAAAATTCTAATTAAAGTGGAGACAAGGAGCACTTGATATTACTTTTCTTGAGTTGAAAAATTTTATAGGAAAGGAGTTAAATCTTTACGATTAATCAGAAAAATAACAAGTATATGACAAGTCTGAGATTAGATTTCTACTATTATATTTTTAGAAAGAAAACTATGAAAAGTATTTAATGATTCTTTCAGTCTTAACTTTTCCCACTGATACATTTCCAAAATGTCTGCTATCTTGATTGATATATGTGACCTCGCCATCTAAGCAGCCAATTAGAAGGGGCACTTCTGGTATGGCCGTTAGAAGTCTACAGACTATACTAAAATGGCATTTAGGTTACCTATTAAAAAGAGCTTTAAAAGCCAAAAAAATGTTTCCAGTAAATCTCTCTTAAGCTCCTCTACAGGCAGCCTTCTAAGCTGGATCTTTTGGCCCAGAGTAGGGATGAAATTCTTTAGTTCTTTCAACCTTTCAGACTGCTTCTCAATCAGGATATAATATTCCTAAGTTTAAAACACAAAATCCACATTTTGGATTTGTGAAAAGGGTGGTTAATCCTATTTCAAAGAACATAATACAAATTAAATAGTGGGGAATCAATTCAACTGCAAGACTATGACTTCTTAAAAACATAAACAGGGGTGTTCTTTGAAATTTCAAGTATCTTCATTCTAACATTAGATGTGGCTAATGAGATAGCTTACATTAGCTGTATTTAAATAATTTAAGATACTAACAGTGTCATGCCTGAGACAAATAGAAAAAAAGTGTGCACCCTTACATTCACTTACCCAAATAACCTCTCATGTTTGAAACTAAGTGGTAAACAATAAAACCTTACAATGAAAAAAATATACTATATATAAACCCTATGGTTGCCCCACCTGTTTACAGGTCATTGTCAACTCTTACAAATCTACCTGGGAGCGGGTCTGGGGGACAAAGAAGATGCAATGGCTCTAGGGCCAGGATGAATGGAAAGAACGATTCCTACTGCCCAGTAATGCAGGCTCAGAAAGCAAACTACAATAGATTATCTTTAAAATTTTGATATTTTGTTCCTCAGGAATTTTTTGTGTGTGTTATTTTGATTTTTAAAAATATTATAAGTATTATTTATTTCGGTTAACAAGTTTTCTGGCAAAAATATCCTTAATGCTATTCTTGAGGTGCATTCCTCATTCATGTCACTGCAATCCCTTCCCTGAAGAATGTTAAAGCACAGGCAAAATTTGTACCACCGGAAATCCAAAAGAATTAGATCAAACAGAGGAGATATCAGGCAACAGGAGAAAATATTTGGAGGCGACACTCATATCACTGTTGTTGGTACAACAGGCCATTCTCTCCCTGGTGATTTAATCAGGAGAAATTCTAAAATGCTTGAGCAGAGGGAGGTCAAGGACTGCCATCAATTTGTTAATCAATCCAAGAAGTCCTGAATTTCCACTTTGAGTTTTCTGCAGCTGAAGGGAACTTGGCTATAAAGAAACTTTTCTCCATGAGATCCTACACTTAAATATTTTCTAAAGTTAACTGACTGATGAGAATTCTTAATCTCATCCTCTATGGATCCCCATGATAAAGGATTCAATTTAATCCTGCCTTAAGGACAGAGTCTGTTTGTTTAACTCTCTTTTCTCAAGTGGTAGAAATTAAAGCTTTAATCTCAGTGCAGAACCAAATTAGCAGGGACATATCCCCAAATTCTGTCACTTACTCACTCTGATCATTCCCTGAACTGCAGCCACTTGTCCTCTGAGTCATCTCACTGCCCCCTCTGGTATTGTGTATTCAAATCAACCTGCAAAGGGACAAAGGGGATGCTGTTCTCTTTTCCTCTGATAATGGATAATTGAGCTCAATATTATTTTATCACCAGCCCCTGCGATTCCCAAATAGTCTTAACAGGTTGCACTGTATAAAATCGAGCTAGGAAATGATTCTTTTTGAAAATTAACATGTTCAATCAAAATCCAGCTGGCTTGCCTCTTTCAAAGCATCTGTTGTCATTTCAAATTCATGAACCACTTTAGCACTGTCTGTGACATCAATTGGCTTTTGAGTGATCAGTTCCTAGTATGTAGCAATATGTCTTCTGCTGAATGTTAGTAAAAGACCATATCAGCCTTTGATGGCTTATCAAAGTGTTTTGATTTAGCTACCTTTCAGAATCATTTCTGTGGTCTGCTTTGGGGTTTCAGTCTAGGAAGATCCATTCATCTGAAAGAAATGGGGAAATCCAGTTAGGCAGATCTCACCATTACAGCTTTTGTTCTGTTCCCCAAAGACCAATTCCTTTCCTTGAGTTAAGAATTAAGGAGACATTAAAAAAAAAAAAAAGAATTAAGGAGACAGGGCACCTGGGTGGCTCAGATGGTTGAGCGTCTGCCTTCGGCTCAGGTCATGATCCCAGGGTACTGGGATGGAGTCTCGCATCGGGCTCCCTGGTCCTTGGGAGCCTGCTTCTCCCTCTGCCTCTCTCTCTGTCTCTCATGAATAAATAAATAAAATCTTTAAAAAAAAAAAGAATTAAGGAGACAACGTCTCAGTCAGTTGTAGTCATATACCCTCCTTACCAGATCCAAGCTCTGCAGTTATAATTCCAGAACAGAAATTCTTCAGATGCAAATAGTCAAGAAATTAAAAATTAAGACCTTAAATTATGTAAACAGTGTCTTTTTCAATAACTTAGTTTATGAAAATTTTTACCTAGGAAGGAAGGACCTCCCCAACATGGATCAGTGCTCTCAAACTTAAGACTGCTTAACAAATACTGGGTCAGCTTGTTAAAAATGCAGATTTCCCAGCCTCATCCCCCAAAGACTCTGATTCTAATTTTGTAGACTTACAGTCAGCCTTGGAACGTAACATTTCATCTGATTATGATGCAATTAGTCCAAGGATCTCAATCTGCAGAAAACTTATATGCATTTTGTGGTATATAGTAACACTTGGCACATAGAGGAACTCAACAATTAGTAGTACCTTTTCTTTATTCTAACCCCCTGTTTTGTCACCTTAAATACAGCATGCTAAAATTAATGACCCCCAAATTCTAATTTGCATTATACATTAAAGTTAGTATTTTTTCTCAGAAAAAAATATTCTTTCTAAAGACTAAGTTTGAGTTTACTTTTTCTTGTGGTTTGCCATACTGTCCTCAATGAATGTCAAGGGGAAAACAAAATTCAAGTATTATAAAAAAACATTTCCAGCAACTCTCTTTCTAGAATGTGTCTATTCCCTAGAGTAAGCAACATCTATAGTAGAAAATCAATTTCTATTCTCACAAAGATAAGTATAAATTGGTAGATGCTCATAAAACCTTAGCCTGAAATAAATGAAGCCTTAAAGAAACCAAGTTATAGTCAAAGAAGGATTTAGTTAATTTTTTTAAAAACATGTTTAAAAAACATACTACTACTTCTGTATTTTCTCCTGTCATGCTCTACCAATTAATACAGAACTCCCTCCTTGTGACATAGTTAAAAAAGAGAATTGCTAATTAAAATGAAAACAAAATATAATTTGAAATACATATGCAAGCTACCTTTTATATTGGCCTCAAAATATAAGTAAACAACACACATTGCTAAAATATATAAGGTTGATATGTCTCCCAACCTTTTATAACAAGTGAGGAACTATATTCTCTGTGTTAAGAAATTATGTTTCTTTTTTTTTTTTAAGATTTTATTCATTCATTTGACAGAAAGAGAGCAGGAGAGCACAAGCAGTGGGAGTGGCAGAGAGAGAGGGAGAAGCAGGTTCCTTGCTGAGCAGGGAGCCCAATGTGGGACTCGATCCCAAGACCCTGGGATCATGATCTGAGCTGAAGGCAGTCGCTCAACCAACTGAGCCACCCAGGCGCCCCAAGAAATTATGTTTTTTATATAAATGCACATAAAATGATCCTATGTGATCTATATATGATTGTGCATAGTACTGTTACTGATATCTATTTTTATGTATTGCTATGTGGTCCAATCAGGAGATCTTCGCTGCCTGGAACTGACCCTTGTTATATTTACTGCCAATTAAATGATCCCTCGTACCTGCCTTATGAATGATTTCTGTTTACTTTGAAGTATCTTTATAATCATTGCTGATCAAGTAAATATGTGGTGTACTTTAAACTGTCTACAGATCCTCAGTCCTACTCAGGATCTACAGTTTTGGAGTCTTGTGCCTAACAAGGGAGCCCATATGTGTCCAGTTTAGGTAGGTATGCTTTAAAAACAGAGGGTCACTTCAAACTGTGTGATTTCAGAGTCACAGGGAAGCAAGCCCTTACACAAAAAAGGGATCCCACCTCTCTATCTCTCTGTCAAATAAATAAATAAAATCTTTTAAAAAAAAAAAGATTATTTTCCAAAACAAGATGACTTAATACATATAAAACATTTTAGAAGAGTGCTTGTATATTATAATCCTATTACTACTGTAAAGAATCGCCACAAACTTAGTGGCTTTAAACAACACAAATTTATTATTCTGCAGTTCTATAGTTTAGAAGTCAAAAATGTGTCTCATTAGGCTAAAATCAAGGTGACAGCAGGGCTATGTACCTTGCTGGAGGCTTTCTGAAGATTCTATTTCCTTGCCTTATTCCATCTACTAGAGGCTTCTGACATTCCTTGTCTCCTGGCCCCTTTCCATCTTCAAAGCCACAATGGCTGGTCTTATCTCTCTCAAATCAAATTACTGCAACACTGAGTCTCCTGCCACCCTCCTCCACATTTAAAAGACCCTTATCATTACATTGGGCCCACCCAGATAGTCCAAGATAACCTCCTAATTTTAAGGTCAGCTGATTAGCAACTTTAATGCCATCTACAACTTTAATTCCCAATTGCTGTGTACCTAACATATTTACCAATGCCAAGGATTAGGACACGGACATCTTTGGCAGAGTCATTATTCTGCCTAACACGGCCTGATACATAGTAAGAACTTTAATACATTAACTATTGTTATAACATTTTTGAGAAAAAATATATTTGGATTTTTTTGTCAAAATTCATAGCTTTAATAAACCCAAAACAATCCAAAAATGGATAAAGAAATCACTATTTGTAGAAATAAAGTACATGTGTTAGAAAATAATGTATATGCTTTGAGATGAAGACTGAAGAGTGAATGACCAGAATAAATTTGTGTGTAATAATACATAATCCTTAACTGGATCTGGATTTTTATTTCTCTTAGAGAGGTACTCTCTTAACTGAAAAAATGTTAAATGCTTTTGTTTTCTGTCCAATTCTAAACATTCCATTCTATACAGAAATAATGAGAAATTAATAAAAATTCTTGAGCTCTATAGACAAGTATATGCATATTGCTTTATTAAATTCCACAAGGCAAAAGTCACCAATATTAAGTCAGGAAGGGGAACTAAACCCAAGTGCCTACATATTCTGGTTATTATTCCAGGTGTTCTAGTTGTTGCTTCATTCTCATCAAAATCATATGTAGTTCAGAAGAGTTGACCCATTTTACAGATACAAAATTGAGAGAAAGGAAGGAAGGAAGGAAGGAAGAAGAAAAAAGAAGAAAGAAAGAAAGAAAGAAA